>NC_072792.1:588175-888175 GCF_028583425.1 Eublepharis macularius | reverse complement strand
TCTTGCTTCCTAGTGGCTCAACTTGATATTACAAATATGTGAAACGTTCTCACACGAGAAAAGTGCCAAAATCTTGTTTATGATTGGGAGGGGGGAAAGAGCAAACTTGAATGTTAAAAGAGAAGTCTCTCTCACATGATGTCATTCCTATCAACTTTTACACTTGCTGCTTAGATGCTTACCTTGCTTCTGAGTAGTTCTATGGACATATATATGGAAATGATCTGATTTCTGAATAAAAGCCATTTACCCAAGAACCTGTGTCTTGCTGCAATGATCCAGGCATCTGTCTACCATATCCTGTCATCCATAGCCTGACATTTTGACAGGAATCGCCTTTTTACCTCTGCTTGAAACCCTCGGATAATGGCTACCATCTTCCCGTTGTTAGAGCCTGACCTGAGGCCAACAGCGCCAGAGGATCCCATCAATCAACCAGGACCGGGTGTAACTCCAGAGAGGACTCCCAGAGAGTGGGTACCTGTAACCCAGGTACTCGTTTGGATGATCTAATGGACCACAATATCTCTGCTATGAGGGAACTCAGTGCCGCAGGAACACTCCCAATGTATCATGAACTGGGAGCGATCCCCAAAGCTGGGTCTACCTACCAGCAATGGAATCTGCCAACCACGTGCTAGTGGAGCCCTCACAGATCCATAACTGCAGAGAGGATGCAACGCCATGGAACAATATATTTTCGGTGTTCTCTTGAACTAGAAGGTTATGTTGGAGAGCAGACGGCAAGGAGGGCCACCACTTTAGTGACCCACTTGGGATGGAGCTTGAGGCCACTGCGAATGGAGGAGACTGAAGAGTCCCACTTCCTGAGAGAGACATCGGAGTAATTACAAATATTGGGAGACCCTGGATTACTCCCTGGTAACGCTGTGAAATATCATGGGGTTGCCATTAACCCAGGGACAGATCCTTTGGATACCTGCGAGCTGGGGGCTGTGGCCAGGCCAACACACCAGGATTGGGGCCAGATGCCACTGCTACCTGCGCTGCAGGATAAAGCAACACAATTGGTGTTGCTGGATGTACAAAGGTGGGGCACTGTGGATTAACCCAATATCAGACACATTTTGGTGCATTATACCATCGAGGAAGAGATGGAATCCCTGGAATCAAGCAACTTAGAAGGGGCGGCTGGGCCAGAAATTCCTATTGGGGGCCAGACATCGCAAATCGAGAGAGATGGGATGCATCCAACTCAAGAGAAACTAGCTCATGCCGTGAGGATACAAGAATGGGAATGGAACGTCCTCAAAAAACAAGGGAACATAAGTGCGCCAGAGGCACCGGCGAGGACAATAACAGGAGCTAGGGAGGAGCCAGAGAGACCCCCCTCTCCTGCCACAGTGAGGGAGAGTCTCGCAAATTGGGCAAGAACCAATAGACTTTCCAGAGATGGTACCTCTGGGAAAGGGAAGAGTGGTTTTAATGACCCCCGCACAGTCTGTGGACTACCAAAGGGTTTCCATAATTACACAGGTTCCCATAGCAGTAACAGGAATAGAGGAGTGTCATACCACCTTCCCCCCTAGTGACTGCACCAAATATACCATCCTGGGGAGTAGGGATGGGCCCGTATGGGAGAGCACAATCATTGTCCGTTCCCCCAATTGCGGCTGGCGCAGCAGCACCAACTACCACAATGGGGATGAGAGTGCCAATGAACTTACAGAGTCAGACTCCCCTACCGGTACTGACAATTTCCACTTTACCACCCCAGGGGGGAGTGAGGATCCAACAAGGGGGGGCCCAGTCAAGAGGGGCCCCACAGCCTTTGACCATACCTCCAATCGTGAGAGGCGCAGGGGTGCCAAGTGCCACAATGGGGATGAGAGTGTCAAGGAACCTACCAGTTCAAGTTCAAGCAAGCACTCAGTGGGATGTATTGTCGAAGGCTTTCACGGCCGGAGAACGATGGTTGTTGGGGGTTTTCCGGGCTGTATTGCCGTGGTCTTGGCATTGTAGTTCCTGACGTTTCGCCAGCAGCTGTGGCTGGGATCTTCAGAGGTGTAGCACCAAAAGACAGAGATCTCTCAGTGGGATGATTGTACCCCAACCAGGCCAACCACAAGGAACCCCCATCATTGTCTCAACGGGGACAAGAGTAGAAGCAGGACACTCGCAAGTGGGGGGGGGTCCTCAAATGAACATCCCTCAAGGAGTACAAATAGGACACCCACAAGTGGGGGGTCCTCCAGTGAATTTCCCACAGGGCATCCCAAGAATCCAAGCACAAGCCTTTTAACCACAGTACGGAGGGATACCACAGGCTGCTCCAATGGACTATGGAGCAAATGGGTACCCTATGTGGCGCAAGGACACATGCAACCACTCCCCTTTGGAGCGGTCCTGATCCACCAGGAGGTGGGGTACCAGATAGCAGGAGTTCTCACAGTGGGATTGCCACAAGGGTGGTTCAAATTGGAAGCCACGTTTGATGGCAACCCTAGGAACCTAGGATTTTTTATAGTACAAGCCATGGGTGAATCACCTGGGATCTCGAATGGAAGGGGCGGCAGCCGAGTGGTATGTGACCCTGCATAACATGGGGGCACCTGAGCTGCATGACATAAATGCTTTTGTATAAGCGCTCAAAGCCCAATTTGATGACCCACTGGAAGGGGAGAGAGCTAGAACAAAGTTCAGAACCATCAGACAGGGGTCCAGAACTGTCAGGGAATATGCTGCTGAATTTAGACAACTAGCCACCAAAGTACAGGGCTACCATACGTAAAAATTGAACTTTTCCAAAATGGATTAAATGCCAACTTGTTAGATAGAGCATTAATGCAGGCTGACCCACAAACCCTATTAAGGTTGGATCCAGTTGGCATGTGAGGTCGAAAATAGAACAAGTAGTAAAACTCGTTAGAATGCAGCGGCACACTGGGGCGAGCAGACCGACCACTGCAGACGGGGGCCGTATTGTGCTGGGTCCAAAAGCCCCTATCTCCATGACTGGAAGAGAAGCACAATGGAGACAAGGACTATGCCTCAACTGTGGGGGCATGGGACATTTTGCAGCACAATGCCCCGCAAGGCCGGTGCGGGGGGGAAAGAGCCAAAGCGTACGCAATCCCACAGGGCCCCCTAAACCGCTGGGTCGGAAACTGGGCTCCAAATGTGGGAAGCCAGAGACCAGTTTGGATGCCAAGGAGAGTCCCAGAATTACTGAAACACCCACACCAAAGTAAGCTGAGGAGGATTTCACCCCACTGGCAGGAAACGAGACAGACCTGCCGTAAAAAGTCCCCGATGGCAGGTCTCTAAAGTACCCAAACCACCGAAGGTGAGAGAAAGAGGGGCCATATTGATGTATTGTCGAAGGCTTTCACGGCCGGAGAACGATGGTTGTTGGGGGTTTTCCGGGCTGTATTGCCGTGGTCTTGGCATTGTAGTTCCTGACGTTTCGCCAGCAGCTGTGGCTGGCATCTTCAGAGGTGTAGCACCAAAAGACAGAGATCTCTCAGTGTCACAGTGTGGAAAAGATGTAGGTCATTTGTATCTACTCAGGAGGGGTGGGGTTGAGCTGAGTCATTCTGTAAGAGTTTCCCAGGGTGTGGAATGCTAATGGCGGGAGGCTTCACTAGCACATTAAGCACCAATCCATATGCAAAAGAACCTCCTCAGGATACAGTGAAGCCTCCCGCCATTAGCATTCCACACCCTGGGAAACTCTTACAGAATGACTCAGCTCAACCCCACCCCTCCTGAGTAGATACAAATGACCTACATCTTTTCCACACTGTGACACTGAGAGATCTCTGTCTTTTGGTGCTACACCTCTGAAGATGCCAGCCACAGCTGCTGGCGAAACGTCAGGAACTACAATGCCAAGACCACGGCAATACAGCCCGGAAAACCCCCAACAACCAGGGGCCATATTGTTTATGCCTGTGGCATTACTAAATCCAGAAAGGGGAACTCATGTGCGAGTGCAAGCCTTAATCGATTCTGGATGTTCCCAGGACTTAATATCTCCAGCCTTAGTTAATGGACTGGGCTTGGAACTAATAGAACTCAAAGACCCTATAGTATTTGAGCAAATGGATGGGTCTAATATGCACCCTGCACCCTACAAAACTGCACCTACCCCTACGGGCATGGGAGATCATCGGGAGAATCGAACATACATAGTTAGTGATGTAGACAAATACCTCTTGGTACTGGGAAGTCATTGGCTATGGGACCATGACCCGTACATCAAATGGTCCACTGGAATGGTGGTCTTTAAGGGAGATTGTTGTGCAAAACATGCATGGACTAAAGTGTGGGGCAGGGAGGCACCCTCCACGTTAGAGACTGTGTTATTAGCCACAGAAGAAGAAGCTGTTTCCTCTGAATACCAAGATTTAAAACAAGTGTTTGATGGAAAGGAAGCTGATGAGCTACCCCCTCATAGGGGAACGGGCTGTGCTGTTGAACTTATTCCAGGGGGAAAGTTATCTAAGGGGAAATTGTACTTAATAAGCCCAGCCAAAAGAAAAGAACTGAGAGAGTTCATTGATAAAAACCTGAAGTGGGGTTTCATCCACCCTGCTAGCTCCGCCCATGTGGAACCTGTGTTATTTTGCAAAAAGAAAGATGGGGGGCTGAGACTGTGTACTGATTACCAAGGAATAAATGCTGAATCCATGTGGAATGCCTACCCCTTTCCCTTAATTAGAGACTTGCTCAGTGTGGTGGCACAAGGCAAAATCTTTTCAAAACTGGACTTAAAAGATGCGTATTTCCGAGTGAGGATAAGGGAGGGGGATGAGCAGAAAACCGCATTCAACACCTCCTTAGGGCAGTTCGAGTACCTCGTAATGCCTTTTGGCCTACAGGGGGTACCAGGTGTGTTCATGAACCTAATCAATCAGGTGCTGTATGAATATCTGTACAAAGGTGTGGTTGTTTATCGAGATGACATGTTGATTTATTCTACTGATAAAGAATCCCATGTAGAACTGGTCAGAAAGGTACTGACTGCATTAAAGAAACACAAACTGCCAGTAAAATTGTCTAAATGTGAATTTCATAAAGAGGAGCTGGATTTTTTGGGGTACCAAGTCTCTCACCAAGGACTGAAAATAGACCCGGCAAAAATCCAAGCGGTAGTGGGGTGGGAGGCCCACAAAACAAGAAGACAATTGCAGTCGTTCCTAGGGTTTGCTGATTTCATAAAGAACTTTGCTCAAATCGCCCTCCCCTTAACAGACTTGTTAAAAACAAAGGGGAAGGGACTGCAAGGGAAGAAGCCCAGTGCCAAATTGAACTGGATAGCCAAGTGCAAAGAGGCTTTTGAGAACCTAAAAAAGCTGTTTATTTCTGAACTGGTTCTACAGAGCCCTGATGAGAATTGGAAATTCGTAGTCCAAGTGGATGCGAGCGACATGGCAGTGGGGGGGGGGCGTGCTCTTACAACTCAAAGATGAGGGGGAACTGCACCCCTGTGCATACATTTCCAAAAAATTCTCTGGGACTGAACGCAATTGGAGTGAATGGGAGAAAGAATCTTTTGCAGTAACATTGGCACTTACAACCTGGCGGCATTGGCTAGAAGGGGCTAAGGAGCCTTTTGAAGTATGGATTGATCACAAAAACTTAGAGGCCCTACACCCCCCCCCCCCCCCGCAGACTAAACGCCAAACAATTAAGGTGGGTGGAATTCTTCTCTAAATTCCACTTCACATTGAAGTACTTCCCTGGGCAGTCGAATTTCTTAGCAGACGTGCTTTCGCGCATGCTCCAACATGACAGCCAGAGGAAGGAGATAATTGGTTGTTGTGGATTTTCTGGGCTGTATTGCCGTGGTCTTTGCATTGTAGTTCCTACAATGCCAAGTAGGAACTACAATGCCAAGACCATGGCGATACATACTGGAAAATCCACAACAACCATCGTTCTCCAGCCATGAAAGCCTTTGACAATATAAGGAGATAATTGATACAGTTTTCTCACCAACTCAGTTGGGAGGAGCGGTGACAATGTGTAACCAAGCCGCAAAAATGCAACGCAGCACGAAACCTGATCTCTCAGAATGGGGAGAGTAAAAGCAGAAATTGAAAAGAAGGGGGGAAATGTGCCCAAAGCTGAACTGAAACAGGAGGGGGATGGCCACTGGTACAAGGGGAGCACTTTACATCCCAACCAGCTTAAGAAAGGAAATCTTTCACCAATGCTATGATGCAAAAACCGCTGGACATTTTGGATATTTTAAAACTCTACACCTAGTACAAAGACAATTTTGGTGGCCAGCAATGAGAAAGGATGTGTCTCAATACGCATCCTCCTGCCCAGTATGTATAATGGGAAAATCAAGGAAAGGGAAACCTCCTGGACTTTTACAACCACTGGAAACCCCTCCTAGACCCTGGGCTGTGATTTCAATGGACTTTATTACTGATCTTCCCCCCTCAAAAGGACCCACAGTCATTTTAGTAGTGGTGGATCTCTTTTCAAAACAGGCTCATTTTATTCCTTGTACTACAATTCCTACAGCTAAGAAACTAGCCAGCCTGTTCCTGAAGCACATAGTAAAACTACACTTGTTTCCTAATAAGGTAATATCTGACTGAGGTCCACAATTCGTGGCCAACTTCTGACGGGAGCTCCCTAAACTCACAGGGATTGAACAAGGAATTAGCTCCACCTACCATCCTGAAAGCGACGGACAATCCGAACACACAAATCAAGTGCTTGAACAGTTTCTAAGATGCTACATTAACTATCAACAAGATGACTCATTCAACTTTCTTGACTTTCTTATAACAACTCGGTACATAGCTCAACAGGAGCCACACCATTCAAAATAGTATAAACGCCTTACCTTTCTCTGCAACCCCTAACTCCTCACAGGTAGGAGACTTGCAGGAATGGTGGACTAATTTAACTTCCCAATGAGGAATCATCCAAAAGACTTTGGACAAAGCAAAAGAGGACTACAAAAAATTTGCTGACAAAAAACGCTCAAAGCAATGGAAACTACAACCAGAAGATTTTTTATACATCTCCACCAAAAACATAAAAGGGGAGCAACCTAAGCTTGGATGGAGATATCTAGGCCCCTTTCCTGTAAAGAAGTTAATCAATGATGTGACTGTAGAAGTTGAACTCCCAAAGAACTTGAAACAAATCCACCCAATATTCCACTTCAGTCTTCTAAAAAAGGCACCCCCACCTGATCAGTGGCATCCAGAAAGGGGACTCCCACATCCAATGCTAGTGGATGGACATATTCACTATGAAGTGGAAGAAATCCTGGACTCTAAACTTAAACACAACAAACTTTTCTACCTAATCAGGTGGACTTTGATGAATCTTACCGAGAATGGGTGGAGCAATCCCATATGAATGCCCCTAGACTGATTTCAAACTTCCATAAACGTTATCCTGACAAACCTGGCTCTTAGGGAGAGGGGCTATCTTTAGGGCTATCTTTAGAATGTCCATGCCAATTTTAATGATCTTTTTGTGCTGAACCAATGTATCCTGCTGTAACTTGATGTCATTTTACCAATGTCATAACTATTTCTTTCACAGGCTTTCACAGATGTTTATCTAATGGACTGGAACAGCTTCCAGTGTTTCTGACCTTGTACTCCCTCTCAGACTTTGCTATGTCTTGCTTCCTAGTGACTCAACTTGATATTACAAATATGTGAAATGTTCTCACACAAGAAAAGCGCCAAAATCTTGTTTATGATTGGGTGGGTGGAAAAGAGCAAACTTGAATGTTAAAAGAGAAGTCTCTCTCACATGATGTCATTCCTATCAACTTTTACTCTTGTTGCTTAGAAGCTTACCTTGCTTCTGAGTAGTTCTATGGACATATATATATGGAAATGATCTGATTTCTGAATAAAAGCCATTTACCCAAGAACCTGTGTCTTGCTGCAATGGTCCAGGGATCTGTTTGCCATATCCTGTCATCCATAGCCTGACACTACCACTCTTAACTAGTGCACCAAACTGTGTGGACAGCTGTTGAGTTTGCCTGACTGCTGGGTAGTATCTGAAGAAGGTCCTATTCAGATAAGAAAAGCTGCCATGGTGGAACATAGGAAGAGAGACAGTTGCACAGATATGAGAGTCCAAGGCCATGGAAGGTTTTGAATGTAATAGTCATGACCTTAAATTGAGCCCAGTAACTGCTGGGAAGCCAATGGAGAGACTGCAAAATGGGAGTCATATGCACACTCCATCTAGTTCCTGAAAGTAAACAAGCTGCAACATTCTACACCAGTTAGAGTCTCCAAGTTGACTTTGAGGGGGAGACCTATGTAAAATGCATTGCAGTAGTCTAGTCTCAATGTTATTATGCCATGAATCCAGGTGGTCAGATTGGCCATGTCAAGGTAGGCAGTCATCTTCCAGGCTATTCTGAGTTGGGAGAAGGCTTTGTTTTTTGGCAGCTGCATTTACTTGCTTCTCTAGCAGCAGTGCTGGGTCTAGTATAACCCCTAGGCTCTTAACTGAGTCAGCCAGGGTCAGCTGAACCCCATCAGAAGCACAATGAACTTAAAGATCTTTGCTTTACCAACTAGCATCACTTCCATCTCATCTGGTTTCAGTTTCAATTTGTTTACTTTCAGGCAATTGGCAACAGCTGTCAAGCAGCAACTCAGTACCTCTACTGCATTGCCAGGGGATTTTGATAACGAAATACAGAGCTGAGTATCATCTGCATACTGATGGCATCCAACTCTATAGCTATGAATGTGTTCTCCTAAAGGCTTTAGATAGAGGGCAAATAACATGGGGGATAAGATTGAGCCCCCTGGAACGCACAAGCAGGGGCGGCGCGCCTATTGAGGCCAGGTAGGCGGTGGCCGCAGGCGCAGGATGCCGGAGGGAGCGCTGGAAGAGGTGCGGGGGGCGAGAGCGCGCCCCCCCCAAAGCAGAAGCCTCCTGTTCCTCCCACCCCGCGCCACCGCCGCCGCCAGCACAAGCCCCCGGCTGGGCGCAGCCACCGTGGGCAGGCATCTGCTGCGGCGGAGGCAACCGAGCGGGAGAGCTCGGAGGCCGCCCGCCGCAGCGATCGGGCCGGCGGCGGTGCGTGCGCTCCCGTGATGACGTCATGCATGACGTCATCATGCAGGCAGGTGCGCGCGTGCTCGTGTGCGGGGGGGCGCTTGGCCGGCCAGCCGCGAGCGCGGCAAACCTTAGCGCCGCCCCTGCGCACAAGATAATATCCACACTAAGGATGGATGGTCTCCAATAGCAAACTTGTGAGTCTGTCCCATGAGAAACAATTTAAACCAGTCCAAGGCACACTCCCTGATACCTACTTCTGCCTCCAATTGCCTCAGCAGGATGGCATGGTCTACTGTGTTGAAGGCTGCAGATAGATCCAGGAGGAGCAACAATAAAGCACGGCCTTTGTCTACATTCAAGTGGAGGTCATCAACTAGCCCACAAACTGAACTGGGAAGAGTCCAAGGCTCCAGAGTTGCCCAAGAAGGACTGGAGGCAATCAGCTACTGCTCTCTCAACCACTTTGCCCAGATAGTGCAGATTAAAGACTGAGTAATAATTGGCGACATCATTTTTGTCTAAGGACTTTATTAAAGTTGTGGGTGGATGACCACCTCTTTGAGAGGCTGAGGGAAGGCGCCTTGAGTTAGTGACTGGTTTATGACAAATGTCAAAGTCTCTTTTATGTGGTCTTTACAAGATTTTAGTAGCCAGGATGGGCAAGGATCCAGAATACAAGTAGTAGCTTTCACAGATGCCTGAATTTTTTCAATATCCATCTGTGTAACTGGCCAGAAATTGGCCAGACAGTGTGTTAAGCATTACTTCTGCCTCATTTAAATTACAGGTGGTGTCCAGATCAGAACATTTATCAGCAAGAAACTTTGCAAAGGTGTTGCAGCTCATACTCTGTTCTTGAACCAGCGCAGGTTCCTATTTACGGTCAAAAGATGTCAAGATACCTTAAATCATTGGGATGGACATGAATTAGTCAATCGTTGCAGAAAAGTAACATTCCTTTGCTGCTATAACAACTGCTTCATAACAACTGCCCACAATGGGCTCTGTAGCATGCTCCATCAGATTCAGCAGGAGTTTCCCACCAGTATCTTTCCAGATGTCTTCCAGTCCTCTTTAGATCACCCAGCTCTGTGGTAAAACACGGAGTTAGTTTCCATGGAAAGGGAGAGAGGGGTAGGCACGGAGCACTCTTGTCAATAGCTTCAGATTCCATGCTTCCACCACAGTCTCAATGGAGCCTGAGTTTGGAATTCTAAAATCCCCTAGCACATTTTAGGATTCAGCAGCTGAGCCCTCATTTTGTGGGATATCAGGGCCGTATTCACCATTGACTTCAGTAGTTAACAGTCAGTCTATGGTTCAGGCCAATATCCAATTCCAAAAGAAGACTTTCCTTCAAAGGCTGAGAGCAAACGTGAGTACAAGGCGTGGCTCTTTTCATGTCATATCAAAACTTTATCTTGTCTATAGTGTTACAACAACCTACTGAAAAAAAGCTGAACCGTGTTCCCGACAACTCACTTTTTATCCTGGTGCAAGTGCAGAGCGGCCCTGCAGAGCGCCTGCACCAGGAGAAAAAGTGACATGTTGGCAGCAGGCCTCTGAGGGCCTGTGGAGACAGTGGGGAGGTGCAGCGCACTCCACCCGCGCAGCCTTCCTGCCACTTCCGTGGCAGCTGCAGGACCACGCTGCACCTCCCTGCTGGCTCCGCAGCCCTCAGAGGCCTGCCTGTGGAGCCGGCAGGAAGATGCAGCAGCCTCCCCGTGTGGCCTTCCCACGAGCTCTGCTGGAGGGACGGGCTGCCTCTTCTGGGTTTCTCTCCATGGCATCGCCCTCTGGTGGTGCACCAGGGTAGGAAGTGAGTAGTCTGGAACATGGTTACCCTTTTATATTATGGGATATACAAAATGATTCAACTATAACATCCACCTCCAAACTGTAAAACTGCCAAAATTCTTATATTCAAGTAGTACAAAAACAGAACATATTTACAATCTCTCATGGGGGGGGGTGTTCCAATTAATTATCTCATTCCATAAGAGCATAGGCCTCCAACAAACTTGTTGTCAGACTACAGAATCCCAGTTATCTAGAGTTCATCTCCCCCCTTCTGCAAGAAGCACAAGGTCTCTTGGTTTCAAAAGGTTTATTGGAAGATTATGCTCAGGATACAGGGGTCCATGATCTAAGGACTTGAGGCCCTTAGCTGAACCAAGGCTTTGTTGAGAATGACACATAAAATGAAAGTAACAACACTTCTAACACCCCTTCCCAGCCTCCCCCCTTAGTCCTATCTAGAAGGCCTGGGAAGGCGAGGACATCAAGGTCAGCCGGGCTGATCAGAGTTCTTCGTTCCCATGGATAGCAGCGGCCTGGGCAGCACCTGGGCCTGGAGGGAGAGAACTAAATAACTACAGATTATAACAGGAGAACATGGAGTAGCTGTGGCTTGAGAACTGACCTTCTGACCCTTGTTCTTGGATAGTGTCGTGTGTCTTGGATAGGGGTGTGCAAGGAAAAAACTTTCGGCTTTCTTGTTTCGGGATTACCCGAAACAAGATTCTCTACCGTTAAAGCCGAAAGCCGAAACAAGAATCTCTTTCGGGATTTGGGATTCGGCATTCTTTCGGCATTCTTTCGGCATTCTTTCGGGTTTTTTTTTGGGAAAATGCCTCCGTCTTTCAGGACGCCTGGAGGAGGCATTTTCCCACCAAATAAGCCCAAAATTGGTGGGGACCTTCCTCTAACCCTTCTCTAACAACTACCCAAGTTTCAGACAGATTGGACTTTGGGGGGCCATGTTATGGCCCCCCAAAGCAGGTCCCCCCATCCTCCCCATAAGAAAGCAAAGGAGCAGCATATTGTTAGCATGCTGCTGCTCATCTTTCTTCATTATTTCCTATGGGGAAAAAATGAAGAGGCAGGCTTCCTTTGCCAGGGGTGGCATTTTGCATGCAAAATGCCCCCCAGCCCTCAGGGGCCCTTCTCCCACCCCTCCTCCCACCCCCCACCAAGGCTCAGCCTGCTCCCACTTGGGGGGGCCATTTCATGGCCTCCCCAAGTAGGTGCTCTTTTCTCTACCACTGACAGCTGGGGGAGGCTTGTGTTGCCAGGGGTGGCATTTTGCATGCAAAATGCCCCCCAACCCTCTGGGGCCCTTCTCCCACCCCTCCTCCCACCCCCCACCAAGGCTCAGCCTGCTCCCACTTGGGGGGGGCATTTCATGGCCTCCCCAAGTAGGTGCTCTCAGCCCCTAAAGTCCACCCCTCACAGCCCCACACAAACCCAATTCCCCCCAGCTGCCACACACAGACCCAAATCCCCACATTAGCCCCTCACAGACCCAAATCCACCCCCAGCAGCCCCACACCCACCATAACCCCAGGAACAGGCTGGCCTGCCCTCCCCTTTTGGGAACCCCTAAACTCTCTTTCCCAGGGCAGTTCTGCACAGACAAGGGGTGCCACAATGGTGGCAGTGCCAAATCGTCCCTGGGAAAGAGCACCTGCCCTGGCACACAGACAACCACCCCCCTGACCCCCCCCCCACCACCCGCAGAGAAGGCTGGCCAGCCTGCCCCATTGTTCCCTATGCTGGGAACCAACCTCCCATCAAAGAAGGGAACACAGACACACAATCATTAAGTTTAAAAAACCTTTATTTTCTCATTTTCAAATTACAAGTGGTCAACAAATCACAACATATTACACTTATTGTCCCTCACAGCACAACACAACACAATTAACTACACATCAGAGAATCTTAAAAACAATTTTTCTTTTGAAATGGACAAACAGTAAAGTTTTGAACATTACAACAGGTTACATAGTAAGCGGGCACAACAGGGCATGGAAACAGAAGCCCACACTAGATGATCATAATAACTACCAGCCTAATACAACTCTCCCTCCATAACATGACTTAATGGGGGGGAACCACTGCAACAAAATCCCCCCCCAACCCTCTGGGGCCCTTCTCCCACCCTTCCTCCCACCCCCCCCACCAAGGCTCAGCCTGCTCCCACTTGGGGGGGCCATTTCATGGCCTCCCCAAGTGGGTGCTCTGCTCTCATCTCTACCACTGACAGCTGGGAGAGGCTTGTCTTGCCAGGGGTGGCATTTTGCATGCCAAATGCCACCCTTACCCTCAGGGGCCCTTCTCCCACCCTTCCCCCCACCCCCCACCACATGCATTCCTTGACAATCAAGAAATCTGGAGTTAAATATAATGTGCATGTAAGTCCCTCAAAGACAGAAGCAATATGGAGGTAATGACCCATTTGATTTCCACAACCTCAGACACAATTAGGGATCCGTTTCCCCTTGGTGGGGGATCCCCCACTCTCACCTATCACCCCGAAGGGGGAAAGTCAGTGAATGAGCCTTCAAGGTACGCTCCAGGGGCTGCTGCCGTGATGTCACTGATGTCATCTGGCTGCCCTGAGAGTATGCCTGTGCTTTGCAGTGGGCTGATTTGGGCCCTACAGGCCAAAGCAGGATCCCTTGTGGCCCAAATCTGCCTGCTGTGAATTGTGCGTGCTCCCCAGCCTTGTGTGATGATCACATCACTTCCTAGAACAGACATCATCATGCCAGAGCATTGCCATTAAATGATCATGCGTGTGTGAACATACCCTAAGTATCCTGTAGGCTTCAGTGATGGTATAGTAATGTTTTCACTCACATTATAGAGAGAGAGAGAGACAGAGAAGGGGGGGAGGCACTGAACCTAGATTATTTCTTCTATTTTACTGTCCCCTTCCAAAGCCAGGGTGGCATTGGCACAATGCCCCCCTCCCCCCGGCCAGAGCCTTAGTACCAGTATGCATTGACAGGCCCATGCATCATAGTCCTTTTTGAGACCCAGCCAAGTTGTGTGCCTTTTGGAGAAAAATGTTCAAGTTGCTGGTGGGGGCATGAACAATTTTTAGATATCCACTGTAGTGCAATGGCTAGAGAGTTGGTCTAGAATCTGGCAGACTCTGATTCTGTGCCTTGTAGGCTTGATGGATGTTCTTGGCTCAGCCTAAGTAAACAATTGTGTTGTGTTTTCCAGAGGCAGTCTAGGTGATTTTGGGGCCCTGGACAAATGTTCTGGACGGGGCCCCAGAACCAGTGCCGCCCCACCACTGGCTCCTTGCCAAGGCCAAGCAATTTGGTCACCTAGGCCCCAGATAGAGTGGGCAGGAGTGCGTTGTTTCCTTCCTCCCCCCCCTCCACCCCCTCATACAACTAAGAAGGCCATCGGTGGAGTCACTCCAATGTGAGGCATGGAGCAGCTGTCTATTGTTAGCCTGGTT
This sequence comes from Eublepharis macularius, assembly GCF_028583425.1. Lineage (NCBI taxonomy): Eukaryota > Metazoa > Chordata > Lepidosauria > Squamata > Eublepharidae > Eublepharis > Eublepharis macularius. The sequence continues at coordinate 873,879 of NC_072792.1, read as the reverse complement.
GTGATGAGGGTGAAACAAATCAAGGGAGAACAGCAATGTGTAAACCACTCTAGGTTCCCATGGGGGAGAAAACCGGGGCATAAGATAAACCTTTAATTTGGTGGGGAGGGGGTATATACATTTTATGTGTATGTGTCTGTATGTTTTATGCATTCAAATCACTTGTGGTGTACTTTAGAATTATATTGAGCTCCACAGTATCCCAAAAACCTTGTCCATGTATTGCAAACCGAAGTCAATCTACCACATCTAGGGTATTCTTCTTTTCCCTACTGCCTTCAATTTTTCTTAGCATTATTGTCTTTTCTAGTGAACCTTGTCTTCTCATGATGTGACATAAGCACTATCATCAATTGATATCTTCAAGGGAGAAAGCAGGCCTGATTTGGTCTGGATGCCACTTACATGTCTTTTTCGGAGTCCATGGTACATGTAAATTAAAACTTTCTTCCCACTTCACAGTGTGAATGCTTTTTCCTCCTATGAGCTTTGTCTAAATTTTACTGTACTGATACTGCTCATTTGGCCAAAAGGCCTGCCCTTGATCAATGCCACATTAAATACTTCATAATAAAAATATGTTTTTACAACCATTTAAAAGTGTCTTTAAGTGCCATACGCTGATTTAAAAAAACCTAAGCTAAATGTTTGGGAACACAACCAGATATGTGAATGACTGAAATGCAGCCCAATCCCACTGCTACTTAAAATCCATTTTTGATGGAGGTCTGGATTGTCTTACAGTGGTGTAATTGGGCTTGGAATCAGGAACCTGGAAGTGTTCCATGGGGGCTACAACTTTCATGCCAAGGCTAAGAGGGTGGGAACGGGATCTCTCTGGGGTGGCAAACTCTGGCCTTGGAAGTTACTGGCAATTTGGGGGTGGGACTTGTGGAAAGGAAAATCTGAGTAGGGATCTCCCCCAGAATCCATGGTCCGCATTTGCCCTCTAAAGAGATTGCCCTTGGAAGCAGCCAGTTTCTCTGTAGGGAACTACTCTCTCTAACCTGAACTCAAGCCCAACCAGGAGTTTGGCAGCCCTAGGAAAATTTCAGAAAAAGATGGCAAAGGAGGGCCAGCAACTGATAGAGGCATGGAAGCCCACACCAGGACAGTAGCAGGGGCCTACTTGGGCACAAGGGACGACCAGTGCTCTCATCCCCCATAGTCCACTCCTTACAGCCCCACACAAACCCAGTTCCCCCACCCCAGCTGCCACACACAGACCCAAATCCTCCACTCAGCCCCTCTCAGAACCAAAACCACCCTCAGCTGCCCCACACCGAGTACCCCAGGAACAGGCTGGCCAGCCTGCCCCATTGTTCCCTATGCTGGGAACCAACCTCCCATCAAAGAAGGGAACACAGACACACAATCATTAAGTTTAAAAAACCTTTATTTTCTCATTTTCAAATTACAAGTGGTCAACAAATCACAACATATTACACTTATTGTCCCTCATAGCACAACACAACACAATTAACTACACATCAGAGAATCTTAAACACAATTTTTCTTTTGAAATGGACAAACAGTAAAGTTTTGAACATTACAACAGGTTACATAGTGAGCGGGCACAACAGGGCATGGAAACAGAAGATGATCATAACTACCAGCCTAATACAACTCTCCCTCCATAAAACGACTTAATGGGGGGGAACCACTGCAACAGGGTCCAGCAGAACCTATGTCATTTCCTGTGGCTGTGCTTTCAGTTCAGACACACAAAGCTGAACTGGGCACTTCCAAGGCACTGGACAATGGTATTTCTGGAGCAGTTCTGCAGAGGTCTCCCCCCACCCCCACACCAGCCTCAGAATTTACCTGGGAACATCTGTGAGAGATCATCATTGGCCGGTGCCCATCCACCACTCTTCCCGCATCCCCCAACCATGCAAACCCAACATTAACATCAAATTTTTTTTTTAAACATGAACATTCAATCAACTTTTAAAAAACATAATCACAACATTTTTTTGGGTTTTTTTTTTTTAAACATGAACATTCAATCAACTTTTAAAAAACATAATCACAACATTTTTTTTGGGTTTTTTTTCCTTTTTTTAAACATGAACATTCAATCAACTTTTAAAAAACTTAATCACAACATTTTTTTGGGTTTTTTTTTTTACATGAACATTCAATCAACTTTTAAAAAACATAATCACAACATTTTTTTTGGTTTTTTTTCCTTTTTTTTACATGAACAGAACATCAACTTTTAAAAAACATAATCACAACATTTTTTTTGTTTTTTTTCCTTTTTTTTACATGAACAGAACATCAACTTTCAAAAAACAGTACAACAATTCTTCTACAATTTTTTTTTACAAGGATTTCATCTGATAAAAACACCTAAGCAATCCCTATCTAACCTGTTTCTCCCTCCAGTAGCAATCCATGTTTCTGGGGCATTATTTTTCATAATAAATTTGGTCCCACAGGGTATGTCTCAGTGATGGGAGATGTTTTGAATACCCTGGGGGGGGGGCTTTCAAATTGCTGGGTGTTTTCCCTTTGCCACTGGTTCCTAACCACCCTCCCTCTACTGGCCGGTTTTAACTGTATATACAGGGTTTTATACAGGGGAGAGCGCGATTCCAAAGGATTGGACTCATAGAGGATGCAGGCCACAAGTTGGGCTCACCTCAGTCACTCTGGAAGTCCAGTCCTGAGAAATCGAAGAGGCGAGAGTTGACCTTCAGGAAGGTCAACTGCTCGACTCTCCATGGGAGAAGGTGAGTGCGATGTGGGCCGACAATGTCGCCCGCATGTGAAAAGACGCGCTCGCTCTCCACGCTCGTCGGAGGGCATGAGAGCAGCCGCTGCGCCTCGAGGGAGAGGTCCGGCCAGACCGACTCCTTCCTGGCCCAGTAGCTGAGCGGATCGGTGGAGAGCGACTCACAGGGCTCCGCGAGGTAGTCCCTGACCATCGCCTCCGCCGGATCCTCTCTCACGGTCCTCACGACCCCAGAGGGGACGAGGGCCCACCGGAGCATCTCCATCTCCATCGGCACTCCGGTGGTGGCCTCGGGGGGGGCCTGCGCAGAGGGGGCGTCAGAGGGACCCGCACGGCAGGGCCCCTCTTGCGTCCCCCCTGTCGACAGGCGTCCCCTCTTGGCCTGCCTGCGCCTCACCCAAGAGCAGAGGCCGTCTCTGGCTTGGGTGAGGTTCCCGTCCCGCTCGGCGAAAGTGCCCTTTATGCGCGGGTCACACATGGTCGCCAACATGTATGACTCTTCCTTAGTGAGAGGAGTTAGCCTGGCAGCTATGCCCTGCTGCAGCCTTCTCACTAATGCGCGCACCGCTGGAACAAGGTCAGCACGGGGCGCGACCCGGTCTGCAAGGGTGGCCAGATTCCTCTGGAGCGTGTGCACCAGGGGAATGACCAGACCGAGGGTCGCCGTGTCTGACGAGACCGCCACAGTGAAGTCCTTGAAGGGCTTCAGGACCTCCACTGTCTGGGTGATGGTGAGCCAATCCTCCCGGCTGAACTCACCCACCTGACTCGCACCGCGGTTCTCGGAGAGCCACGCGTGGAGTGCGGCCTGCTGCTCCACCAAGCGCTCAAGCATGGCGCAGGTGGAGTTCCAGCGAGTGCTGACGTCAGTGATCAGAGCGTGCTCTGGCACACCTGTCCTGACCTGTGTCTGGCGCAGTTCGTGCGTGGCCTTCACGCTGCGCGAGAAGTGACCCGTGAGCCTCCGACATTTCTGGACAAGTAACTGGAGTTCACGGGTCCGGGTATCCACGGGTTCCTTCGAGGAGCCCAACCCCAGCGCATCTCTCACCACTAGGTGAAGCTTGTGAGCGGCACAGTAGACGCTCTCTCGGCTCACTAGATGCGCCGCTGCCCTCATGTTCTTGCCACCGTCCGTCACCATGCATCCCACGGTGGCGGGTCCCTGGCCTATCCACTCGTCCAACTGTCTCCTTAAGGTGGCAGCGATGTTCTCCGCCGTGTGGGACACGTCGAGCACCTCGGCGTGAAGCAAGGCCTTGCAGTAGCCGGCCTGGCGGTCTCGCATCCTTCCCTGTCTAGCTGTGCTAGGCACCTCCCCCCGGCCCCCACCCAGAACCGACTCGGGTTCCCACCAGTGAGCAGTAAGCGAGAGGTACGCTTGCTGCACACTTGGGCAGGTCCAGATGTCCGATGTGAAGTGCACAGTTCTCCCGGCAACCCGGGACAGCTGTGCCTTCACATGATCCCTGGCAGCCCTGTAAAACGAGGGCACCACCGATCTGCTCAACGACGTGCGAGCAGGGACGGCGTACCAGGGAAAGCAATCTTGGAGCAGCCCTGAGAAGCCGAAGTCTTCAACTACGGAATACGGTTGCCCATCCACTGCTATCATGTTGACGATGTGGCGTGTGATGCGCCTGCTCGCCCTCCGGATCCCCTCTCTGGGCACAGTAGCGCCCTGCATACCAAGCATCTCCGGGAGAGAGGCTTGGCGTCCCTTTCCTGCAGGTACCCTTGGGGGGAGAGCACCAGAGGAGCCTGCCTCCTTCTGGCTAGCTGGCGGCCGTGCGGCGCCACTCGAACCCTCCTCCCGAAGAAGCACCGCCTGGTGGTGCCTCTTCATATGGTACCTCATCCCAGACGTGGAGAGATGCCACACATCTTTGCCACGGCTGACGCGCTGCCTACAATGCAGGCACAGGGCTGCTCGGGGATCCTCCGCTGCCTGGAAGTGCTTCCAGATTTCGGAGGAAAAGGGCATCCCACGCTTCCCAGGAGAAGCGCTTTCGGGACCACCCTGCGGCACCTCCTGTGAGGTGCTCTGGCCGGACACACCGTGTCCCACTCTCGGCCGGGCAGGTGGGGATGGACGAGGCTGAAGGGGCAGAGATGTGGGCTCTTCCACCACAGTCTCTGCCTCTTCCTCCCGCGTCCTCTCCTCCTGCACAGCCGCGAGAGGCCTGCTGCTGGCCTCAGAGGAAACTGGGGTGGACCGCCCCAGTGGGGGTCTCACGGGCAGTTCCTCCAACATCCTCCGGGTTCCTGGGGTGAGCGGGAGCGCAGGGAAAGTCATGTGCTCCGCGCCCATCCCAGGAGACACCACATGCTGCCCCTCCTCCAGCAGCTGGCTCGCAACCACTGGAGGAGGAGGAGCCTCAGCAGCAGGCCCCCGCCCAGTGCCAGCCCCTGCCTCACGCACCCGGGTTGGGGGTGGCCCTCCAGCAGCTGCCTCAGGAAAGAGAGTCTTGCGAACCCTCTTCCTGTCACCAGAAGCCAGGCTGGTGAACGGCAGCAGCGCAGGGGAGGGCCTCCTTCGCTCAGATGGAGGGGCTGCCGCAGCAGTCCCCCTCCCCCTCCCCTCCTCCCCTCTAGATTTCTCCCTAGCCTTTCCCCCGGGGCCCCTCTCTGCTTTCCTCTCCGACATACTTTCCCCTCCCAAATTCAACCCTAACTAATCAGAAAAGATTTAGAAAACAAAGGTCAACTTTGTTTTCAAGACCTAACTAACCTGCTCTAAATCTGTGCTTCTAGTGGCTCTGTGACTTGGAGATGAACAATCAAGTGCCTTTTTAAGCAACCCTATTTATGTCAGGGAACCTGAGCCTGCCAATCAGCTGAATTCCTCTGGAATTGAGCTGGCCCTAAACCCCAATAACAGGTGACAAAGCCTTAAACACTCACACACTAGTATGCCCGGGCCGGCCTGGCACCACCACGGGTGCCAGAGATGGGCAGTGGAACCCTAGTTATGGGGGCACTAATGGGAAGCCTATTGACAGCTATTACAAATTTTTATATATATATATATATATATATATATATATATATATATATATATAGAATTCAAACCTAACACTCACTCACTAATGCTTTCCCTGCTGAGTCCCTATTTAGTTTTTTAAAAAAAACTAGGCTCGGTTTCCCTAATAATTATGTTGAGGGCAATTATCCACTGATCACCTACCAACTGGCCTACCTACCTAAGAGACACTATTTAGCGGGACCGATGTATCTGTGGTATGTCGGTGTGGGGTGTGGATGTGGTGTTTTGAAGATGAGCCTCCCCCCTCCCAAGCTAGCAAGAACCCACCCCCAAGGCCACCCAAATGTGAACCCGGACTCGCTCACAGTAACACCAGTCCTGCAGTCCAGCGATGTTCAGGCGGTCTTGCAGCTGGTCCTCCTCTCCTCCACGATGCTGTCAAGAAAATTGGAAATGTTAGCAGAGTCAACACCACACGCCGCACACGCAACCCCCAAAATTCAAGGCCCCATTGCACAAGCCAAGTCAGCCCCCCCCCCTTAAAGGCTAGGGCCAACCAGCAGCAAAACAAAACACATCCACCCAGCAGAGCTTCTGGCCTGTGCAGGCCAAAAGCTGGCACACTCATTTTTTAGTCCTGTGAAACAGTAGTTCAAGCCCACCCCACACTCAAACTTGAAAAATGAAACATGAAAGAAAGCAGGCACTGCGATCAATGCTGGCCCCCCTAACCCCCAAACAATATCCTCTTGCCCAACCAGAAAAGGCCCCCCCCAGCCCAAGCCATAAAGACAGAGCCAAAGCATATGCTCGCAGGTAGGCACAGCAGCAGACATAAGCTCAAAAACCAAATTTAACAACAACCCTACCAGTCCACCAGTGCAGATGTCCAGCAATGTTGATCCTCCACGCAGAGATCTGCAGGCCGATGTCCACCAAGTGCAGTCCAGTCCAGAAGAGGTCCACCAACGATAAACAACCTGAATGTGAAGCAAAACAGTGAGTGCCAGGCCAGCAAACGGGAAGGGTTACCAAAGCCGGAGCAGCAGGCCTGTGTGTGGGCCGAAGGCTGGCATAGTTGATCAGGACGGAGCCTGTTGGGAATCCTTGCAAGCAGGGGACCAGACACAGAAAAGCAAGCCACACCATTCCAGATTGTGGAGCACAACTGTGAGTGCCAGGCCAGCAACCAAAAAGGGTTACTTTGGCCAAAGCAGCATACCTGTGTGTGGCCCACAGGCTGGCACAGTTGATCAGGACGGAGCCTGTTGGGAATCCTTGCAAGCAGGGGACCAGACACAGAAAAGCAAGCCACACCATTCCAGATTGTGAAGCGCAACTGTGAGAGCCAGCCAGAAGAAAGGCTTCTGGCCTGTGTAGGCCCAAAGCTGGCACACTCTTGTTTTGATCTTAAAACAGTGGATCAAGCTTAAAGAAGGCAAGCACAACAACCAATGCTGAACCCCCCCCCCCACCATCAAACATTGTCTGCCCAACCTGTCCCCCAGGCCATACCTGTGTGTGGCCCACAGGCTGGCACAGTTGATCAGGACGGAGCCTGTTGGGAATCCTTGCAAGCAGGGGACCAGACACAGAAAAGCAAGCCACACCATTCCAGATTGTGAAGCACAACTGTGAGAACCAGCCAGAAGAAAGGCTTCTGGCCTGTGTAGGCCCAAAGCTGGCACACTCTTGTTTTGATCTTAAAACAGTGAATCAAGCTTAAAGAAGGCAAGCACAACAACCAATGCTGAAACCCCCCCCCCACCATCAAACATTGTCTGCCCAACCTGTCCCCCAGGCCATACCTGTGTGTGGCCCACAGGCTGGCACAGTTGATCAGGACGGAGCCTGTTGGGAATCCTTGCAAGCAGGGGACCAGACACAGAAAAGCAAGCCACACCATTCCAGATTGTGGAGCACAACTGTGAGAGCCAGCCAGAAGAAAGGCTTCTGGCCTGTGTAGGCCCAAAGCTGGCACACTCTTGTTTTGATCTTAAAACAGTGGATCAAGCTTAAAGAAGGCAAGCACAACAACCAATGCTGAAACCCCCCCCCCCCACCATCAAACATTGTCTGCCCAACCTGTCCCCCAGGCCATACCTGTGTGTGGCCCACAGGCTGGCACAGTTGATCAGGACGGAGCCTGTTGGGAATCCTTGTAAGCAGGGGACCAGACACAGAAAAGCAAGCCACACCATTCCAGATTGTGAAGCACAACTGTGAGAGCCAGCCAGAAGAAAGGCTTCTGGCCTGTGTAGGCCCAAAGCTGGCACACTCTTGTTTTAATCTTAAAACAGTGGATCAAGCTTAAAGAAGGCAAGCACAACAACCAATGCTGAAACCCCCCCCCCATCAAACATTGTCTGCCCAACCTGTCCCCCAGGCCATACCTGTGTGTGGCCCACAGGCTGGCACAGTTGATCAGGACGGAGCCTGTTGGGAATCCTTGAAAGCAGGGGACCAGACACAGAAAAACAAGCCACACCATTCCAGATTGTGAAGCACAACTGTGAGTGCCAGGCCAGCAACCAAAAAGGGTTACCTTGGCCAAAGCAGCATACCTGTGTGTGGCCCACAGGCTGGCACAGTTGATCAGGATGGAGCCTGTTGGGAATCCTTGCAAGCAGGGGACCAGACACAGAAAAACAAGCCACACCATTCCAGATTGTGAAGCACAACTGTGAGTGCCAGGCCAGCAACCAAAAAGGGTTACCTTGGCCAAAGCAGCATACCTGTGTGTGGCCCACAGGCTGGCACAGTTGATCAGGATGGAGCCTGTTGGGAATCCTTGCAAGCAGGGGACCAGACACAGAAAAACAGGCCATACCTGTGTGTGGCCCACAGGCTGGCACAGTTGATCAGGACGGAGCCTGTTGTGAATCCTTGCAAGCAGGGGACCAGACACAGAAAAGCAAGCCACACCATTCCAGATTGTGGAGCACAACTGTGAGAGCCAGCCAGAAGAAAGGCTTCTGGCCTGTGTAGGCCCAAAGCTGGCACACTCTTGTTTTGATCTTAAAACAGTGGATCAAGCTTAAAGAAGGCAAGCACAACAACCAATGCTGAAACCCCCCCCCCCACCATCAAACATTGTCTGCCCAACCTGTCCCCCAGGCCATACCTGTGTGTGGCCCACAGGCTGGCACAGTTGATCAGGACGGAGCCTGTTGGGAATCCTTGCAAGCAGGGGACCAGACACAGAAAAGCAAGCCACACCATTCCAGATTGTGAAGCACAACTGTGAGAGCCAGCCAGAAGAAAGGCTTCTGGCCTGTGTAGGCCCAAAGCTGGCACACTCTTGTTTTAATCTTAAAACAGTGGATCAAGCTTAAAGAAGGCAAGCACAACAACCAATGCTGAAACCCCCCCCCACCATCAAACATTGTCTGCCCAACCTGTCCCCCAGGCCATACCTGTGTGTGGCCCACAGGCTGGCACAGTTGATCAGGACGGAGCCTGTTGGGAATCCTTGCAAGCAGGGGACCAGACACAGAAAAACAAGCCACACCATTCCAGATTGTGAAGCACAACTGTGAGTGCCAGGCCAGCAACCAAAAAGGGTTACCTTGGCCAAAGCAGCATACCTGTGTGTGGCCCACAGGCTGGCACAGTTGATCAGGATGGAGCCTGTTGGGAATCCTTGCAAGCAGGGGACCAGACACAGAAAAACAAGCCACACCATTCCAGATTGTGAAGCACAACTGTGAGTGCCAGGCCAGCAACCAAAAAGGGTTACCTTGGCCAAAGCAGCATACCTGTGTGTGGCCCACAGGCTGGCACAGTTGATCAGGATGGAGCCTGTTGGGAATCCTTGCAAGCAGGGGACCAGACACAGAAAAACAAGCCACACCATTCCAGATTGTGAAACATAACTGTGAGAGCCAGCCAGAAGAAAGGCTTCTGGCCTGTGTAGGCCCAAAGCTGGCACACTCTTGTTTTAATCTTAAAACAGTAGATCAAGCTTAAAGAAGGCAAGCACAACAACCAATGCTGAACCCCCCCCCACCCACCATCAAACATTGTCTGCCCAACCTGTCCCCCAGGCCATGCCAAGAATAAACTGCAACACCTCTTTGCAGAGGCAGGCCACAGCAGCACATTGCCCAGCATCAAAAAAAATTACAAAAATTTTAAAAAGGCCTACCAGGTCTCCTCTCAGGATGTCCAGCACAGATGATCCTCCAGGCAGATGTCCTCCAGATGCAGTCTCTCTCCTCCTCTCTCAGGCAGCAGCAGCAACAGAAGTGTTCCAGACCAGTCTTGCTCCAAATTTAAACCCCCTGCTGCAGCCTCAGCCAAAGATTTAAATCTATTGGCTGGCATGAAAATACAGCAGAGGGATTGGTGACTCCTAAAGTCCCCCCTCCCCTGCCTTTCCCCACCCACACTCCAAGAGCCACCCTCCTCCTGCTCCCCCTCCCCTACCTGTTAGTTTTGGCGGGAATCTCTGCTGCTTTGCAAATGCAAAGTGCAATGCAATGCTTGCACCTTGCATTTGCAAGGCAAAGCAGGATTCCCTATCCTCCTTTGCAAGAGGGGTGGGGGGTGACAGAAGGAGTGAGTGATTCACTCCTTCTCCCCCCCTCCCCTCTTCTAAGAGCCTGCAGGAAGCCTTTGCTTCCAGCAGGATTTTGCTAGCCGCTTGCTAAGGCAAACGGCTAGCAAAAACAAAATGGCGATTCTCGAATGCCGAAAGAATGCCGAAAGAATCCCGAAACGTTTCGGGTTTTTCTTTCGGCAATCCCGAAACGTTTCGGCATTCCCCGAAACGTTTCGGGATTCCTGAAGAATGCCGAAACACTTTTGTTTCGGCATTCTTTCGGCATTCTGAATGCCGAAACGCACATCCCTAGTCTTGGATTAATAATTCAATTACTTCCACAAGTAAACATATACATGTGACGGAGAACTGGTTGGAATGCTCTGTTTCAATTTTTCTTTATCAGAGTCAAAAATATTTATAGTATCTTTCTTCTTCCTCAAGACTTCTTACGGGCAAATTCTCATTTCAGTTTGGCAGCTGGGGTTGGGAGGAGAGAAAGAAAAAGGGGTAGTTTTGCAATTTAACTGATGGACAACTGGTAGAGTTGAGGGTTGTTGGATTTTGGTGGGAGAAGGATTTGGAGGTCTGCAGGTTAGGCAGGGAGACCCTTAGGGACTTGAGGTATTTTGAATATGGGTAGGGTTTGGCTGCCCTGACCTGGATGGTGCCGGCCAGCCCAGTCTCTTCAGGTCTCAGAAGTAGAGTCAAGCTTGATTAGTATGTGGATGGTAGGCCATCAAGGAATTTCTGGGTAACCACATAAAGGCAGGCAAGGGCAAATCATCGCTGGACTTCTCTTGCCTTGAAACCCCTATGGGGTCACTGTAAGTTAGCTGCACAACTTGATTGCACTTTTCACATCAGGATTCCTGTTAAAAACAGTTAAAAGGGGGAAAGCTTATCTGCTTTGAGACTGCTTCCTTACAGTGGAGCCCTCCTATCTGAGTAAAAAACCCTCTTGAATAATTCAGTTTTACATATTTCCACAAAGCCAGGAGAGCAGGAGTTTTCCTGAAACTTTTTTCTTAGACATTTTAATCAAGCCTACTGTGTGATTCCTTCAAGCCAAGAATCCCCTCATAATAAGCCAAATGAAGGGTACCCTGAGCCCAGGCATCGCCTTCATTGAGGACTAGAAGACGGTGAGTAGTTCTGAAAGCCTCAATCATAAAAATAAAAATATAAAAACAAAGTCTGTAGGGTGTGAAATTTAAGTACCTAGTTTCTAGGTATGGAGATGGGGTGTTGTCACACTGCTTAGTTTGGTGGGGTAGCATGAGAAATGGGCCCAAGGAGGAGAGCCAGTGGCTGTGGGGGGGGGGCAAAGGGAGCTGGCTCACAGCATGTGGGATGACATCATAGTTATCTTACTGCTGTGGACGGAAGGGTCCTTGCTGCCGAACCAGCATTCCTTCCATTAACAGTGCACTACAATCTGTAGGTCTGCTCCTGGACCCTTTCCACAGCTGGTCCAGCTCTGTAGAGCTACCATCATCATCATCATCATCATCATCATCGCTGCTGTTGCTGCTACTGTATGATAGCCTCAAATAATAGTTCTCATTTGAGACTCAAGGGGGAGATCCACAATGGCCTCTGTGTCTCTCCCCCAACTTGGAGAGTTTGGTGGTATGAAGTGCTCCCTGTGTAGTTCTGCCCAGCCCTGGGTGTGTGAGTGCTGTCATCACGATGTAAAATATTAAGTCCGGCAGGCATGGGCTGACCGACGTAGCCCTGTGCTTCATGACTTAAACCTGCCTTGCCTGAGTTGAGGTTTTTATTGCCATGTACTGTCTGTCACTGGCTGTTTGGTTGAGAGCTGGGGCTCGGAGAAATGGTGCTGGGGGGGTATGGGGGGGACAGTTGCCACAGTGGCAACCTGTGGCCGATAGCAAAGAAGTTTGTGGGGACGAAAGAGATAACTGAACAATATACAACTAAGCTCCTGTATTGTTACTGTTACGCCTTTCTCACTGAGATCCAAGGTGGATTACACAATACCAGTGAAAATACAATATAATCAACAGTTAGGACACAGCAAAGTACAATAATGAACAATGGTTAGGACGTTCAGGGAAAGAGATACTATAGGGAATGGTAGCAGAATATTTGAAAAACAAACATAAAGCTGAGCATAGAGATAAAATCTTTCTGAAGCAAAGCAAACTAATTTATATGGCCTGAACGCAGTTTTGCGCTGCAGAACTGAATTCTGCATAGTTCAGGTAAGCACCATTCTTACCCCTGAACACTTTGAACTACCCAACAAGCTATGCCTAAAATGCCATCCAAGCAGAAGGCCCTCTCCAGGGCTTTGCAAAGAACGTCACACATCTGTCCTCTAAGTGTATCAGGGAAAATGTACATTTCCTTCAGGCTATGGCTGCTGACCTGGAGAGACAAAGAGGTTTGTGGACAAGACCCTCAGAATCCCCCTGTTCCGGGGCCGACACCTCTTCTGCTGTCATGGAGACTGAGAATCTCAAGGCTGAGGGCATCAGGCTGAGATGGGAGGATTGATGCCTTAGCAGAAACATTTTCCTCAGAGGACCAGCAACCTGTTGTACTGAGTATAGCTTTCTGGAGTTGGGGGCAGGTGGGTTTTTAGAACTTTTCCGGGGAACTGTACCTAACCAACCTGTACAAAACAGATGGACTCCACTTGAAGCAAAATGGAACCACATTCTTAGCTCTTAAAGGTGGCAGAGCAGCTTTTAAACAAAGCCTACGGATGAAGCGGGTAAGAACTGGGGACCCTGTGGTGTTTGGACAACTCAGTCCAACGGGACAATTGTGTAAGTGCATTGAGTATTATTAGTAGCAGGACATTACTTGGGAGTGAGAGGAGGGTGGCAAAGGAGGGCTGTGTGTAGCAGCAAAACCAGCCAGGGGAGGCAGGAGGGGTCTCCTTGCAAGCCGGGGGGGGGGGAATTAGCAGCAAGAAGAAATAGCGAGAGGAGGGATCACTTGCGGCTCTTTTGTTCTATGTATACAGGGATTGTACCAGCTAGAGAACTCTTTCAATAAGCAGAAAGATGTCTCAAACAAAAAGGGAATTTTTATTAAAAATAAAAAATCAGTGGCACACAACAGATTCATGGAACATGCAACACTCAATCAAGGCTAGCTTAGGAAAGAGAGTAAAGGTCAGGTAATAGTTACCATCCAGGTGTCCAAAAGAGAGAGGAAGAGCAATGAGTGGCCTGCACTTCAAGGTGGGAGGGCTTGACGGGGTTTGAGGGTAGAATGCTGGATCCGAGCATGCACACATCTTGGGGCTGAGGGGCAGTGTATACCATGGACCCTACCTTGGGGCATGATTGCATCTTCTGCCCCAGAAACAAAGATTTGAGTGGTTGTTCCCGGGGTGGGACAAAGGATTGAAAACTCTTTGTCTCTGGGGCGAGACAAAGAGTGGTGGACTGCTCCCAAAGTGGGACAATAAGCTGGAAAACCATCTCCGAGGTGTAACAAAAAACTAGGAAGATTTGATTAAGTCTTCCCAGGTGGAACTAGCTGTCAAATTATGACTGACAACCTTCGAAGTGGATGGATGAGGCTATCAGTTCTCTGAACTGCTTAAGAATATGAAAGGGGTGAAGGTGAGATCAATAGGGTGGGTTGTGTTGATTAATTCAGGAACTCCGGGAAGGCCCTATTGTATCAGGCTCCTTAGAACACCTCCGGGGCAAGGGAGGGAGTCGAGCTGGCCTCACCTGTATCTCCTCATGTTTGCACGTTCCATCTCCTAACTGGGATCTGGCTTTCTGCTTGGCAGCAGCTTCCATGTTTTCTGCCTGCCCGTACAGTAGTTTTAATGCAGCAAGCCTATTTAGAGAAGGGGTTCATGGCATAACCATAACCACGAGCCTTCTAATATTATGGGAGTGGTTCTGACTGCTAACCGGGGGCATTGCGGCAGCTATGCAGTTACCATTTTTATTGTGGTGCAGCAATGATGAAAAGGGAGAGGAGAAAAGAGAAATGGGGGAGACTTCTGAGGTAACTCCCCTAGCTGTTCGAATCCCACACTGTGCCTTCTCCTTATATTTGTTTAAACCCCCTCAGCCACCTCTAATCAGTAAAAAAGGAGACAGAAGCTTTATTTAACTGGGTGGTAGCATGTAAGCTTGTGTTCTTTAAAGGGTTCTTATCTGTGACCCTGAAAGAATAACGTGGCCCTTCACTGGAACAGCTGGTCACGGAGCTGCCCAGAGGGCTAGCGATTCTGAACATGGGTTTGACCAGTGTGCAAGTCAAGTGCAAGAGGCAGATATTATTGCATCAGTTGAGGACACTGACCACAATGCTATTGACATAGTTTCAGTTGGGTGGCTGTGTTGGTGTGCAGTTGAAGAGCAAGATCCGAGTCTAGTTGCAGCTTAGAGACCAACAAGATTTTCAGAATACAAGCTTTCAAGAGTCAGATACAAAGGGAAACTTGAACCTTGAAAGCTCATACATGGGACATTTTGTTGACATGGAGCCGGCGGGGTGGGGTTAGAGCAGGGGTCCCCAACCTTTTGAGCCTGTGGGCTCATTTGGAATTCTAACACAGTGTGGTGGGCACAGCAACAATATGGCTCCCACAAAATGGCTTTTGCAGGAGATGGCACCAGCCACAAAATGGTTGCTACAGCTACCTCCAGTCACACAGTGAACATCCTTGGCTATGGAAGCAGCTTGTGCCAAAGTAACATTTTTAAAATTTGCACAGCCAATCAATACTCCAATGGCCAATCAGAAGCCATGCTTGGCAAAAGCCCCACCTGGCCCCACCCACAGTCTCAAAACACTTGGTGGGCACCAGAAAAGGTGTCAGCGAGCACAATTGTGCCCATGGGCACAAAGGTTGGGATCCCTGGGTTAGACCATCAAACTAGGGTATAATAGTAATAATAATAATATTGCGTTGTGTGTAATTCAAATATTACAACAACAGCGTTTATATACCGTTCTTCTAGGCAGATTAGTGCCTCACCCAGAGTGGTGAACAAGTTGGTATTATTATTATCCCCACAATACAGCTGGGGAGCTGGGGCTGAGAGGAGGGGCTTCCCCAAGGCCACCTGCTGAGTTCATGGCAGTCGTGGGATTCTAACCAGCAGAGTGCTGATTTGCAGCCGAACCTCTTAACCACTGTGCTACAGTGGTTCAAATCCCTAATCTGCCATGGAATTTCACTGGGTGATCATGAGCCGGTCACACTTTCTCAGCCTAACTTGTTGTGAGGATAAAATGGAGAATGATGTAAACTGATTTCGCTCCTCATTGGGGAGAAAGGAGTGGTATAAATGAAGTAATTTTAAAAAAAAATAAGGACCAAATCCTGGTGGGAGACTAAGTATGGCTTTTGCAAAGGAAGTCTTCCCTCATCAACCTCTTGGAGCTTTTTGAGCGAGTTAATAGGCGTGTAGACAAAGGTGAATTGGTACTTACCTGGTCTTCCGTTCTTGGACTTCAAGTCCATATTTGGACTTCTATTAGGGACCTCATCAAAGATTTCTGATGAGCAGGCATGGGATAAACTCATGGGTCTTCTTGTGGATTAAAAATTGATTAAACAACAGGATGCAGAGAGTAGAAAAATTGGAACAAAAAAATCCCTAATTTTAAATACATGCTGATGGGTTCTGAACTATCGTTTCAATAGTTTCCCCAAATTTGGAATATTTTATACAGTTCAGTTTGCTGTATCTTCAAAAGGATATTGCCGAGCTGGGAAAGTTCAGAAGGCGGCAACCAAGATGATCAAAGGAGAAAAGCGAAAGCTACTCTGGGACTTTTCAGTTTAGAAAAAGACAAATAAGGAACATGATCTAGGTGTACAAAATTATGCATGGGGTAGAGTACGAGGCAGCCAATGAAGATGGGCAATTGGTGTTGGACAAACAAAAGAGAATATCTCTTTACTCAAAAAATAATTAAATTGTGGCGTTTGCTGCCAGGGGGTGTTATGACGGCCATGAGCACGGATGGCCTGAAAAGGTGATTAGACAAATCCATGGAGGGAAAGTCCATGAATGACAAGTTAAGGGAACCTCCATATTCAGAAGCAGTAAACTCTGAACCTCATCACGAAGAGGCAACATCAAAGGCCCTCCAGGCCCTCTTTTCGGCCTAGGCAACTGGTTGTGCGTTGTGTGAGACGGGATGCTGGGCTGGATGGGCCGCAGCTCCAGTCCAGCAGGGCCCTTCTGGTGTCCTTACGTTCTCCTTTCTCAGCTAGCAGCTGTAACGTTTGTAGGTGATTTGGGCTGGCCAGGACTTGCCTGTGCCTTGACTAGATGCCGCTCTCTCTTTCCATGCTTGGAACTGCAGTGAAGATTATCTCCCGTTGCTCTTCTCCTGAACTTACTGTTTGGATTAATGGCTGCCTGGACATTTGGACCACTGTTTTGGCATTTGGACTTTGCCAGGAACCTGTACGGATAGGCAGTGATAATGGGGTATATGTATGGTTTTTGGTATCTTGTATGTTTTTGGCATTTTGCTTCCCCATTCCTTGAGTGAAACATATTGTGCAGTGTGTGGGGGTGGGAGCATTTTGAACATTTTGCAGCACTCTTGCTATGAACATGACTTCTTGAGCCTGCAGATTATTCCCCTCAAACTGTCATTAACTTAATCAATGCTGAGTGACCTTGGGCTCAGCCTAACCTACCTCACAGGGATGTTGTGAGGAAAAAATGGAGAAGAATTATGTAAGCCATCTTGAGTACCCATTAGAGAGAAAGGAAAAGGTATAAGCGAAGTCAAACAAATGAATAAAATCCTATCCAGGTTCTCAATATTCCATGCGAGGGAATGACCTGACTCAGGCCGGCTGTATCAGAGCAGAATGCCTCCGTGAAGCCCTTCAAGGGCCTTGGGACAAGTACCCTCTGGGAGCGCGTCTGCCATCGCTTGGTACTGAGCAGTCTCTCCCCCCGTCCAGTGTCGATCTCGATGGCCACTGCACACTGCATGCCCCACTGCTCTACCAGACGCTCAACCACGGCCGAAGTGGGGCTCTGCAGGCACCGCCCGTCCCCAATCGGGCAGTGCTCTGACCTGCTGGCCCGTTCCTGCTCCTCAGGCCACCCAGGCTGGCCTTCGCCCTGTGTGCCCAGTTCAGAGTGGCAGGCAGCGTGGGGACTGGGCTGCAGCCTTTGCCGCCAGGTGAAAGAGGGGGGCTGTGCACGGAAGGCCCCCCAGGCCCACAATGCCGCCGCCTGCTGCTGCTGCCCCCGCTGTTGTCTCTACCCACCTGGGGGTAAGGGGGCAGCGGAGAAGGCCGCGTGTGCCTCAGGGGCCGCCAGATAGGCGCCCTTTGCCTCGAGGCGTTCGGCGTCTCCCTTCAGAGCGGCAGCCCCTTCCCTCCGCGGGCCGCCTCTCCCGGGGCGCTGCCTGCTGCGCGCCCCGCTTGTTCCCCGGGGAGCGCCTCCGTCTCCGGAGCCGCCGGGCGGGAGGAGGAGATTGGCAGGGCAGCTGTTCGGCGCGGCGCTTCCTGTTCCTTGCAGAGGCTCCGGCCGGGCGGGCTGGAGCCCGGCGGGCTGAGCGCGGCTGTTGCTGCTGCCGCTGCCGCTGCCGTGCGAGCGGCGGCCGAGCCAGATGCGGCGCTCGTGGCGCCGGCTGGGGCGCGCGTCCCGGCGGGGCAGCTGACCTGGGCTTCGGCTGCCCGCCCTCCTCCTCGCTTCCCTCGAGCGCCGGGGCAGCAGCTGCCCGGCCGGCCGGCCGGCATGAAGAGCCTGCAGCCGCGGGGCGAGGCGGCGGCGGCGGCGGCCAGCTGGCAGCGCCTCTGCCTGCACGGGCTGCGCGGCGCCGGGAAGCTGCCCCGCCAGAGCCCGGAGCCCGCCCGGCGAGCCCTGCGCGGCTGCGGGCGCCTGAGCCGAGCCGAGCCCCGGGCGCACGTGGCGGCGGCGGAGGCGCTGGCGGGCGTCGCGGCGGAGGCGCTGGCGGGGGGCCCGGCCCCGGGGGGCGCGGCGGGGCAGCCCGGCGAGCCCACCTTCCCCGAGGGCCAGGCGTTCCCGCGCGCCCTCGGCCCCCCGCCGTCGCCCAGGAAGCGGCCGGCCGAGGCGGGCGGCGCGGCCGCGGAGGTGCGCGCCCTGCAGCAGACCCGGCGCCTGCTGGCCAACGCCCGCGAGAGGACCCGCGTGCACACCATCAGCGCGGCCTTCGAGGCGCTCCGGAAGCAGGTAGGCGACCCCCCCCCCCCCGAGCCCTGCTCGGCGCCCGGGCGCAGGCGGCGGGCCGCAGGGGGCCGGGCTGCCCCTGCGGAGCGCGCGCGGCGTGTTGGCCGGGAGGCAGACGCGGCTCAGCGCTGCAGGGGCGGCGGGCGGGCGGGCGGGCGATGGGGGGACCCCGCGGGGACGCCGGGCGTTCGCGCCACGAGGCCGGGCCGCTTCCCAGCAGGGGGGCGGGGGGGGGAAGGGGCGACCGGGAAAGGCTCCCCCCCCCCCCGCCGCCAGAAGAGCCCGCGGGGGTCGCGCCCCGCACCCGCGCTGCCTTCCTGTTGATCCGCGCGCTTTCCGGTCCGCAGCGGCGCTCGGCGCCCCTCGCCCGCCCTGGAGCCTGTGCTGCAGCCCGTCCAGGTTTCCTTGACTCGCTCTGTGGGGCTGCGGGGGCAACGCAAGCAACTTAGTTCGGGAGGCGAGTTGGCGGACCCGTTGAGTCGCGGTTGGGCGTTTTGAGAAAACAGCCTTGTTTGTGCAAACACTTCTTATTACTTAAGGCCTGGAATATCCTCGCATAATTTCAAGCAGGCTTGATTTGTAACGTAATCCTACGTGGAGTTACTCCATTCTAAGCTCACTGAGCTCAACAGACTTGGACTGCGGCACCTCTACATAGGATCGCAGTGTTAGATAGTTCCAGCCTCTCTCAAAAAATCAAGTCAGTCTTTAAGGCAGCAATTGTGGACACATTTCATGAATGAAATGAGATTTATTTCTGTGAGTTTAGAACAAACTTAAAGTATTTTTAAAATAATGTCACACCAAGCGTGAAACTAATTTCAGAAAGGAACACTTAAAACTAGGTTGTGTTATCCCTTTTCTCAATTGGCAATAAGGCAGGTAAGCTAGTGTAGTGGTTAGAGTATCCGAGCGGGATCTGGGAAACCCAGGTTTGAATCTTCCCGCTGCCATTGAGGCTTGCTAGATGACCCTGGGCCAGTCCCACACTCTTAGCTGAGTCCACCTCACAGGGTTGTTGTGAGGATAAAATGTGGAGGATTTAGGTCCCATTTGGAGAGAATGGCAGAGCACAAATGAAAGCAAGTAAATAATGGTTTTGCCTTATAGTTGGAAATGAAGAACGTCTCTGTTACCGAGATACATAACGCTGAGCGAGGTTTTGCATTGGCTTACGAAAATGTGTTCTTTGACATTCTCCTGTGGCCATGTTGTATCTCAATGTCTTCTACATACAGGTTAACTCGGTTGGTTTAGGAACTTCTACAGGAGGCAGTGGTGGAAAAGGGGTGTAATTGTTGCTAACCAGCAGGTCTGTGCTTTGATTTTGGAACATGTGTTGTTCAAGCAAAGTGGACGCTTCATATAAACCACTCTGAACTTTGAAAGAAAGAACAGATTATAAATAACAGTAAATCGATCACAATGTGACAAAACCTCTTATTGGAAACAGCCTGAGGAGGTAGGGTGGACTGAAGTGAGGACAGGAGTCTTTGGCACGTGTTGAGCTGCTTTTAAGACTTCGGGTCCTACGATCTGGAAAGACCTGCAGAGTGCCTCAGGCTGCCTCACACGTTACGTCCATCTTCCTGGCACATATGGGCGCTGCCCTTTGTAGGAACAATGCGAACCATTAATGAGCATAGAGCCGTTCTTCTTATGTAGGCTGGCACGTCTAGAACACGGACTTGGCAGAACAGCTGCAATGCTTTGACCGCAGCCACAGGACACTGGAGGTGAGAGTCCCGATCCAGCCTGGCTTTGCAGTTGGCCATGCAGACATCCAGCAGCAGACTGAGTGCCTTTCCCCTTGCGTTGCAGGCAGGCCTTTGGACGTTTTATTTTTTAAAATCGCACCTGGCCAGACACTCTAATCGAGATTCATTGCTATCCCCTCCTTGCCCCCACCCCACCCTTCGTGTGCAGCTCACCCCTTGGCTCACTTTCTCAGACCAGGCACTGTGGTCGAGGGGCCAGGCTCTTGGGGCAGGTTTTCCCAGGGTGTCCCCGTTGCCACAGCAGGGGTTCCAGTTAGCAATTCCTTCTAGTAGATAGGGACAGGGAAAAAAGGAAGGAACCCCGATGGGCGAAAAAAGGTCAGCAGGTGCAAGACACTGTCCCCACTGGAGGGAGGGAGGCCTCTCAGGAGCTGGGAAGAGGAGGCACTTCCCCTACCTCTTGATGAATGGGCGTGCTGCGCAGGGGCTGAGCTGGGCAGAGGTGACTAGGAGGAGGAGTCCTTGCACGTACTAAAGGATTTATGATGCTGCCTCTCCCTCCCTCCCTGTCTCAACTCTTTCCTCCTCTCCTCTTGAAATTTCCCCTACAAAAATAATAAATGTGCTTATATACTGCTCTTCTAGACAGAACAGTGTCCCACTCAGAGCAGTGAACCAAGTCGGCAGAGGCGCTGAGGCTGGGAGGGGTGGTTTATCCAAGGCCACCAGCTGGGTTCATGGCAGGAGTGGCATTTGGACCAGCAGAGTGCTGATTCACGTGGATTATTTAACCACTATACTACAACAACTCTAATAGATGGCGGGGGGCGGGGGGGGGCGGTACTTACAAGGGTTCTAATCATAGCTACCTGTAGTTCTTTTTTCTTCTTGTATTGCAGTTTTATTATCTGGTGCTTGATGCCTTTAACTGCCCCCTGTGCAAGCACCGAGTCATCACTGACCCATGGGGGGACATCGCATCACGACGTTTTCTTGGCAGACTTTTGTTACGGGCTGGTTTGCCGTTGCCTTCCCCAAACTTACGGACTACTATGGTTTTTAAATTCTGTATTTCTTATTGTGTTTAAACTTTGTAATATTTTACTGTTGTGAGCATCCCTGAGCCTGTTAACAGAGAGAGCGGGATACAAATACGATTAAGTAAATAAATAAATAAATTTCTACTTTGTCTGTAGCCTCACATTAAGTTCTTGAGTCCTGCCAGTCTCTGGATATTTTATTTTTAATTTATATTTATGTCTGTTTTTTATTGTCCACCTTTCTCACTGAACAAGATTTGGGTCTGGTAGCACTTTAGAGACCATCTACATTTCCAGGGTGTTTGCTTTCAAGAGTCAAAGTACCCCTTTTCGCTGAGATTCAGTGTAAGTCAATACAATCAATGGCTGGAGAATCCAGTAAACAATACAGTAGGTAATAGATTGCAGAAATTTGAAAAGAAGCACAGAACTGAATGCAAATATGAATGCAAATAAATATAAATATTTATATTCGTTTATATTCTGCCCTCCCCACAACAGCGGGCTCAGCGTGGATGCCCTGACAGTTGTCCTTGTCTGACAATATACATCCTTTGCAAACTGGAAACCGTTCTGTTTCCCCATATTCTGTCCTGACAGTAGCCTCTTGCACAGAGTACAGGTTGCACATCAAAACAATCAAATGTGGTGGCACCCCTCATTTCTTTTAACACTCTCCATAGCTTTTCGTGATCCACACAGTCAAAAGCTTTGCTGTAATTTATAAAGCACAGGCTGATTTTCTTCTGAAATTCCTTGGTATGTTCTATTAGCCTCCGTAAATTTACAGTGTGATGTCTGGTGCCTCTTCCTTTCCTGAAACCAGCTTGAACGTCTGGCATTTCTCATTCCATGTATGGTAAGAGTCTTTGCTGTAAGAGTCTTTGCTGTAGAATTTTGAGCATCACTTTGCTTGCATGGGAAATTAGTGCAATAGTCCGATAGTTGCTGCACTCTTTGGCATCCCTTTTTTTGGAATTGGAATGTAGCCTGAGAATTTCCAGTCCACGGGCCATTGTTTTGTTTTCCATATTTGTTGACAGATTCTTGTTAAGATTTTGATAGACTACATTTCTGTAGCTTGAAATAGCTCTATTGGTATTCCATCTATTCTAGGAGCTTTGTTTCTCTCAATTGCTTTGAGCGCAGCTTTTACTTCACTTTCTAGGATTTCTGATTCTTCATCAAAAGATTCTTCATCAAAAGTATCTGTCATCCTTCTTTCTCTTTTGTATTGCTCTTCAGTGTATTCTTTCCATTTTTCTTTTATTTTGTCCTGATCAGATACTGTATTTCTGTGTTGATCTTTCAGCATCCCAAGCTGTGGCTTGAATTTCCTTTGATTTCTCAGATCTTTTGGAAGAGATCTTGTTCTTCCTTTTTTTTGGTTGTCTCCCAGTCTTTGCACTGGTTTTTTTATCTCTATGTGCAAGTCGCTGAAAAGCTACGTTTAGAATTTTGACCCTATTTCTGCCACCTTTTGCTTTTGCTTCTCGTCTGTATTTAGCAAGTTTAAGAGTTTCCTCAATCATCCATTTAGGCTTCTCCTTTCTTTTGGCTACAGGGATAGTCTTTGCACATTCTTCCTTGATAATATCTCTGGTTTCAGACCATAGTTCTTCTGGCTCACGATCAATTAAACTGAGTGGTGCAGATCTGTTTTTTTACATGGTCTTTAAATTCTTCAGGAATATTGTTTAGATTATACTTTGACGCTATGATTCTTTTAGAGTTTTTCTTCAACTTTATTCTAATTTTTGATATTAGCAACTCATGATCTGTATTACAATCAGCTCATCTTGTTTTAGCAGAGAGAATAAAGCTTCTCCATCTTCTGCTTCCAATTACGTAATCTGTTTGGTTCTTGAATTGGTCACCCGATGATTTCCACGTATACAGTCGTCTTTTTGGTTGCCTGAAGCATGTGTTAGAAATGAACGGGTTGGTGGCTTCACAAAATTTTATGGTTTGCTCTCCTGCTTCATTTTGTGATCCTAATCCAAATTTCCCAACTATGTTGGATTCTGCTTTGTCTCCTGCTTTTGCGTTCTAGTCGCCTATGATTATCAGCATGTCTTCTTTAGGTGTATAGTCAATTTCTTCCTGGATGCTCATGTAAAAGTTTTTGATTTTTCCTCCTCAGTGTTGTGGGCTGGGCCAGCCCAAGCAGAGTAGTCAGAGTCTGGTCCAAAGTCAGCACGAGTTCAAGGTCCAAAGGCCAAGTCAGGAGGACCATAGGTCAGTTACTATTAAGGTCAGGTCTAGACACAGGCAGAGGCAGGGCGTGGGCTGAAAGCTACAGGAGCAAGGCAAAGTTCAAAGAAGTGGTCACAGCAGTAGCAGGAATCCCAAAAACATTGCTTCCACACCTGGCAATTCCTCTAGATGGCCTTTATAGCCAGGCGTGGTTTGCTGCCAGCTGCTTGGGCTCTATCCTGATGCTACTTATTGTCACTATCCACAAGCAGCTGGCATCGGCCCAGGAGGCAAACACTGTGCCGTCTCTCCTGCAGCTCCATTCTCTGCCTTTGTCTGCAGTGCTCTTTGGGTGTGTGCAAAGCTGGGGGGTGGGGGGTGGAAGCCCCTGGCTGGGCTTCACCTGTTTTTTCAAAATGTTCCATGTAGAAGTTTGCTATAACTGGGCTGAGAGGGCTCCCCATGGCCACCCCATCCATCTGTTCATAGAATTTGTTATCCCATTGGAAGTAACTGGTTGTCAGACAATGATGGAATAAGGCTGTTACATCCTCTGGGAAAATCTGATTAATAAGTGCAATAGTGTCTTTTACTGGAACCTTGGTAGACAGGGATACAACATCAAAACTGACAAGTATGTCTTGTGGATTGAGTTTCAGAGAACTGATTTTGTTGATGAAATCTGCTGAATCTTTGATGTAAGACGAGGTTTTCCCGATGTGGTCCTGCAGGAGATCGGCCAGATGTCTAGCTAATTCATATGTCGGTGAACCAATGGCACTCACAATGGGTCGGAGTGGGACTGAATCCTTATGTATTTTAGGGAGTCCATATAGTCTGGGTGGCTGTGCTTCTGTCTTGCATAGTTTTCTGTGCGTGTCGGGATGTAGTGAGCTCTAGAATCAGCACCCCACAAACCTAGTGTATGGTTCCGGTTTGTGGATGATACATTTATCATTTGGAGCCATGGGGAGGAAGAATTGATGGGGGTTTTGAATCATCTCAACAACATCCACCGGAACATACAATTCACAATGGAGAAAGAAATCGAGGGGAAACTCCCATTTCTGGATACCTTGGTCATCCGCAAAGCAAACTTTCAGTTAGGTCACAAGGTCTACAGGAAACCAACTCACACTGATCAGTACTTACACAAAAACTCCAATCACCACCCCCGACGGAAAAGAGGCATAATGAAAACATTAGTGGATCGCGCAAGACGGATATGTGAGCCGCACTTTCTCAATGAGGAAATTAATCATCTAAACCACGCACTTCAGGCAAATGGCTACTCCAGAAATGAAATCCGAAGAGCAATCAAACCCAGGATGAATCAAACAACCAAGGAAAAACAGTCTCCTACAGGAAAAGTGTTTTTGCCATATATCAAAGGAATTACTGATCAGATGGGAAAGCTTATGAAAAAGCATAACCTTCAAACAGTATTCAGACCCACCCGAAAAATACAACAGATGCTACGATCAGCAAAAGACAGTAGAGACCCCCTCACCTCTGCAGGAGTATACCGTATACCCTGCAGCTGTGGACAAGTTTACATCGGGACCACAAAGCGTAGCATCCAGACAAGAATAAAAGAACATGAGACTTCCGGTTTGGGATTCATGGAGGTCTGACGCAGCTCCAACTGTGGAGCTGACCGGACTGCCGTTTTAAGTGGCCGGCGGGGGCAAAATAGCCCGCGGCCGACTGCTCTCAGGCGGAGAGCAGGCAAAGAACGCTCAAGACCTCAGGGCGCGTTGATCTCGGGCGAGGGGGGGCTCTACGCGACGGGCCCCCTCACGACCCTTGAGGTCCCACCCTGTGACAGGTCGGCTATGATCTCTGCGGCAGTTTCGGGGCCAATGCGGTTGGCATAAGACCTACATACCCAAGCTTCAACAGGGGAAAGAGGAGTAGAGGAGAAACGAAGATTGAAACAGTGATTACAACCCACAGAAAGAGAATGGGAAGGTAAAGATCACTATCTTCTGATACGGGACAGATTGTTAAAAGTAAAGAAGATTAAAAGTAGATTTTAAAACTGCAACAGGCTAACTATAAGGAGGAGAAGACTCGGCAAGAGTCGAAATAGAAAAAAGACTAAGTTTAAAGAAGTTATTAAAGAATTTGGACTATTGTTTTGAATACTTGCGGTTATGGAGCTGTGAGAAAATTTTACCATCGCGAGAGCTACTGCGGGAAGTCGGGAGACAGGAAGTACGTAATAACAATAGAGTTCTTGAAGAGAAGCGGCCCCTGCCGGAGGGCAGGAAGAAGGGAATCGCCATCTTTGAAAGGGGAAAAGCCGCGGCTTCAGCGGAAGAGGAAGTAAGCCATTTTGGATTACAAAAACCATAGAAGAACCATAGAGAAAAGACGCCCGACATTTTGGATTTTCTAAAAGTTTTTTCTTTGCAAAAAGACCGGGACATTTAAATTAAAAATTAAAAAGACACTAAATTTTACGCCACGGAGTTAAGGAAGAGGGCGGACTCGTGGGAGCGAGCTAAGGCAAGCCCCACGATGTCGAAAAAAGAGTGGCAATCGGCAATAGAGAACCTAGACAAAAAACTCTTAGAAGTGATTAAAGAACTTAAGGACATGAAACCGGAGCTGATCAAAGAGGTTATACAGGCAGTGAAAAGTGAGCTGTCAGAAGTAAAGAAAGGTATGGAAACAATGCAAAATGAACTGCAAGGAACACAGCAGAGAGTTAAAGTAGTAGAAGGCGCGGTGGAGAATTTAGCTGACACGCAACAAACAGAGATGAGGCTGATGAGGGGGAGAATGGCGGTTGCGGAAAGTAAACACATGGAGAAGCAGCTAAGATTTCTCGGCTTGCCGGAAGTGGAAGGAAAGACAGCGCAAGAACAGATGACTGAGGTGTTAGCTGAATACTTGGGGAAGGAGGAGGAGGAAGTTGTGGCTATCCTGGACGTGGTATATCGTGTAAATTCAAGAATTGCGACCCAGAGGAAATTACCAAGAGATGTGATTGTGCAATTCACGACCCAAAATATGAAAGAGAAGATTGTGACTAAACAGTTTCAAGATCCATTGGAGATTGACGACAAGACGATTATCATTATGAAGGAATTACCCAGATCGGTGTTATTGGACCGGAAAAAATATAAGGCACTAATTCAGATTTTGAAGGACATGAAAATCAGGTACAGATGGGAATTACCAGAAGGAGTGTCCTTTGAATTTGGAGGGGCCAAAAAACGCATCAGATCTGAACGAGAGATGGAGCGATTTATAAGAGACAATGAAAAGGACTTACCAGCAACAAGATTATGATTATGGAGTGTAAAGTTTTATCTTGGAATGTAAATGGACTTAATTCACCGAATAAGAGAAAAAGCATTTTTCACTGGCTATTAAAACAAAAATGTGATATTGTATGTTTGCAAGAGACCCATATTCAAAAACAAGATGTAAAGTATCTAAAATCAAAAAAATTGGGCAATGATTTTGCAGCGGCCTCTAATAAGAAAAAAAGAGGAGTAGTGCTTTATATTAAAGAGGAGCTGCAGCCAAAGTTTGTAATGAAAGATGTGGAAGCCAGATTTATAGCAGTGGAATGCGTATGGAATTCAAAGAGAGTGCTGGTAGTTGGAATTTATGCACCTAATGGAGCAAAAGAAAGCTTCTTTGAGGACTTAAGGAAGCAACTAGATGAACTTTCATATGACCAGATAATACTTGCAGGAGACTTCAATGGAGTGACAAATTTGGATTTAGACAAAAAATCATCAACTGCACAAAAGAAGAGAGGACTGCTACCAAAGTTGTTTTTTGAATTGATACAACAGGAAACCTTAGAAGATGTATGGAGAAGACAAAACCCGAAAAGCAGACAATTTACGTTCTACTCCGCAAGACACTTTACACTATCGAGAATTGATATGATCTGGGCCTCAAAAGACTTAGCGTTATGGACTAAGGAAGTGGAAATAATGCCGATGGTAGGCTCGGATCGTAATCCAATTATGTGGAAATTGGGGAGAAGGAGCAAAAGGAAAGGATGGAGAATAAATGAGGACTTACTTCAAGAGGGAGAGAATATGGAGATGCTGAGAAGAGAGACAAAGTTCTTCATACAATACAACATGAATAAAGAAGTACCAACCAACAAGGTTTGGGACACTTACAAGGCGGTAATTAGGGGCATACTAATGGACTTAAATGGAAGAGCCAGAAAAAAGAAAGAGGAGAAGAGACAGGAGATTATGGAGAAAATAAAAGCCAAAGAAATACAGTTAAAGAAGAGACCAGGGAAAAAGAAAATTTATCAGGACATTAAAATATTACAAGAACAGCTGACAGCAATGAATAATAAAGAATTGGAGTGGAATCTTAAAAGACTGAATCAAAAAGGGTTTGAAGGTGCAAACAAACCTGGGAAATATTTGGCATGGCAATTGAAAAAGAGAAAGGAAAAGAAAACAATAAATAAAATATGTGAAGATAACAAAACGTATTTGGAACAGACATCCATTAGTAGAGCCTTCTATAAATTTTATGCTAAATTGTATAATAAGAAAGAGGTGAATAAAGAATCAATAGCGACATATTTGGAGAAAATGAAGCTCCCAGTAATCTTGGAAGCGTGGAGAGACAGACTGAACAACGAAGTAACGGATGAGGAAATAAAAATGGCAATACAATCAACAAATTTGGGAAAGGCGCCAGGGCCAGACGGACTTACAGCCAAATTTTATAAGACAATGGCCAACGAACTGGTACCATTCCTAAAAGAAGTGATCAATGGAGTATTAAAGGATCAAGGGATTCCAGATACCTGGAAGGAAGCTAACATTTCATTGATCCCTAAAGAGGGCCAAGATCTGACTAATGTGAAAAATTACAGACCCATATCCTTACTTAATAATGACTATAAAATCTTTGCGAAGATACTGGCAGAGAGAGTGAAGGGATGGCTTTCGGAAGTTATTGAGGAGGAACAAGCAGGTTTTTTACCTGGTAGACAAATCAGAGACAATTTAAGGACAGTGATCAATGCTATTGAGTATTATGATAAGCGTTGTGACAAAGAGGTTGGTTTCTTCTTAGTTGATGCTGAAAAAGCGTTTGACAATTTGAACTGGGACTTTATGTTTGCCACTATGGAAAAGCTACAAATGGGAGAAAGATTCATAAGAGCAGTTAAAGAAATCTACAGAGACTAGAATGCAGCAATTGTGGTGAATGATGAGACTACTAAGAAATTGACTATAAGTAAAGGAACAAGACAAGGTTGCCCGTTGTCTCCGCTGTTATTCATTTTGGTATTGGAGATACTGATGATACAAATACGACAAGATGAAGAAATCCGCGGAATAAAAATAAAAGACTTTTCTTATAAGGTCAGAGCATTTGCGGACGATATAATGTTAATTGTGGAAGACCCAATGGAGAATATGCCAAAAGTGATAGAGAAGATCAAGGAGTTCGGAGATTTGGCAGGGTTTTATATTAACAAAAAGAAGTCAAAGATACTATGCAAAAATATGACTAAGCAAAAACAACAACTGTTAATGGAAATAACGGACTGTGAAGTAACAACTAAGGTGAAATATTTGGGAGTTGAACTGACTGCAAAGAATATAGATCTATTCAAAAATAACTACGAAAAATTATGGACTCAGATTGAGCAAGATTTGATCAAATGGAATAGATTGAATTTGTCATGGTTGGGAAGGATTGCAGCAGTTAAGATGAACGTGTTACCAAGAGTAATGTTTTTGTTACAGACAATACCAATTATCCGAGACTCTAAGCAGTTTGAAAAATGGCAGAGGAAAATATCAGACTTTGTTTGGGCAGGCAAGAAGCCTCGAGTGAAAATGAAAGTTTTACAAGATGCAAAGGAAAGAGGCGGAATGCAACTGCCCAATCTAAGACTTTACTATGATGCAATCTGCCTAGTGTGGCTGAAAGACTGGATGACGCTGAAGAATAAGAAATTATTGGCCCTAGAGGGATATAAAAAAATATTCGGATGGCATGCATACCTATGGTACGATAAAGTAAAAGTGAACTCTATGTTCTTACATCATTACATACGGAAAAGCCTATTTGCAACTTGGAAGAA
This sequence comes from Eublepharis macularius, assembly GCF_028583425.1. NCBI lineage: Eukaryota > Metazoa > Chordata > Lepidosauria > Squamata > Eublepharidae > Eublepharis > Eublepharis macularius. The sequence goes on along the minus strand of NC_072792.1, from coordinate 844,382 downwards.
GTACAGAGACTTTCTACAAGAAGGAACCCCCATGTGGGTGGTTCCATATGAAGTAATAGATCCGAGAGCTGTCGATACTGAGCAACAGTGTTTAACATATAAGTAGATAACCCGAATAGAATCTTCCAAACTTAAAATAAAGACACAGGACGAGTTATCACCCAACTATGATTGGTTTCAGTATAGGCAGATCAGAGATCTCTACAATTCGGACTGGGCAAAGGGAGGCATAAGAACAGAGAATTCGGAATTAGAGCAGACACTTTTAAAAGAGGATAAGAAGGAAATTTCCAAGGTATACCAAGTACTGTTGAAATGGTATACTGAAGATGAAATAGTTAAAGTACAAATGGTGAAGTGGGCCATAAATTTTAACAAAGAAATAACAATGGAGGCATGGGAACGCTTGTGGAAAAACACAATGAAGACTACAACGTGTACTAATATTAAAGAGAACATTTACAAAATGATCTATCGCTGGTACATGACACCAAAGAAGATTGCGCTAGGGAATTCGAACACTTCTAATAAATGCTGGAAATGTAAAAAACATGAGGGCTCTCTGTACCATATGTGGTGGACGTGTGAGGTAGCTAGGCAGTACTGGGGAGAAATAATAAAAGTAATAAGTGAGATTCTACAATTTCAAATCAATAAGAACCCAGAACTCCTGCTACTGAACTTGGGAATGGAGAATATTCCAGCCCAATATAGAACATTGCTATTTTACATGACAGCAGCGGCCAGACTTTTGTATGCGCAAAAATGGAAAGTACAAGAAGTGCCAACTATTGAGGACTGGACTTACAAATTGCTGTATATGGCCGAAATGGACAAAATGACAAGAAAATTGAGAAATCTGGACCCAGGACAGTTCAACACAGACTGGGAGAAGCTGAAGCAATACGTGTTGAAGAAATGGGAGGTGGGAGGAGAACTGTGGCAGTTTGAGAACTATTGAAACATGACAAAATGTAGAGGGGGGTGACTTTACCGGAGGGTAGAGAGAGAAATGAAAATGTCTAAGCAGTTATCTTGTTAGATCGTTATATATAGAAAAATATATAGAATATGGATAGAAAATAACTAACTATAAGGACCGACTAATTAATATTGTTTTGGTATAAACGTGTAACATGTTAAACTGAATAAGTCTACCTGAAGAAATATATGGATCAAATTGATTGATAACTTTTGACGATAGTTATATAGATGTATAATTAAAGAAAGAGGAAATTAATAATATAATTAAATATAACTAAAGTAGAATGAAGACAAGATATGTAGAAAAAGTAATATACAGAATATAAGTTAAATTGGTTGACTTATATGAATGCATGGATTATATGGTTTATATGGTATATGGTTTATAGAAATATTTGAAACCAGGAAATTATGAAATTATGAAAAAAGGGACAAATTGTTTGTCTAATACGGAAGAAGGGACTTAAAGATAGGGTACAGAGTGTTAAAAATAGTTAAAGAATTATTGCTTAGATTAAAGGGAAAGTATATGTTTGTTAGATAGATGAATTTAAAAAGAGTAAGGGAAAAGGGACAAAGGGTTGGAAAACTGTTGGAAGTCTACAAAAAAGGGGGGAAAGGGAGGGGGTTAGAAATTGGGAAACGGGAATTGATTGTAATGTGAAATCAAATGGTTCTAATTCCAATAAAAATTTTATTAAAAAAAAAAGAATAAAAGAACATGAAAGACACTGCAGACTTGGACAACCTGAAAAATCAGCAGTGGCTGAACATAGCCTAACTCAAACAGGGCACAGTATCTTATTCCACGACACCAAAAGACTGGACAGCACTTCCAACTACTTTGTCAGACTGCACAGGGAAGCCATTGAAATTCACAAGCATAAGCAAAACTTCAACAGGAAAGAAGAAACCTTAAAAATGAACAGAGCATGGTTTCCAGTTCTGAAAAACACTCTATACTCGACAATAGCCCTGCAGAGAAGATTAGCACATCAAGCACCAATCCATATGCAAAAAAACCTCCTCAGGATACAGTGAAGCCTCCCGCCATTAGCATTCCACACCCTGGGAAACTCTTACAGGATGACTCAGCTCAACCCCACCCCTCCTGAGTAGATACAAATGACCTGCTAACATCTTTTCCACACTGTGACACTGAGAGATCTCTGTCTTTTGGTGCTACACCTCTGAAGATGCCAGCCACAGCTGCTGGCAAAACGTCAGGAACTACAATGCCAAGACCACGGCAATACAGCCCGGAAAACCCACAACAACCATCGTTCTCCGGCCGTGAAAGCCTTCGACAATACATCTTAATATAATTATTTTGAAATAACATACAATTCTTATTTGGCAAAGTAATACCCAAGTACTATACCTTTTCCTCAATTTTGAACCCTGTTTTGCTCTCAAGTTTCATTTGATCTTGTATTTTCATATTTTTAGTTAAGTCTTTGGTTTTTCTGCTTATTAACCTTAAAACCAGCCACTACTCCAAATTCTTTCAACTTTGTCGTTAAAGTTTCAATTCGCTTCAAAGGGTCCTCCAAAACCAACACCAAGTCATCTACAAAGGCTCTCAATTTGTAGTTCTCCTGTTTCACCTCTACACCTCGAATTCTCTCATCTTGTCTTATGCCCCTATTCAAAACTTCAAGCACCAGTATAAATAACAAAGGTGACTGTCAGGCTATGAGTGACAGGATATGGCAGACAGGTCTCTGTACCATTGCAACAAGAAGTCCAAGCTCTTGGTTAAATGGTTTTATTCAGAAATCCAATCATTTCCATATATATGTCCATAGAATTACTCACTCACAACCATGAATCGGCCAGCAGAGTCACCAGCACAGGTACCAGGCCCTGCAACAGACCCAGATGCCAGCTCTGCCCCTATATCTACCCAGGGAATACCATTACAGGACCCAATGGCATCAACTACACTGTCTCTGGCTCTTACAGCTGCTCATCCTCCAATCTGATATATGCCCTCATGTGCCAACAATGTCCTTCTGCTCTGTACATTGGACAAACCAGCCAACCTCTACGCAAAAGAATAAATGGACACAAATCTGACATTAGAAATGGAAACGTCCAGAAACCAGTGGGAGAACACTTCAATCTACCAGGACATTCCATCAAAGACTTAAAGGTCACTGTAGTTCAACAGAAACCTTTCAAAAACAAAATCCAACGGGAGGCTGCTGAACTGGAATTCATATGCAAATTTGACTCTGTCAAGCTGGGACTGAATAGGGACTATGAATGGTTATCACATTACCACAGGTAACAGATTTCCTTTACAGAGGTGGGGTCTGGGGGAGCTCAGTGGTACCTGGCGTGGGCTTTCGGGAACCACAGATCTCTTTGTCAGATGCATCTGGCAGGGAGAGCTGTGGTTACCGAAGGCCCATACTGCATTGGAATTGGATGGTCTAGCTGTTTGGCTTCTACAAACTAACAGGGCAAACTCCTTTGAAGCCAACTGATACACACACCAAAAGGAGATGTTTACATATACTAGCAAAGGAATGTTTTGATTGCTCCCTCCCCCTCCCCCCCTAATTGCCTGTTCCCTCTCTTGCTCTTCTGTGTTTGACCAGTCTCTGTATCAGGCATCTGACGAAGAGAACTTGATTCGCGAAAGCTTATGCTAAAATAAAATTGGTTAGTCTTAAAGGTGCTACTGGACTCTTTTTGATTTTGCTACCACAGACTAACACGGCTAACTTCTCTGCATCAGAAGCAAGAAAGCATCTAAGCAGTACGCGCTTCCTTGATAGGAATAGAAACTTGAAAGTACAGCTCTAAATACTCAAACATTTCCCTTCTCCCACTTAGACCACAGGTTTGTGTGGGAAAGAGTCTGGGAATTTCTTCTAGAGTTTATAGACAGGACAAACGGCATAAGAGTAAACTAACATTTCAGACAGCACACGGTCACTTCTGTGAGCTTCAAAGGAAAGAGATAAGACAGCAGTGTTCTCAGGCTGCTTGAAAAACGAAAGTGATAGAGCATTTGCAAAAATGAAATTAAGGTACAGCATTAGCAATGGTTCACCACCTAGAACCATGAACGTAGGGGTACAGACATAACAGTGACAATGGGCAACCTTGTCTTGTGCCTCTTTGTATTCCACATGGTTTGGTTAACTTTCCATTCACAACTATCCATGCAGTCTGCGATGTATAAATTGACTTAGTCCATTTTATAAAATTGTCCCCAAAGTCCATATCGTCCAAGGTCTTAAACAAAAAATTCAAATTTAAATTATCAAAGGCCTTCTCGGCATCTAGGAAGATTGAAGCGGCTTGTCTTTCATTAAGTTTTTCCAACTATTCCAGAATATCCAATACTATCCTTACATTGTCCTTTAGATGCCTCAGGTAAAAATCTGCTTTGGTCGTCATGAATGATGTCCTGTAAGATACTTTTTAAGTCTTCCTGCCAAGATCGATGCAAACAGCTTATAGTCATTATTTAATAATGATATTGGCCTGTAGTTTCTTGTCAGTGTGTGATCTTGTCCATTTTTTGGTATAAGTGTTACATTGGCTTTCTTCCATGAGTCCAGCATTTTACCTCCCTCTAAAATAGAGTTCATTATCTTTTGTAAAGGCTGAAAAAGTTCATCCTCAAAACACTTATAGTAGCTACTTGGGAGGCCATCTGGTCCAGGAGCTTTTCCCAATTTACACTTTTTTATGGCTTCTCCCACTTCTCTTACTGTTATAGGTCCATTCATAATTTGTCTTTGTTGTTCCATGATCTTAGGTAACTTCTGTTTATTAATATATTCATCTATTTTTTCCACTGAAACATCACAACTCTTATACAGATTTGCATAATACTGATAAAATGTCTTTTGTATACCTGCACTATCTGTTAATACCTTATCCGCCTCTTGTATTTTCAGTATCGTTCTCTTTTCTCTCTCCTTTCTCAATTTATAAGCCAACCATTTTCCTGTCTTATTTACATATTCAAATGTTATTTGTTTAGCATAATTCAATTTAATTTCCGTTTCTCTTGACATTAACATTGATAGTTATTGTAAGATTTTGATATGTTGCAGTATATTAGTATTTCCAGGAGCTCTCTTGAGTTCTTCCTCTTTGCTCTTTATCTCCTCCAAAATAAGTTGCTTTTTCTCTTGGTTTTTTGTTCTCAATTGAGCATTATGTTGGATTAGATAACCTCTAATAAATGCTTTTCTTGCATCCCAGACTATTCTCATATCTGTACTTTTAAGTTTAATTCAAAAAATTCTTTTAGTTTACTTTTATAGTCTTTGATAATCTCTTCATTTTGTAACACAGCTTCATTTAATCTCCATCTAAAGGTACCTTTTTTCCCCCTATAAGTCACAGATACTGGATTATGATCTGAAAATGTCTTGGGTAGGACCTATATTTTAACCTTGGTGGCAATGTCCTTTGATGTCAAAATCATATCTATTCTTGAGAAAGGTCTGTGTCTTTCTGGAAAAAAAAGTATACTCTCTTGCGTTACCATTTTTCTGTCTCCATAAATCAATCAGACCCAAACTGTCCATTAATCAAAGAAAGCTTTAGGCAGTTTACCCTGGTTTATCTTAATATGTTTCTCAGAGCATCTATCTGTCTTCGGATCAATAACTCCATTCCAGTCCCCCATCAAACAACAATTTTCATATGCTGTTAAACAATCCCCAATTTTTAAAAATAAAATCCAGTTTTATTCTCATTTGGAGCATAGAGATCCACCACCAACATTTTTGTATCCCTGTACATTGATTTCTACCGCCACATATCTTCTATGCTCAGCACTCATTATCAGTTTAGGCTTTAAATGTGGCTTAATGTACAAAGCAATTCCATTCTTCTAATTGGTATCTGCTGCTATAAATTCTTCACACAAAACTTTGTAAGTCAAAAATTTTATAGAACCATAGAATCATAGAGTTGGAAGGGGCCATACAGACCATCTAGTCCAACCCCCTCTTTTCTCCTAATATGGGTTTCTTGCAAACAAATCATATCATATTTTAGTTTCTTTAAGTAATGAAAAATTTTCTTCCTTTTTTGGGCTGAATTTGCCCCATTAATGTTCCATGTTAAACTTTTGTAATCCATAGTGCCGTGAGATTTTTAAAAAATTAATAAAATGGGGGGGGGAGCCGAGGAGTATATATGGGAAAGTAAAGAGCAGAGTTAAGTTTGGGCCCCCACTTCCTCCTCCTCTTTGCTCTGTTCCAATTGATGCCTTGTTGATGCTTCAGTTAAACTTTTTGTCAAAATGTCATCCAAATTTCTATATTTTTTCAAGAAAGTCTGGCTTTATGTACCGAGTTCAGTCTAAATCTTTGCCCTTGAAATGTAAAAATCACACCTTCTGGATTATCCCATCAAAAAGCAATATTTTTCTGTTTTAGCTTTTCCACCAGGAAGCTATCATCCTTGTGTTTACGCAGAAATCAGATGGGAATTTCTTTCAAAACTGTAATCTGGGCACCACCAATCTGGGTTGCAAATATTAAAGTTATAACAACTAGCAAGAATGAGCCTTTATGTAGAAAACCATAATTTAAATTAGTCTTACAGATTACTAAATCAAATCCACTCTGGTTGAAACTGACACCTGATTTCCAAATCAATAAAGCATGTAATTTTTCCATAGTATTTTTTGGGATAATCACCTGAAAAATATTAATTACAGCAAGCTTGCCTGTTATTATACTGGCAGTGAGTCAATGACACCCATTCATTAATGTTATGAACCTAAAAAAACGGAAAATTTTCGATGGAAAAACAAAGGAAAATTTTCTGCCCTGTATCTCTGTTATGTGTTGAGAATAGGGTTGCCAAGTCCCTGCACCCTCCTGGCGAGAGGAGAGGGACCTGGCACTTACCAGCAGGTGCTCCCAGTGCCAATGCAGCAAGTGCCACCAGCAGGCAACTGGGAACCGTAGCTGAGAAAAAACATCACAGAAAGGCCCTCTGTTTAATCCTCTGCTATATCACTAGACTAGCTTGATGCCCGTGCTTTGCTACGGTATTTAACTACTTTAAATCCCGTAATAATACTTATGGGTATGTAACATTTTTTGGTTTGTGGAGTGTTTTTGAGTTGGTTTTATAATATAATAGCATAGTATCTGAGCTTCACAAAAGTGTTAGAATAAAATGGAGCATGTTGATGCCTAAAACTGATGAAGTGAATTTCGAAATGTAACGTTTATTGAAGAGAATTTTGAAAGGAAAAGAGTGTAGTGCAATAAATAAAGTGAAAAATATGTACAACCTTTTTTTCTACTGAAGGACCTCTTTGTAGACCTCATTGGTAGTTTTCCCCCACTTTGGGGCCCCCACTTTGAGGAGAAGCTTGTGGGCTGGGAAGCCAGGAGGGTTGAGCATGTTGAGGAACTCCACAGGGTAGTGGACCACATCATCCATTTGCACCACGGAGTCCACAGATCCGTACTCCATTTCTGCCCCTTCGAGGGAGTTAAGTTGTGTTTCATTCATGATGGCAGCCTTGTCGATCTGGGGGAGGGGTCAGAATGGCACGCTTGCACAGCCCGTCCATGGACTTCTCCATGATAGTGATGATATCAGGGTATATCGTGGCTGTTAGGTCTGCTAGGGTCGTCATTACTGTGCCCAGGCCTGCAGGGAGGGTCACCTTTCCCTTGGACTCAGGACTTGCTGGTACTTGCCCACTGCTGCTCAGTGCACTGCACGAGTACGATGTGCATATTTCTTTGCCACATCTCTAAGTTGCTTCCTCCTTTTAGCATTGGTATATCTTGCACAACGTCACCCAGGAGGCTTCTTGGGGGCAGAAAGAGGTGATGGCTGCAAGAGGTGTGAGGTGGAGGTTCATGTGAGAGGTTCACATTGAAATAACCCTTAGAAAAGTCATGCACCACCTCCCCATGAACATTTAAAAAACAGCTGCCGTTCTGACTTTTATATAAAATCCCTTTTCAGGAGTCTTGTACTGTCTTTCTTCAACAGTCTGCAGTTTTCTTGACCTAATTTTTACCTCAGAACACAGTTCCACACCTGACCCATCAGGCTGCCAGCCACACAGGAAAGCCAGGCCCTGCAGGGAGATTGGCAACCCTAGAGGGGAGGTGTATTTTTACCTCAGGACACGTTCAATGACTGGGAGTCATTGAATGTGTCCTGAGTACTGCATGTGTCCTGCATACTGTTTAGAATGTTGGGATGATGACCAATCAAGGCCGCATGTGCAAATAACCTCGGGGCAGAGTGGCTGAGTTGGCGGGGGGGGGGGGGGTTGAACAGCTTCCCAGCCACACAGGGAAGCTGTATCCCTATGGAAAAACATTTGACCCTTTTTACCCCCTTAGGGGGCAAATTTCTTAAAATCTCTTCTTAGTGAGCCTCTACACGACAAAAGGAATGTCCTCCCCAAATTTCATGCTTCTAGGTCCAGGGGTTTGGGCTGGGCGTTGATGAGTCAGTTAGGACACTTGTCTTTATATATATATACATGCTGAGCAATGGGAGAATAGCAGCCCCCAGAGACAAGCCATATACAGGTGACAGCTGTTAACTCCTTGTTCAAAGCTTTGCTGAGCTTCTTCAGATGGTGAAAGCAATCAAGGAGGTGGTCAGAAGACAAAATGTTGCAACCATGAGTGACTTCAGCTACCTTCACATTGGCTTGGGAGATGCATATTCAGGTCATAAAAAAGAACAATATTTCTAGATGGAATAAATGATGTGGCTTGGAATGTGAAGCAGATAAGAGGGAAGGTGACTTAACTGGGTGGTGATATAAGCATTGCAAAATCAGCTGGGAGTAGTAGTGACTACAATACTACCAGATTAAGTGAGTATGTGGGTGAAAAACTGCTTCCAAAGTTAAGCACTGTCACATTTAATTTTAGAAGAGGCAGTTTCCCAAAAAGAAGGACATGAGTTAAAAGGAAGCTGAGCAAGAGAGTCAGGAAGGATAAAGCCAGATGTATGAAAAAGATCCATGATGAGGTCTTCTTGGGGTATGTGTGTAAAAGCAGCTATGCAATAGCCCCAGCAACTCTGAAGACAGAGAAAGGGCTGCCAGGGAGGGGCACGTATCAGACCCTTCCCTCTCATGCTTTTTGGGTAATTGAACTTCCCCTCTGAAGCCACAGTTCACTCTGCAGAAAGAAAAATGTGAGCGAACTGGCATTGACCCGAAGCTGCGTTTGGTCACCCTGGCTTTTTGCCTTGGGTTCTTAAGGTTCCCGAATCTTAAGCCCCTGATGGATGCCTGTTTTTTCTGTTTACTGGGATAATGCAAACAGGGACCTTAACTGGAATAAGGGGTGCTTTTACTTCCTCATGTGTGGTTGTGTTTTGCTTGCTTTTTTAATCAGAAAGTAGTAATCTTTGAACACAGACTAGAGGAAGAACATATTTTGTAAATTTGCATTTATATACCCTATGGCTTTTTTAATTGAAATGTCCTTGATATTGACTGTAGTAATACACATTATGTAATCCGCCTTGAGTCTCAGTGAGAAAAGTGGACTATAAATGACATAAATAAATAAAAATATTTCTGGGTGATTAATTTAAGTTGTGTGGATGGAGATTTCACCGGGGAGAACAGGTACGGAGCTGCATCCTAGGCTTTTACCTAGATAATAATAATAACATTCAATGTATATACTGCCCTTCAGGATGACTTAACACCCACTCAGAGCGGTTTACAAAGTATGTTGTTATTATCCTCACAACAAAACACCCTGTGAAGTAGGTGGGGCTGAGAGAGCTCCGGAGAGCTGTGACTAGCTCAAGGTCACTCAGCCGGCTTCAAGTAGAGGAGTGGGGAATCAAACCCAGTTCTCCTGATTAGAGTCCCGTGCTCTTAACCACTACACCAAACTGGCAAGATGTCTTGCTCATGCAGATGAAGAGATGCTATAGAATTTGGGGCATGGACCAAGGCAGGAAATAGTGAAAATAAGTGTGAGACTTATTACAGTTCTGCTGGACCTGTAAAATGGAGATGTTCCTCCAGGCCTATCAGAGTGGTTGAGGAGCTGGCAAACTATCCTAATGGTCCCTTGCCTGCTTTCCTCTGTTCCACTTTACTTTTTAATGAGATCTGTGGATTTTACTATTATTCTTTTTAATGATTTTAACTATTGTATTTAAATTGTGGTTTTTATGATTTTATGATGTTGTGAGCCTGCTTGCTGGGAGAGTGGGATATAAATCAAACAAAATAAATAAATAAAATAATTTTACCATACTGCCTAAGTGCCGATGCGTTGTCCACATCTACACTCCCTTCCTTTGACTAAGGACACCACATTCTGAACCTTGCCAGTCATTGGGAGAGAGCATAGACGTAGGTGCCATGTTATGGTTAGGGTGTCAGCTCCCAAGTAGGGGTGCGCTCTTCGGGTTCCCAGTTCAGGGAAAAAAACGAACCAGGCCCAATTCATAAAGATACTGTATTTCTGAATTGGGGCCAGTATGATGGCCCTGATTTGGAAACACCGAATCAAAGCTTCTTGAAGCAATTCGGATTGCTTCGGGAAGCTTCGGGGCCTTTTTGAAGGGTGCCCACCCTCCCACCACCACCCCACTTACCTGGGGCATCCTTCTGGTGGCAGCAGCAGAGGCGGTGGTGTTCTCTGCTGCTCTGCCAGCCGCCGCAGAAGATGAAGCAGCAGCGCGGGTAGCGGATGCACCAGCTGAAGCCTTCCCCGCCGCCCTGCTGGTTGTGGCGGCGGCAGAAGGCCTGCTCTGGCCTTCAGAATGTAAGTGGGGTTGGGGGAAGGGGGGCTCAGGAGGGAGGTGAGAATCTCACTTCGGTATGCTCCGAATCATTACAAAGCATACCAAAGCGATTTCCGACAACCTGAACCTGAAGCAGCTTGCCGCTTTGGGTTTTGGGTTATTCTGGATCATTTTCCTGCTTCGGGTAAACCCGAAGCGGGAAAACCGAATATTTCCCCGCTGCTCACCACTACTCCCAATACCTTCCCAGTCCCCCAGCACTTACCTTACTCCTCTGGCAGCTCTTGTCACAGGGCAAATTCAGCCTCTCAGGGGCCAAAATTGGCCTCAGTGAAAGATGAGCACATCTGTAGCTGGTTCAGTGATGTCACTTCAGGGTAAGAGGCCAAGGGGTGAACACACGTTATGTAGTGGGCTGGTATAAGACAGGTTCATGTGTTCATGTACTTATCCTAGAATCCCCCCTTGTAAAACATCTTCATGGGGTATTGTCTCCCTTCTTTTGATATCTGACCCTTTCCTGGGAGAAGCCATAGCTTTCTGTACCCTCTGCCAAGTGAGCTGTGGAGGTGTCTATGATAGAGCTGTGCATCCTTATCCATGCATCAATCTGTCTGAAGATGTGTGTTTGCCATCTGATATGCTAACAGCTACACAGAGCATTCTTTCAACCAAGCAAGGCATGCTAGGAAAATGTGCATCAAGGAGCGTACCCACCCCCCCAGCCCCATGGCCCTGCGGTTGAAATTGAGGGCTGGGAGACTGCAGAGAAAAACATAAGGCTGTGGAACTCCACGGGCTTGGCATTTCAGATATCCATGGTTCAAGACATATGTGGGCCTAGCTACATCACAAGAACAAAATCCATGTAACACCTTTTATTAGGACCAACCAAACTGACACAAAACATTATTGCGAGCTTCCAAGCTCAACAGAACTCTTCATCAGGCTGGATGTTATACAATTAAAAAGAGGGGGGATGGAGAGCTGATGCTTTCAGGTCATGATGTTACAACCTGATCTTGCTGGTGCAGTCTCTCAGTCTCTCTTCCCACTCATTGAAGATCCAAAATGCTAGCTGAAGTCCATCCAAATCTTTCTCAAACGTCAGAGAAGGCACATAGTTCCCTTGACGGTTGAGAGCAATAGAAAGCACCTGGTAGTCTTTATATTAACAATGGTTGAGATAAATGTAAGATGATACGTACCATACAGATCCAAATAAAGCCAAATTGGATGGTTTTACATTGTCTTCCTCCAGGTTTGTTTCAGTCGTTGCAACCCCACAGCAAAGCAGGCCAGCGCACACTAGTCCCTGCAGCTGTTTGGCTGAGTGGTAAGCTGAGCAGGTAGAGGGTGCTGTCCTGTGAATGGGGCCTGTCTTGGCCTCTCTACCCCTGTTGGAGGTAGAGTTTTCAACTGATCTGGAGAAAAATGCCCTGTCCTTTTGAAAAAGGCTTAATGGGTTGTTATTTACCTCCATACTATGAAATGTTTCGGCCATCCAGTTCCAACATTAAAGGGACAGAACATTTTTTTCCAGGCAGGCCTGGCTAGGGGGGGTTGTCTGACAAGAGCAGGAAGGAAGCAATGATTATGTCCAGTTTGTGGGTTCAAGCACTTTTCACGTGGTATTAGCTTGGAGAGAGAGGCACTACGTAGAGGCTCTTCTCACAGCATCACACCTCCCCCCTCCCCCCAGAGGTTTCCCCAGCCCTGTCGGGAGAGGGGGTGTCATGGGGACCACAGTTGCCCGTTGCTTCTAGGGAGCTTCACTGGAACTCTCTTGGCTGTTCCTGTTGGGGAGGCTCTGTGGGGCTCGAATGGTTCACGGCAAACGGTGTCGTGGGCGCTTGGCCAGCAGCGTCATGGTTGAAAAAGCTGGCAGTTGGCTAGAAATGTGGTTGTGCTCCCTTTGTCCCTGCTGGCGTTGGGCGCTTCATGACATAGTGCTGACATCACAACTGTTACAGATGCTGTGATTTACTGTAATTTTAGCAGCCTTAATACTGGCCTTGATTACCCACACACGTGTTTTTTCTTCGGTTACTGGCAGTACACAGTGGGTACACGTCAGCGAAGTGTAATGATTAGAGTGCCAGACTGGAATCTGAGAGACCCAGGTTCGAATCGCCACTCTGCCACGGAAGCTTGCTGGGTGACCGTGGGCCAGTCACTCTCAGCCTAACCTCCTTCTCAGTGGTTGTGAGGACAAAATGGAGGGGAGGGGAAGGCTGGAAGCTGCTTTGGGTCCCTCCTGGGCAAAAGTTCGTCAAGTTAAGTAAATAAATGGGGTTTTTTGGGGGGGGGTGTTTGCTGCAGAGTTGGGCCCCCCTCTGTGGGGTGCGCTGCCTTTGCACCCCGTTGGAGAATCTGAGGCTTCCGTGTGGCGATTGTGGCCTGAGGTGGAGCTCCTGGAAGGGCCCTCCTGACCGGAGTTCGCAGTGTGCTGGTTTCTCTTTTCCATCCTTTTTCTACGAAGGGCCCCTTGCTGGAGAAGTGGGGCTCCTACGAGAGCCGACTTGCACTTCTTTTTTGCCTGGGGGGGGGCCCAGGCCAGCAGGAGGTCACTCTGGGCATGCCCCATTGGAGAAATCAGGGCTTGGGCAGGAGCCCAGGAATAGCCTTTGAGCTGCCCCTGTTGGTGTTGGGGGGCTGGGCTGGGCAGGGCAGGAGTCCTTGCCCCGATGTGTGTCCTGCAGAGGTCTGGTGCTCCCGCTTGGGAAGACTCCACGCGGCAAAGCCTACTTATTCTTAAGATTTATCCCTTTATGAAAGAGAGTTCTTTTAAATCATCTGCAGAAGTGAGCTGTGACTCAAGAAAGCTCATACTCTACCACAGTTTTTTTTTAGCCTTATAGGTGCTAAAGGACACTTGCTCTTTTCTACTGCTACAGACAGGCTAACTAACGGCTACCCATCTACAGACAGGCTAACTAACGGCTACCCATCTTAATCTATCTTTTAAAGGAAGTTACTTATATTGTTGCTATAGTTCTTAAGTGCAAATACGGTCCCCCTGAGCAGCAGATGCATTACCTATAATGTTCCATTTGTCCTTGGAAAAGAATGGAGAGAATTCATGTGACTTTCAGTGTTTCTTATGGTAGAAGCCCCCAAACAAATACACAGATTTATTTGTGTTTATATTTTGGTTATTGCATTTGGTTAATGTCTACCCTTCTGCCCACCTAAGCACTGAGCCTGATTTGTTGTCTTGCCCTTTCTAGGTTCCCTGCTATTCTTACGGGCAGAAGTTGTCCAAGCTAGCCATCCTCAGGATAGCGTGCAACTATATCCTCTCTTTGGCTCGACTAGCTGACCTGGATTACAGTGCTGACCACAGTAACCTGAGCTTCTCGGAATGTGTGGAGCAGTGCACAAGGACCTTGCAAGCTGAAGGCAGGTCCAAAAAAAGAAAGGTATGTTCCAGAGGAGACAGAGGGGAAAGTGACAGCCGCCGTAGATATGAATGGACAACTCCTTTACTCTTTATGCTATGGACATCTAGTCTTCCTTTTGTTATTCTCCTTGAATTGGAATTATCTCCATCCAAATGTTGTATGCTTCCATTTTTTTCTTTACATTCAGGCACAGATTTCTCCCCCCCCCCCCGGATTATTTATTTATTTTATTTATTTTATCGTATTTATATTCCGCCCCCCCTCATGCAGTGGCTAGATGCAGATATACATCTAAAAGAGCCTAACAATGCTTTGAACACTCTGCAAACTCTCTTTGTAGCCTGTAAGCGAATCTAGTACTGCCACCACTCACTGCTCCATTGCTACCAGCGCTGCCTCCCCGGCCCCCGTCCTTCTGTTGTGATACAAAAAGCTGTGCAGCTTGTTGCTAGAGGTGGGATCCTTCCATTGCTGGTGCTTGACTGCAGAGCACAGGAGGAGGATGCAGCAGCAGCGGCTTGGGGACAGGTGAGCCAGCTACAGAAGGCAGAAAGCGCCCTGCAGAGGAGTGCTTCCTTCTGCCACTCACTCAAGCGCCTCCTGGGCACCACTTCCTCTCGTTCCCCCTGGAAATGGAAGCGGCCCCTCCCAAGCAACTGTCTGTCTTGTTCCACACATGAAGGGGAGGGATAGAGAGGAGCAAGAGGTATTATCCTGTTGTGGCAATGAGGTCTGTTGTTAGAGGGAGGAGGCATGAGGGGGCATTGCCCCCTTAAACGTGTATCCGGTGGACCAATTTTCTTCACTCAAGGAAGAGTCCAGTGGTAACTTAAAGACTAATCAAATTTCTTCCAGTATAGGCTTTTGAAAGTCAGAGCTAACTTCTTGAAATGCGTTGTCAGACTTCATTAGATGCCTTGAACCCCACGAGAACAGAATATAAATGAAGATGATAACAATAATGCAGTGTAGTCTATATGCATGAGGTCTATGATTTTATATTCACAGTGGAAAGGCAGTTGAGGGTGTTACAAAGAGAGGGTGACATAAATAATATCTAATAAAAAGAGGAATTCTTTCACTCAGTTTGGGCCACCCCCAACTCTTATTGCATAGGCAAAGGAAAATAAATATATAGTCTCGTGCTATATAAATAGATGCAAAAGGAAGTTATAGAGGTACAGCGGAGCTAAATCTGTAAGCTGTGGGATATACCTGTATAGTGAGTAAGGAGTCATGGTCCTTGTTAAGACCGGAGGAATAAACAGCCTTGCATTTGTTAAATAATTCTAATTTAGCAAATTGGCATCGCATCCTCCCTTTGAAGAACCCTTGTCTGAAAACAGTTACTTTTAGCTAAGTAACAAAAACTGCCTCAGACACTAAATGTGGTGGAGAGCAGTATGTAAGTTAAATAAAATAAAAATAAAATAAATAGAATGCCCTCGAAGTTTAAAATGACTACTATTCATTTTTTCTTTTGCATAAGGACTGATCCGCCAGTGTCGTCTCCAATGTACAGAGCAGAAGGAGTTGATTGGCCACACGTCCGCTATAGTCATTGTCAAGTCATTGTTTATTGTATTGTATTGACCATAGGTTGTAACAATGTAAAGCAACACATACTATTCCACATACTAAAATTCTAAAATTAACAAAAAATTAGGAAAATTACAATACAATATAATACAAAACAAAACCCCATAGTGTTGAGACCAAATTAAAATATATTCAAAACCATTTTAACCATTATACTGTTTCATGTAGTTCGATCTAATCCTTCTAGCTGCTAATACAAACAGAACAACTCTGTTGAAAACAAAATGATCCTCATCAACAAGCAGAAATATTACTTTATCCAAATCTGGAAGCCCTTTCCGCAAAGATACAATATTAATAAGGAATTTATTTCAAGGATCCAATAAGAGAGGACATCTCAGAATATAATGGATCAAATCATCTACTTCTCCCATAGCACACACAGTCGTAGAGGGGCAGGGACACTTAGAAAATGGCCCATATGGACCGCTGAGGGCATAGCTTGAAATCTTAAGCTAGTAAAGGCCATCCTTAATTTCTTTCTTTAAAATATTTTTTATTCATTTCCATTGGGGTTAGGGGAAAGAGGGGAACAAAATTCAAAAGTATCATACATTCTGCTTGAAACATCATTCTACCTACGTACGTTTTCCAGGGCTCATCATTTAACTGTGATTACTAGTAAAAAGTTACAATATTGCCATCATATAATTACAACATTTGGGTCCTTATATTTATTTCTCATCCAGTTGTAGAATGGGGTCCATAGTGCAACAAAGTCTTCTTCCATTTGTCCTTTCATTAGTAAAGTCAATTTGTCTAGTTCCTCATTTTCCATTATTTTCACTATTAGCTCCTCCTGCTGGGGTATTACTGGTCTTTTCCAATAAAATGCTAGTAGAATTCTTGCTGCTGTCACTGCATGTATAATAAAATATTTCTGATCTTTATCCAAATCTTCTGGTACACAATTTAACAAGAATATTTCAGGTTTCCATGGTATTGAAATCTGTAAGATTGTAAGAGTCTATGAACCATTATCCAAAATTTTATATTCCTCTTTGCAAGACCACCACATATGATAGAATGTTCCTTTATGTTTCTCACATTTCCAACAATTATTAGGTACATTTTAATACATTTTAGCAAGTCTATCTGGTGTTAAATACCATCTATAAAATATATACATTTTCTTTAAACGCCACTGATTTCGTTAATTTAACATTCACTTTCCATATCCTGTTCCATTGCATTGGATCTATACTATAACCTAAATTTTGTGACCATTTGTTTTTAAATTTTTCTACCCATTTCTTTTCTTTCTTCATTTGCATTAAGAATACTTACATTTTTTAATCAGTTTTTCATCCGAGTCACATAATAGCTTTTCAAAAGTCTTTTGCTCTAATTGGAAACCTCCCAATTTTTTATCTTTGTTATATCTGGATTCTATCTGAGACCTTGATCACCAGTCTAAATTAAAACCTTGTTTCTCTAATTCCTCTTTTGTTTTTAATCTTCCATTATCAAACAAGTCTTTATATCTAACCATCTTGTCAACTGAAAACACATTTGGTTGCGAAAACGCTTCTAAAGGAGATATCCATTGTGGAGTTTTAGAGTAGATTTGTGGTACAATTCTTTCCCATACTGATATAAGCGACTTTCTAATCCAATGATTCTTAAAATATTTGTCCTTGCGTTTTCCCATACCATAGAAAAGCATGCCATTCTAGCTGTAGATCATGTCCTTCTATCGCCAGAAGTCTTTGATTGTCCAGAAGCATCGACTCTCTCGCCCATACTAAGCATCATGCTTTATGATACATTTTCCAGTCCGGTAAGAAAAAGCCTGCATTTTCTTTCCCCTCTTGAAGCATTCTCAATTTAATTCTTGTTTTTTCCCCTTGCCAAATAAAATTAGAGACTGCCTTATTTAACTCTTCAAAAAAGGTTTTGTTGATACATATTGGGATAGTTTGCTACAAAAATATAATTCGTGGTAGTATATTCATTTTGACGGTTGCAATTCTTCCCAGTAGCGAAAAGTGAAGTCCTTTCCATTTTTCTAAATCTTTCTTAACCTCTTGAAGCAACTTCTCATAATTATCTTTCATTAATGAACTACATTTCACTGTTAAACACACCCCACGATCCTTAATTTCATTGTTGGTAAGGTCCTTCGATAGGATGACCTAAAATGATCTTTCTTAATAAATTTAAAAATGGGAACCACTTTAGATTGAACAATTGCGTGACTGTCTGCTTTCCCGTCCATTTTGAAGACCCAGTCCCTCAACTCCCGTCCTGATCTGTTGGATCTAATCAGGTCATCCGAGATTACATACTTGGATTGTATATAGCCCAAATATTCCTTGTAGGTCTTAACATGTGTCAAGAGAAAGCAAAAACTTTGATCGTCCAGCAAGTCCTGAGGACAATCTTGGTTTTTCATCCGATAAGACAGGACTCTACAATTAGCTCTAGCTTTCAGAGAAGGGATACCAAGCTCAGCCCTCATTAGTGCCACTGGAGTGCCCTTTGGCAACACAAGAATCTCATAAAATAATTTTGAATTGTTTCTTATATGTCCAGGATCCGCTCTCCCCAGAAAAATTTCACTATCGCCCCCACAGTCTTCATGGATGAGGACTTTAACAGTGTTAAGTGATGCTGCCATGAGAGAGTTCCTGAGAACGTTATTCCCAAATATTTATTTGTGCGACACTGTTCAATCTGTACACCTAAGATTTTCCAAACTGACTTCCTAGGTTGTTTCCCAAAAAAACATTACCTTGGACTTAGTTTATACGAAGGCCTTCTTTGTTACAATATTGGCCCAATTTATTCAATTGCCTTCTCAAACTAATTTTAGTAATTGACAATAAAACCATGTCATCTGTATACGATATTATAGGTACCTTGATTCGACCTGTTTCCGGGGCCCTGAATTCCATGCCCTCAAGTCTGTTAACTATATCGTTTATATACAGATTAAACACGGTAGGAGCCAGAATATAGCCTTGCTTTACCCCCTTCTGTACTGGTATATCATCCATTAACACACCTTCTTTTCCAACTTTGACCTTAACCGTGGTGTTTCTATGCAGTTGACTTATTAGATAGATGAACCTGGAATCAATATTTGTCAGTTCCTGCCAGGTAGATTCCTCTGTCCCTCTCCAGTGAACACACAGTGGTTCCAATAGAAAAGGCTTTATTCAGGATTTTACAGTTCCGGTCTGAACTCCATCACGGAGCTTGGTAGAGGTGACAATTCAAAACAAAAGGTCAGTTATATACTTGAGTTTTCCAAAGTCTTCTCTAGCTCGGAGATGCATAGTTCTGTGAGATAACATGGGGGGCCCATCCTGTCTGGAGGAATATCAGTTGTAATATAGAAAGAACATGATTAAGGAGAGAATACAGCAGGTTAGCATTAGGTTCAACACACTGTGGCAACAGGGACATAACAATCATGGCAGGGCTGTACACAGTTTTATCAATTTCTTCCATAATCTGACCCTGTGAAGGGAATCGAAGGCCAAGGCCAGATCTATAAAGGCCACATATAAAACTTTTGTTGGGCCTCTAATTACATCAGTAGCCAAAGAATATAGTGTTTGACAGTGTTCGATTGTAGAATGACCTTTTTTAAACCCTATCTGCAGGGGGTGAATAAATTATTCTCAGTGATGCAATCCTCTAATTTATTTTTTAGATATTTACTATAGAGTTTAGAAACAATGGACAGTAGACTAATTGGCCGTAATTATGGGGGTTCTTCCTATCGCCCTTCTTATAAATTGGAACCACGATGCTTGTGGTCCACCCTTTAGGGAGTCTACCCGTATAATTAATTTGGGGAAAAGTTTTGTCAGTAGGGGGACCCACCAGTCAATGTGTGTTTTAAAGCATTCTGCTAAGATCAAGTCCTCTCCTAGGGATTTACCTTCTGGCAGAGATTCCACCAAAAGTCTCACTTCAGGATCTGACACTGGAGGCCAGTTCGGCACATTTGATAATGGTACACATGACAACATACTCTTGTGCTCACATCTAAAAATCTTCAGAAAATTATTATACCAAGAATCAGCCTGAATATGGGAGTCTAAGCCTATAGATCCAGTCTCAAAACCGACAGTACCAGGGCCCAAAATCTGCTTTCATTTTTATTGTTCACTGCTTGTTGAAGCTCAGACCAATAGCGGCTGGCAAATTCCTGTTTCTTTTCCTTTAATAACTCTTTATATTGGCTTTTAGCCCTTCTTAGAGACCTTAGGGATCTCAAATACCGTTTCCTTCTAGCAACCCTCACACATTCCAGTAAATATCTTTTCAACTGTATACACTCCCAATCAAACCAAGCATTTCCGGAAAAACGTGAAGACTTAGCTGGTTCCTTACACATTAACAAAGATTTTAAGCGTTGGACAATTTTTTTCATAATAATCAATCACATCAAAATCTTTATGCATGGAACCCATAATTTCCAGTACATCCTCCTCATTGTTCAGGACTTCAGCAATTGAATTCTGGGTACGGGCAGACCAATTAGGTCTCTTGTGGATTAATACATCACTGTTGAATTTACCAGATAGCATAGGTGATTCCTCCCTGCAGCCAAGAGTGATTCCCAATGGATTATGGTCACTATAAATTGTGTCTAACACCTCAAAAATGTAAGGTTTTTTTACAAGTTCCATAGAGACCGCCAAATAGTTGATCAGACTAGCCTGATCAGCAGAAACATAAGTAAAAGCTCCTCCTGAAGTATCGAGACCTGAGCTGTTCAGCAAGTATGAATTAAACAATGACAATAACTCCAAAAACTTCCTGCCAGCTTTATTAATAACACGATCCTGTCGCACCCTCTCTTCCATGATAAAACCTCCGTTCCTGTCTTCTCCATCGATCAATTCATTGGTGGCTGTTGTGGGTTTTCCGGGCTGTATTGCCGTGGTCTTGGCATTGTAGTTCCTGACGTTTCGCCAGCAGCTGTGGCTGGCATCTTCAGAGGTGTAGCACCAAAAGACAGAGATCTCTCAGTGTCACAGTGTGGAAAAGATGTAGGTCATTTGTATCTACTGATCTACTGCTGATTTTTCAGGTTGTCCAAGTCTGCAGTGTCTTTCATGTTCTTTTATTCTTGTCTGGATGCTACGCTTTGTGGTCCCGATGTAAACTTGTCCACAGCTGCAGGGTATACGGTATACTCCTGCAGAGGTGAGGGGGTCTCTACTGTCTTTTGCTGATCGTAGCATCTGTTGTATTTTTCGGGTGGATCTGAATACTGCTTGAAGGTTATGCTTTTTCATAAGCTTTCCCATCTGATCAGTAATTCCTTTGATATATGGCAAAAACACTTTTCCTGTAGGAGACTGTTTTTCCTTGGTTGTTTGATTCATCCTGGGTTTGATTGCTCTTCGGATTTCATTTCTGGAGTAGCCATTTGCCTGAAGTGCGTGGTTTAGATGATTAATTTCCTCACTGAGAAAGTGCGGCTCACATATCCGTCTTGCACGATCCACTAATGTTTTCATTATGCCTCTTTTCTGTCGGGGGTGGTGATTGGAGTTTTTGTGTAAGTACCGATCAGTGTGAGTTGGTTTCCTGTAGACCTTGTGACCTAACTGAAAGTTTGCTTTGCGGATGACCCAGGTATCCAGGAATGGGAGTTTTCCCTCGATTTCTTTCTCCATTGTGAATTGTATGTTCAGGTGGATGTTGTTGAGATGATTCAAAAACCCCATCAATTCTTCCTCCCCATGGCTCCAAATGATAAATGTATCATCCACAAACCGGAACCATACACTAGGTTTGTGGGGTGCTGATTCTAGAGCTGTTTTTTCAAAATGTTCCATGTAGAAGTTTGCTATAACTGGGCTGAGTGGGCTCCCCATGGCCACCCCATCCATCTGTTCATAGAATTCGTTGTCCCATTGGAAGTAACTGGTTGTCAGACAATGGTGGAATAAGGCTGTTACATCCTCTGGGAAAATCTGATTAATAAGCGCAATAGTGTCTTTTACTGGAACCTTGGTAAACAGGGATACAACATCAAAACTGACATTGATGTTGTATCCCTGTTTACCAAGATACAACATTGATGTTGTATCTCCAGGCAAATGGCTACTCCAGAAATGAAATCCGAAGAGCAATCAAACCCAGGATGAAATCAAACAACCAAGGAAAAACAGTCTCCTACAGGAAAACTGTTTTTGCCATATATCAAAGGAATTACTGATCAGATGGGAAAGCTTATGAAAAAGCATAACCTTCAAGCAGTATTCAGACCCACCCGAAAAATACAACAGATGCTACGATCAGCAAAAGACAGTAGAGACCCCCTCACCTCTGCAGGAGTATACCGTATACCCTGCAGCTGTGGACAAGTTTACATCGGGACCACAAAGCGTAGCATCCAGACAAGAATAAAAGAACATGAAAGACACTGCAGACTTGGACAACCTGAAAAATCAGCAGTGGCTGAACATAGTCTAACTCAAACAGGGCACAGTATCTTATTCCAGGACACCAAAAGACTGGACAACACTTCCAACTACTTTGTCAGACTGCACAGGGAAGCCATTGAAATTCACAAGCATAAGCAAAACTTCAACAGGAAAGAAGAAACCTTAAGAATGAACAGAGCATGGTTTCCAGTTCTGAAAAACACCAGGCTAACAAAACATTCTATCCCCGACAATAGCCCTGCAGAGAAGATTAGCACATCAAGCACCAATCCATATGCAAAAGAACCTCTTCAGGATACAGTGAAGCCTCCCGCCATTAGCATTCCACACCCTGGGAAACTCTTACAGGATGACTCAGCTCAACCCCACCCCTCCCGAGTAGATACAAATGACCTACATCTTTTCCACACTGTGACACTGAGAGATCTCTGTCTTTTGGTGCTACACCTCTGAAGATGCCAGCCACAACTGCTGACGAAACGTCAGGAACTACAATGCCAAGACCACGGCAATACAGCCCGGAAAACCCACAACAGCCATCGTTCTCCGGCCGTGAAAGCCTTCGACAATACATCGATCAATTCATTGTTTCCTAGGCCAATTCTAGCATTAAAGTCCCCTCCCAAAATTACCTTAAGCTTTTGGGAATTGTACCATTAGCCTTTCCAATAATTCAGATAGCTTATCCCAACTTAAGTCATTATTTATCCTACCATTTCCTTTAAATGGAAGATACACATTAATACATAACAAAGATCCCAAGGGAGGGCCTTTCAACAACAGAACCAGTGCAAAGTTTTCACACTCGTGGGATAACAACTCCACCTCCAGGTGGAGGTTCCTCTTAATGGCAATGGAAAGACCCCCGCAGCCACTTCCCTTATTATGGAACTTTATGGCGGGGGAATTATAAATAATAAAACCATCCATCATGGGGGGGGGGCTGACTGCAGGGCCCAAGTCTCTTGGAGAAAGAATATCTCCGAATGGCCCAAAAGCCTTATGAATTCGGGGTCAGATTGTTTATTCCACCCCCCCCCCTACATTCCATGACAGAATCCTTAAGCATCAGAACTCTGTGTTGATGGTTTCTAGTACTCCCTCAGAATCAAAACAAACACTCCCCTTAGCTGTTCCCTGTTCCTTCTCTATCATCCTTCCCTTGGTACCCAGGTTCACAGTGTGTGGGTTTGATCTAAGAGCCCCTGGATCATGGTTAGTATCCCCCAATTCCCCTTTTTGTTCATTTATGGGTGATAGGACCCCTGAGCAAAAAATACTGTCCAGAACAATTGGTTCATCTTGCAGATGCATTTCTGTTTCTACATTGTCCTTCAACTTCTGTATTACAAAATCCAATCTTTCAATGACAGTGTGCTGTTCACTTTGAGGTAGATTTCCAAATGAACTCAGAAGGCCATCCTCCAAGGAATTTGCCAGGTATCCCCCGGGAGCTTGAGCCATAGAATCCATAAGTTTATTTTCCTTCTCTGGAACCACAAGAGATTGCAACTTAGTTGGCAGGCTTCCTATAATTGTCAATGAATCATCCAAAGTTATTAAGTCCTTTTGTACCGTTTCAATTTCTATCCGTTCCTCCACCAGAGGTTCAAAACGAGGGCTTACCGTATCTTCATGCTTAGCAACCAAAGGCCTGCTAATTGAATTCACAAAAACCCTTACTGGGAAGACAACTCTTGTCACAGAGCCTGTTTTTCCATCTATGAATTAGTGAGGGTGTTCTAGAAGAAGCAAAGGTAAGTAGGACCTTTTGAACCTGATTTGGAGGATTAAGTTGCTGTATCTGTATGAGGTCCACTTTGGCATGCTTAATCCTGAGCAGCGCAGACAGAGAGCTTCTAACCCTATAAAGACCAGACCACGTGTATGCTATAGTGGAGGCTTTTCAAGTGAATGAAATGGCCTGGGATCATATAGGATCATATAGGATCAATGGGATCAATGTTATTATATCTTGTGATCATGTCATATGAGAGCACAAAGTTGGCATCTTGGTTCGTTCCAAGGTTTGGTTCCTGAGTGGGCCATATTTTTGATTTTTTTTAAGTTTTAAAAACAGTAAACAGTAAAAACAATAAACAATGCATAGATTAACATAAGCAAAATATATAAAAGTACGTAAAGACAACAGAAACAGAATATATAACAGCATATTATACTACTATTTTTCTTCTCCATCCCCTTATATACAGTCAACATTTTACATTTAAAACTTTAAAATGTTAATTTTACAGTCAATATACTTTAGTAATAGCTATTCTTAGTTTTTCTTAATTTTCAACTACATAGTAAAAAAAAAGGTCTATTTTTTCTGAAATTCTAAGATTGGTCTGATATGTACATAAGAAGTTAATTTGGGCATAGACACATATTCATACAATTTGTTCATCCATTCAGTCACATCTGGGCAAGATTCTGTCTTCTATTTTGCTGCATCTACTACTCTCACTGCCATCACCATATAAAAGTTTGCTGTCTGCTTTTATAATAACCTATTTTTAGGGTCTAGCCTTAATATCTTTTGCCTTGATATCTAATATCTTCATGTTTTTTGGTCCAATATTGCCTTCTTACATGTCCACCACATATGATAGAATGTTGTATCCTTACATTGACATTCCAACATCTTCCTCTATAATCCTTGTTTGCTTTTGCAATGACCTTAGGTATAATAGACCATCTAAAAAACATTTCATACCAATTCTCTCTTAATATTTGACCATCTGTAAATTTAATTTTTTTAGTCCACAAGTTTTCCCATTCTCCAAAATTTTGCATCCAGTTCAACAGTTTTTGACTTGTTCCAATCCTGTGGCATATTGCAGTAGAATTTTGTTTTTTTTCTGCATGATGTTTTGGCTCTCCACTAATTAGTTGTTCAAACATTGTTTCTCTCTTAATTCATAGAATAGAATCATAGAATCACACAGTTGGAAGGGACCTCTAGGATCAACTAGTCCAAACCACCTGCAAAATGCAGGAAATAGCTAAATACTTCCTCCCTAACACACACACGCAAGAATGCACAAACACACATGCGCGTGTGAGTGAGCGCGTGCACGTACACACACACACACACACACACACACACACACAGGATCTTCCATGCCCAGAAGATGGCAAAACTCCATCAGGATCCCTAGCCAACCTGGCCTGGGGGAAATTGTTACCTGACCCCAGAGTTGCAATCAGCCTTACCCTGGGCATGTAAGAAGGGGCCCCAAGAACTAAGCACTGATGCAACCCTTCCTGCCCTCCTGATCTGCCCAGGTTCACAAAATTCACAGCATTGCTGTCAGATGGCCATCTAGCCTCTGCTTAAAAACCTCCAAAGAAGGAGAGCCCACCACCTCCCGAGGAAGCCTGTTCCACTGAGGGACTGCTCTGACTGTCAGGAAGTTCTTCCTAATGTTTAGCCAAAAACTCTTTTGATTTAATTTCAACCTGTTGGTTCTGGACTGACCTTCTGGGGCAGCAGAAAACAACTCTGCGTCATACTCTATATGACAGCCCTTCAAGTACTTGAAGATGGTTATCATATCACCTCTCAGTCGTCTCCTCTCCAAGCTAAACATACCGAGCTCCTTCAACCTTTCCTCATAGGAGTTGATCTCCAGACCCTTCACCATCTTCGTTGCCCTCCTTTGGACATGTTCCAGCTTGTCTGTATCCTTCTGAAAATGTGGTGCCACAAACTGAACACAATACTCTAGGTGAGGTCTAACCAGAGCAGAGTAGAGCGACACCATCACTTCGCATGATCTGGACACTATGTTTCTGTTGAAACAGCCTAAAATTTCATTTGCCTTTTTAGCTACCACATCACACTGCTAACTCAGAGGACAGGTGGTTGGCCTCATCCCCTGCAGGATCCTGTCAACTTTGTCCCGGGAGAGCAGCCTGAAATGGTCTAATACGGACCCAGGAGACGGCCAAGGGGTCTCCAGTTCCCTTACTGTATCAACAGTGGGTGGCAGGCCACGGCGAAGGGATAAGATTTTGCCCGCAAAATAGCTCGCAAAAGCCTCACAGCCAATAGTTGGATTAAGAATTTGGTGGTCTCCCTGAGAGAGGGAGACCAAGGACCAAACTGTTTGAAATAATTGAGCCAGGCGTGAGCTAGCAGATGCAATGGAAGCAGCAAAGAAATCCCTCTTTGCTGCTTTTACTGCCACCTCATAGGCTTTCATAAATGTCCTTATAAGATGTTCTTGCCTCTTCGTCGTGCCCCCGCCTCCACACTCGCTTTTGTCGTCTCAGAGACCACTTCATCTAGTGAAGCTCCTCGGTGAACCAAGGAGCTACCCGTTTGCAGGCTCGGAGAAGATGGCAGGGGGCAATAACATTGATGGCTTTGGAAAGTTGGCAATGCTAATCATCCACCAGCTCATCTAATGTATTGCCGGGGGGCATCGGATCCTGCAGAACTGCCTGGAAACCAATTGGATCCATAAGTCTCCATGGGCGAGCGTAAATCCGCTCACCGCCCACCCGGGAAAGGAGCGGCATGCTCAAACGAGCCTTCAGAACAAAGTGATCCGACCATGGCACTGCATCATAGGCATCCAGGACCACCATCACCCTGTCAGAGTGTGTAAATAACTCTGGCAAGATTCAGACATTGTCAGATCGTTCTCATCTAAGTGACAACTAAGTGACAGCTAAGTCATATGATCATCCAAGGTTACAAGGTTGCATCAGCCAGATATGCTGAGAGCAAAGGTAAAAGCTGATTGGATGTAAGCTGTATATATGTATTCTGTGTACAGTGTATTGAGTGCCTGCAAAGGTTTCAGAGACTGGCGAAGCACTTTGTCGCTCTGATTTGTAAAGGCTATTGGACTGTGTATATATATCTCTCTGTAAATAAATCTGTATATAGTTCACCTTACTTGGTGTGGTCTCTGCTGCATCTAACCTGCTTAGTATTGCTAGCCAGTAAGCTGCTGGAAGCTTTGCGTCACACCCCTGCCTCCAAAATCAAATCCAACGTGTGACCTGTTTGATGTGTGGGAGCCGAAACAAAGTCCTAGGGCCGCCATGGAGGACACGAGGTATATGGCCTGCGTGGAGGTGTCGTTGTCAGCATGATCAAAAAGAGTCCAGTAGCACCTTTAAGACTAACCAATTTTATTGTAGCATAAGCTTTCGAGAATCAAGTTCCCTTCATCAGATGCATGGTACAGAGACTGGTCAAATATAGAAGAGGAGGGAGGAGAAGGGGAGGAGAGAGAAGAGGCAATTAGGGGGGGAGGGGGAGGGTGCAACCAAAACACTCCTTTGCTAGTATATGTAAACATCTCCTTTTGGTGTGTGGATCAGTTGGCTTCAAAGGAGTTTGCCCTGTTAGTTTGTAGCAGCCAAACAGCTAGACCATCCAATGTCAGCATGGAAGGTGAAATCCCCAAGAACCAAAAGTCTCGGGAATTCCAAGGCCCAGCCGGCCACCACCTCCAACAGACCAGACAGGGAAGATGCAGGTGCAGTAGGCAGTCGGTACACCACATATATTGCCAACCTCTCCTCAGCTTTAGCTTTTCTAATGCTGTTCTTTAGCTTTTCTAATGCTCTCCCTACAAGCATTGGTTATTTGTTTATATTCATCCTTGGTTATAAGGCCCTCCTTCCATTTCCTAAATGAATTTTTTTATTTCTCAATTCATTAGAAAGCTGTTTAAGGAGCCACCTTGGCTTCTTTAGGATTCTCCTGTTTTTCCTTCTCATAGGAATAGTTTGTGGTGGTGCCTTCAGTATTTCATCTTTAAAAAACTCCCACCCCTCTTGAACTCACTTCTCCTTAAGTATTTCTGACCATGGAATTCTATCCGGCATAACTTTCATTTTGTTGAACTTTTCTTTCCTGAAGTCTAACCTATATGTCTGACTACATACAACTTTTCCCTTCCCCAAGACTAAATTCCAAAATTACATGATCACTGTAAATTCCAAAATTACATGATCCAAAATTACATGGTCCAAATTCCAAAATTACATGGTCACTGCCCCCCAGGGGTGCCCCTGGGGGGCAGTGGACACTTTCTTTGGATAGTTGCTCTTTGAGCTTGGATATCAATTGATAATATATCAGCAATGAGATATTTTTGTTATGATTGAATTTCTTTCCATGTTTTTATTTTCCTTTTCTTATCCATCATATATTCATAGTTCACATGGTCTATTTTATTTCTTGTAGTAACATTGTAATAGGTGTATATTGATTGTATGAGTAGCACTTTAGCACACTTGCACTTTTCTCTTGCACTGAGTGAAATATTTATAATTCTTAAACTGTTGACCGAGATTTATTGAATACCGCTAGGGGGGGATACCCTCTTCTTCCTGTTCCATACAAAATCATTTATCCTTTTCTGCCAGTTCTTTAAAATATTATCATCTATATGAATTGGCAACATTTGAAACAAAAAGTTCAGTTTTGGTAATGTAGTCATGTTAACAGCAGAGATTCTCCCCAGCCGTGAGATACTCAATTTTTCCCATCTTTGCAGATCTTCAGTAATACTTGTCCAAACTTTTTGATAGTTATCTTTATATAAATTATTTTTTTGTCCCTATGACAGAATCAGCATCCAGCAAGAGGCAGGGAAAGGCTTGGAACAGCAGTAGGAAGGAAGGATGATTGACAGGTTCCTACCCCCTTCTATGGCTAGCCTGAAAGATAATGGCAGTTGGTGTTATAATGATGAGCTGACAATTGAGGGGTTGACAGTTGGAACGAGCTGGAGAGTGGAGGGAGTTGGAGCCTGGCATCTGACCAGAGAGGGTCAGCCAGAGAGTCCTCTGTGTGAGGAAGGAAGGGAAAAGTGTACCCTTATAGTAAAACCCAAAGTTTATGAAGCACTTTTAGTCCTTGTACTAAAGTGGGACATTAACTGAGCCACAAGAAATCTGGGAACTTGTAGAGGGCCAAGGAAGTGAGTAGAAAGAAGTCTCATCTTCGACCAAAGGGAAAGGGTTACAGTTTTGGTTTAACTGCTGCCCAGTATCTGAAGAGGGTTTTAACTCAGTGGAGCACCCTGAGGTCTGCAGTGAAAGGGAAGGCATGCTGTGTGTGTGTGTGTGTGTGTGTGTGTGCGCGCGCGCGCACATAAATTGGAGCACCTAATCTGTGAAGGGGTGTCCAACAAAGAAAGAACTTTACTTTAAAGAGTTTAAGTCTGATAACGCCAACTTCTCTCATCTAAGTCAGCAACCTAAGAAACTAAACCATACCAAGTGTTTCTCTTTTGCCACTGATCAGAGAGGTTCTAGCTGAGACTTGTCAGAGATTAGGAGTTTGTTGTTCTCTACACCTTTTCTTCTGTGATCTTAGTGAGTAACATGGCTGAGAAAGCTCTGTTCAAGTATTGAACACTGTGCCACACAAAAATGACAAAGACAGACGGGCATGCATTATGTTTAATCTGCTTGGGAGAAGGGCACAACACCCAATCCTGTAAGCACTGCTAGAGCTTCACACCCGAAGCCAGAGCAGAGGGGGCAACTCGATTGAAGGCATCACTGTGGGAGAAAGCCCTAGGGGTAACAGGACCATCCCCAAAGGTGCTTAAGTCAGCGCAGTCTGACAGCACCGAGCCCTCAGATCCAAGACCACCTTTGACTCTACGACCCAGCCCATTGGGGTTGAGAACACCCCAGAGTTGTACCCACTCTGTCTCACTCAAAGTGGTGAGCTTGCTAGAACCGACTTGGGTTCAACAAGTCAATTAGAACCAAGGTCACCCACGCGGTCGGATCCGATGCCTCAGATCCGAAGATCAAAGTCAAAGGACTCGATGAGGACTCCACCACCTTCCCAAGTTCCATCATAAGAACCATCTAGCAAAGAAGGAGCTCCAGAAGGGGAATCCCCTAGGAAGGAAACTAAGAAAACCAAACACCTGTCTACAAGGAAGGATACAACCAGGACATCACCTAGAGATGCTTGGACAGACCAGGAAGAGTTGGTGATTGAGCCTCCCTTCACTCTCTCACGGCACTTCAGGAAACCATCTGTGCAATCCAGGACACCGTCAAATTACTCATCAGAAGAGGAAGGTGAGATTTCGCACGGGAGGTCTCACACCAATACTCAGAGCTCAAACGGAGTTATTCACACAAGTGGTACCATCTTGAGCAATCCCACCATGAGGTAGATACGGGAAGGGTATACCAGACAGATGTGTTGCCTAGAGAACCATCACCGAAGCCTGTGAGAAGGCAACACTCTTCCTCAAGTTCCAGAATGGCCTTTCAGTTGTCAGAATCAGAGGCTGGGCTTGACCCTTACTTTGCAGAAGACAGCTTGAGCATTCCCTCAGATCCGTCACCTGACGATGCAGTGGGGGAAACAGGAGATACTTCACCCACTGATCATTTTCGTACATATACGGAGTAACTCCTAAGGATGGCAAGATCTTTGGAGATAGATATCTCCTCATCGGAACTGAAATCAAAAGATAAAATCCGTAAACATCTGTACTTGGGATCCACCACCAATGTGGCATCCTACTATATAAAAGGCTAAGGGTATTGAAGGCAACTCACTTCCTACCCTGGTGTGCCTCAAGAGGGCGCTGCTGTGGAAGGAAGCCCAGATGAGGCAGCCAGACCTCCAGAGAGCGTGCTGCGGCGGGAAGCCCAGGCTGACATCAGGCCTGGCCCCTGCTTTCACCCAGTAACTACAAAGAGGGACACCGCGAAGTATAGACACAGATTGAAAACAAGAGACTTGCCACGGAGAGTAATCTATAAACCTGAATACTTCTTAAAGTGCACCATGCAACAATCGAGTCTTGGGTGTCTTTTATGGATCCTCCTGCCCAGCAGACGGCAAACATCTTGGAACCCTCTGCTGGGCTGGATCTGCCTTGAGGAAGATACAAATAAAGGAACTATTTTGAACTGTGAATGACTACTTACTTTTGACCCCAAGTCGCCTAGTTGACATAGAATAACAATTGTGATAATTAGTGTATGATTGTAACGAAATGTGGATGTGAACTTAATGATACCTGTATTTAACTTAATTAACTTAATGTACCTGGAGCACCTTGTACTTTATATTAATCATAGGAACTTTTCAAAAGAAATCAACTTTAAATTAAATAATTATAATTAACATTATTATATTGCTGCATGGTGCACTTCAAGAGGTATTCAGGTTTATAGATTTCTTTCCATGGCAGGTCTTTTGTTTTCGCCCCGCAGGTATGTAAAGTTATGTCTACTTGTTTATGTACCTCCTCCTCTGATTGGCCCGTAATGAGCCAGTCATTAAGGTAAGGGTATATACAACACTCACGAGTTCTTGAGTAGGCAATAACCACTGCTATGCACTTTGTAAATACTCACGGTAGACAGACCAAATGGGAGGACACGATATTGAAATATTTCCCCCTCTTTATCTGTTTTTCTGGACCTAATAAAGGGGAAAAGGAAGTGAACAGACCATTGCCAGGTGGGTGGTACAGGCAATAAAGTTATCAAAGTGCAAACTTACCTTGCCCCTATCAGGTCACAAGCGTCACCTGCAGCATTGCTGAGAGGGGTGTCAATTCAGGACATCTGCATAGTGGCCACGTGGTCATTGGCCTTCACCAAACATTATTCACCTTCACCAAACATTATTCACTGGACGTCCTAGGCAGGAAAGAAGCTGCAGTGGGCCACGGCAGTACTCCAGTTTCTTTTTCTGTAAAGAGCAAGCTCCACCACCCCAGGTAAATAGGTTGTTAAACTCCCATGTTCATAGATCCAGAGGAGTTAGCCGTGTTAGTCTGTAGTAGCAAAATCAAAAAGAGTCCAGTAGCACCTTTAAGACGAACCAATTTTATTGTAGCATAAGCTTTCGAGAATCACAGTTCTCTTCATCAGATGCATTTGACGAAGAGAACTGTGATTCTCGAAAGCTTATGCTACAATAAACTCCCAAGTGGGACTGCACAGGAGACCGAAAATGAAAAACAGTGTTGCACTTACCTGTAACTGTTGTTCATTGAGGTCTTCTGTGCAGGCACACGTGCCCTCCCTCCTTCCCCTGTTAGGCTCTTCTGCTTACCTGGAGAGTATAGCGGCGAAAGAGGACTGAGTATGCTGCGGCTCCGTACGGGGCTGCTTCGGCAGGAAAACAGCCGCACTGGCGCTTTGGGAGGCAAGGGCGCCCTCTATGTTCAGGTGTAAATTCTTTGATCGGTACTTTGGACAAGTATTTCTTTATTTCTGCTTCATTTCTGGGTTCTTCTTTATAAAGATTTAAGAAGAATTTTTAGATTTTCTCCTTCATTTCTTGCTCTGCATGGACTACTTGATTTCCTTTCCTGATTCCAGGTATTCTTCTTTTTCTATCTCTTTTCTTAAACAGTACACATACACACAAGAAGTGAGCCATAGGTGAGAAGTTGTTTTAGTTTATAGATTGTTGGCAGAAGCCACCAAAGGCCTGTGAGTGAGAAATATAGTCCAGGATGGGCCACAGGTTGATCTGGTTTCAGCTGCGAGTTGTAAATGACCATCAGCAGTTGTTCTGCTGTAATCTGCTTTGGGCTCGTCTAGTAGCAGGCCCTTTTCTGCGTGCAGTTCTGGCTTTGTTGATCGGCTTATTTAATTCATTGGGTGGGTATAGTAACCCCAAGAATGCCTGCTATAAATACTTCAGGACTTGGATAGATGTGATGGGAGAGGTGTTGCATTATATTTCAAAGAGGGCATAGAATCAAATAAGTTTGAAAACATCCGGGGAATTAATTCCCCAGCAGAAGTGATACTGTTGGGGAAGTACTGACTGTCAGGGCTACTTAAAAGCGGGGGTGTACAGTAGTAGCCCACCTGCTCAAACCACCGTGGCTGACTTGAGCTGGAGAAGAAATTAAGAGAGGTGGCTAAAGCAAATAATGTTGTCGTACTGTGTGACTTCAGCTGCCCTCGTATTGACTGGGTAAACATGTGCTCAAGTCATGCTGTAGAAATGAGATTCCTAAACATCGCAAATAACTGTGCACTAAAACAGGTGGTCACAGAGAGACAACCAGAGGGTTAGTGAGCTCGGACTTCATGTGTTCAGATGGACAGTTCTTGCATTAGGGGGAAGCCAGCAGTGGGGTCCCACGAGCATTGGTACTGGGGCCAGTGCTATTTAATTTCTTCATAAATGATCAGGAATTGGGGGTGAGCAGTATTACTGATGGCACAGAAATATTCATTTTGGTGAAAACTGAGGTTCAGTTTGAACCACTCCAGGAGGATCGCCACAAATTAGGTCAGTGGGCAACAATATGGCAAATGTGGCAAGTTCCGTGTAGACAAGTGTCAGGTGATGCACACTGGGCCCCCCCAAATCCCAGCTTTAAGTGTATGTTAATGGGGTCTGAACTTGCTGAGACTGAGAAGGAAAGAGAGCTTGGGGGTCGTAGTAAGTGACTCAGTGAAAGTGTCCACCCAGTGCGCCAAACCAAAGCAATGAAAAGGACCAACTCTGTGCTAGGATTATTAGGAAAGGGTCGATATTATAAGGCCCTGTATAGTTTTGTGGAGTGGAATACTGTGTGCAGTTCTGGCCACTGTACCTCAAATGGATATCGCAGAGATGGAAAAAGTACAGAAGAAGAAGGCAAGCAAGATGATTAGAGACGGGAGCACCTTTCCTGTTAAGCTGGAGCATCTGAGACTTTTCAGTTTAGAAAAGAGATGACTGGGCAGCGGGGATGGGTTTTTTTAAATAAAATTATGCACAGGGTAGAGAAAGTGGAGAGAGAGAATGTTTTCTCACTCTCCCAAAATACTAGAAGTTAAAGGCATCTAATGAATTGATGGGCTGTAGATTCCGGGCAGACAAAAGGAAATACTTCTTTACACAATGAGTGATTAAAATGTGGAATTTACTGCTAAAGGGTGTATTGATGGCCACAGGCATTAAAAGGGGATTAGACAGATTCATATAGAACGGATCCATCAGAGGCTACTAGCCATGGTGTTTAAAGGAGACCTCCTCTGAGTAGCCGTGCCAGGAGGCAACTTCAGGGGAAGCCCTCAGCCTCTATGCCCGGCTGTTGGCCCTCCAAAACAACTGGCCGGCCCCTCTGACTCTGACAGGACTGTTGGTCTGATCCAGCAGCGCTCTTCTTATGTTCTCATTGATTGTTTGGTATGGCTTGGGTGGTAACTAGAAACGTGTGTGGCAGTCAGAACGTTTCTGGTATACGGTGGTGCTTATGTGTCCATCGTATAGTTGTGCCCAGAAAATGTACCTGTTGTGTGGACTGCTCCACAGTCAGGTTGATGGTGAGGTGAAAGCTGTTGAAGACCAGATGAACTCTCAGGAACTTGCTTCCCATGGGTACAGACCATGAAAATGTTATCGGTAATTTGTGATTAGGTAGGAGCTATAAAAGCATGAGTTCTCTGTCGGCCATGAAAATGTTTGCATATTGTTGTGCCGTGAGACGGTGGCATTGATGTGAGGTACAAGCTGTTGCCAAATCTGAAATAGTCATGAGTGAGGACAAAGTGGCAGTGCTCAGTGGCAAGGTCGGCTGTAATTTTGTCAGGGATTATGTTCCTGTCTGGATGTAGGCTGCCCATGATGGCTAAAACAGTGTTTTCTGGGAGGCTGTCAATGGGCTGCAGTTCCTTCTTCAGGAAGTCAGTTGGGTCACAGAAGTAGGTGGTGGAGCTGATGCCATAAGGCCTGAGCATGGAGTCCATATAGTCAGCACATGCGCATGCGCACGCGCATGCGCGCATGCGCGCACACACACACACACCCCATTGATAATACCAATTCCTGAGACAATGGGATGTCCGAGTTTGCCAGGCTTGTGTCTCTTGGGCAGAAAATAGAAAGTGCCTGACCAGGATTCCTGGAGTGTATCTGTGTAGAGGAATTCTTGTATATGTGTGGGTGATTCCTTCATCATTTGGTTCATCGTTTAATTCTTGCTCTGCGGAATCTGATGTTGGCAGTTTGTAAAATATGGTATTGGACAATTGTCTCAGGCTTCTGCATGTAGTCCAAGTACTCCGTGGTGACAGTTGCCCCTTCTTTGACAGCTTCCTTGATTGCTGATGTCAGGAGGAACTTTAAGCAGTGTTGAAATTATGCTTGTGGCTGATTCTTTCCTTTGGGGCACAGTGCAGTTGTTAGGGTGTCACACTAGGGTCTGGGAGACCCACATTTGAATCTCCGCTGCTGTAGGCCTCTGGCCAGTCACTTTTTCTCTCAGCTTAACCTACCCTACAGGGGTTGTTGTAAGCAATAAATGGAGAGGAGAATCATATGAGCTGCTTTGAGCCCCAGTTGGGGGAAATGTAGTAAGTTCTTTATTAAGCAAATAGACCAAAAAGAGGGCATTCTAGAATGATGTGGGACAATGAGTCGAGGACTCCTAAAACGCAAAGGCATTTCCTGTTTTGAAGGGGTACTTGCCTAAACCTGCCAGAGAGCACCATTGATGGAAAGGCGTTTAAACGTGCTCAGGTAAATATTCGGCGCTGAGATGGGATGTCCAGAGCTGAGAGATAATGTGGCATCATTCCTTGCCTTTGATATATGCCTAAGTTGGCTGCAGAACAGACAGCGGGGTGCAGGGGGAACATCTCTTGGAGATCATGTTCCATAAGTCTTAGTTTAATTGTTCTTAAGATACGTAATTCATCACATAGGAGCAGGGAGTCCAATGCAATGCCAAGCTTTTGCAGTTTGAGAGTAAACAGAGAACTGTATGGTGCTATGCCTATCTCTCATCAAATGGGATAGCAAGCTTTTAGAAGATCGTAACCCTTGTGTTACTTTAAGTGTTGCAAAATTTCTAGCAGAAGTTTATAAAGTTAAATCCAAGCATATAGCTGCACCTGATTGCTGAATGTTTATTAATTTTATTAACAGCTACTAATTGCTTGTTTATGCTTATGCTTCTGCCTATCCCTGTCTCTGATTGTAGAGTATTACTATTTCTAATGCCAATAAAGGTAATTGATTTGATTTGATTTATTAAGCAAATAAATAATAAATAACCCTGACCTGGACAGCCCAGGTGAGCCTGATCTCTTCAGATCTCAGAAGCTGAGCAGGGTCAGCCTTGGTTAGGAGTTGGATGGGAGACCTCCGAGGAAGACCAGGGCTGCAGAGGCAGGCCATGGCAAGCCGCCTCTCTTAGTTTCCTGCCATGAAAACTCCACCAGGGGGTCGCCATAAGTCAGCTATGACTTGAGGGCACTCTCCTCCAAATAATTAATAAAGCTCAAGACTGGGGAACAGATAAAAGAAAGGTTAGTTGGTGAGTGGGAAGGAGAGAAGGAAACAGGGAAATGGAGGAGGATATGGGAGCTGCCAAGAAGAGAGAAGAGGGAAATAATGTGGGGAAGGAAATATGGGGGGGAAAGTGAAGTGAACCCCAGAAGTCCTCGCATGTTCCCCGCTTGTTCTCTCAAAACTTCCGTCGCATTTGGCCTGAATGCCCTATGAAATTACACTCTTTAAAACAATGCCATAAATATTTTACTTTAAAAGAAAATCTTTTTGATATAAAATATTTATGGTATTGTTTTTAAAGAATGTCTGTTACGGAAGCATCATTTAGCCCCCTTTGACAAGCAGGATTCTAAATGGGTACAAAAAATGGTCCTACTGCCTTCTTATAATAATCCATAATAATAATGAAGAAACTATTAAATCAGTACTTTTAATAACCGCTTTGATGTAGAAGTTAAGAGCTGCAGGACTCTAATCTGGAGAACCAGGTTTGATTCCCCGCTCCTCCACTTGAAGCCAGCTGGGTGACCTTGGGTCAGTCACAGCTCTCTCAGAGCTCTCTCAGCCCCACCCACCTCATAGGGTGATTGTTGCGGGGATAATAACATACTTTGTAAACTGCTCTGAGTGGGCGTTAAGTTGTCCTGAAGGGCGGTATATAAATTGAATGTTATTGTTGTTATTGCTGCTGCTGTTGTTGTTATTAAAATAGATGCACACTTCACTCTTACACCCTCAACATTTTACTTTTGAATCTGTAAGAATTATCATTTCTCAGAGGAGATTCCTCCTTTTGTTTTTGCTTGAGAATGTGTTCTGGGGGGAAATACTGTGCTGAACACTCCCTTTGCCTGAGCATATCCATATACACAGAGAAATAGTTTCTCACCTTTGTTCAGGCATCAGCACTCCTTGTCAGCTAAGATCTGTCATGATATGCCAAACTCTGCAGCTCCTCTGGCCAGGCCGCCTACCATCATTTTACAGTTGCATGACCTTCTTTTTTATCATGTCAAAAAGGAGCAGCTGTGATACTCTTAATTTCATGGTGACTAAAAAACACCCACTACAGAGAAGTGAAGTCATTTCCTCTACACACAGGCCCTCTCATGTTACATGTATCTACAAAGGAATGTAGTTCTTTGGTTCCTTTTAAAGATGAAATTGACCAATATGGAGTGAGAGGAGCTTTTTGTCCCAATCACTTGCTATTCAACCCACCCACACCCACCCTTTACTGATGCTAAAGAAATGGGGGTAAAAAGTTTGGGGTGGTTTTCAGTGGAAAAACTGGGTATGTTAAGAAGCCAGTCTGGTGCCTGTGTAAAAAGAAAATACACACACCCCCTCCCTGAAAAAGAGGTAGATAATTACATACTCACATGCTCACGCTCAGATATTTGCCCGAGGAACGGTATATGTGTGCAGAGCAGCTTTACACAATACATTTTCCCCAAGAAACACCAGTGTTACAGGGTTTTTTCTACAGCAAACATGGGTTTGCTGTAGAATGCTTCTACATGCAGTTCAAAATACCCAGAAGAACATGGTCCGGGAGTCTTGATTGCTCCAGGGTTTTCAGGCATGTGTACACAGATGTTTAAAGATGCACGTAAATTAACTTCTCATGTCCCCAACTCACATGTTTGCTTTGGAAATGCTGCAGGTTCCTCCAGTATGTGCAAGGTTCCTAATGCAGAGCCAGGACCTCAGCATGCGGATCATTAAATCGAGACACTGGGGTCAGGTACAGAGTAGGGGTATGTTTATATAGACATGGATCAGCCCTCAGGTTTCCACAAAAATACCAATATATACCAAAAGACAAGCGTCCTGACTGATTCAAAGTGGGGTCTAACTAGAGAAAAGTGATATCATCACTTCTCGTGGTCTGGACACTATAGTTCTGTTGATGCCGTTCTTCCATTGATGTAGAAGAGTTTATTTGATTATCTACTAGGTGCTAGCCCCGATGCACAGTGCTCACCAACCCCACAATTTAGTGCTCTTGTGGGGTTGTTTGGAGCACAGAGGTCATTTGCGAAAGTGACCTGATTGGTCCTCAACCCCCACATTCTAAACAGTATGCAGTTGCTATTGGGACTCATTGAATGTGTCCTGAGTCTTCCCCTCAAAGTTCACTAGGGTTGCTAGTATATATATAGAGAGACAAGTGTCCAGAGTGACTCATCAATGCCCAGCCCAAATCTCTGCACCTAGAAATATGAAATTTGGGGAGAACATTCCTTTCATGATGTAAACACTCACTAAGAAGGAATTTTAAGAAATTCACCCCCTAAGGGGGTAAAGAGGGGTAAAATGTGTTTTCCCAAAGGGATACAGCTTCCCTGTGTGGCTGGCAGGCTCCTGCCTGCTCGCACCCCCCCCTCTCTGATTGGTCAGCTGTGGAACTCTGTGTTCTGATGTAAAAATCAGGTCAAGGAAACTGCAGACAGTTAAAGAAAGATGGCACAAAAGTACTGAATAGGGATAACACACTTCACTTTATTCAAACACCTTTGTGGAGCTCAGGTACTATGCTATTATACTACAAAACCAACTGAAAAAACCTCCCACAAACCAAAAAATGTTACATACCCATACGTATTATAACTGAATTTAAAGTCGTTAAATATCATAGCGAAGCGTGGGTATCAAGCTAGTATATACATAAAAAGACAAGTGTCCTGACTGACTTATCAATGCCCAGCCCAAACCCCTGGACCTAGAAACATGAAATTTGTGGAGAACATTCCTTTCAAGATGTAAACACCCACTAAGAAGGGATTTTAAGAAATTCGCCCCCAAGGGGATAAAAAGGGGTCAAATGTGTTTTCCCAAAGGGATACAACTTCCCTGTGTGGCTGGCAGGCTGCTGCCTGCTTGCGTCCCCGCCCGCTGCCAGCTCAGCCACTCTTCCCTGATTGGGCCAGCCTTTCAAGGTCATTTGCATATGCGACCTGATGGATCCTCACCCCCAACATTCTCAACAGTCTGCAGTTGCTATTGGGAATCATTGAATATGTCCTGAGGTCAAATGTACCTCCCAGTCTTCCCCTTAACGTTCATTCGGGTTGCCAGTCTTCCTGTGGGGCCTGGCTTTCCTGTGTGGCTGGCAGGCTCCTGCCTGCTTGTCCCCCTCCCTCTGACAAATATCCATCCAGCCTCTTCTTGAAAACTGCCAGTGAAGGGGAGCTCACCACCTCCCTAGGCAGCTGATTCCACCTTTGAACGACTCTGACCGGGAAAAAGTTTTTCCTAATATCCAGCCGCTACCTTTGTGCATGTAGTTTTAGCCCATTGCTTCGCGTCCTACCCTCTGCTGCCAACTGGAACAGCTCCTTGCCCTCCTCCAAATGACAGCCTTTCAAATATTTAAAGAGAGCAATCATGTCCCCCCTCAACCTCCTCTTCTCCAAACTAAACATTCCCAAGGCCCTCAGCCTTTCCTCGTAGGGCTCAGCCTCCAGACCCCTGATCATTCTCATCGCTCTCCTCTGCACCCTCTCGATTTTGTCCACATCCTTTTTGAAGTGAGGCCTCCAGAACTGCACACAATACTCCAGGTGTGGCCTGACCAAGGCAGTATAGAGAGGGGCTATGACCTCCTGCAATTTCGACGCTATGGCCCCTTTGATACAACCCAGGATTGAATTAGCCTTTTTTGCCACCGCATCACACTGACTGCTCATATTCAGTTTACAGTCCACTCTTACCCCAAGATCCCATTCACATATACTACTGCCCAGAAGTGTATCCCCCATCCAGTATTTGTGCTTCCCATTTTTGTGGCCCAGATGTAATACTGTGCACTTGTCTTTGTTGAATTGCATCCTATTCACAGCTGCCCACTTCTCCAGAGTATTCAGGTCTTGTTGAATTTTATTCTATCTTCTTGGGTGTTTGCTACTCCTCCCATATAGTATATAGTATAGTATATATATATATATATAGTGTAAGAGCTGAGTACTGGCTCATCCCTTTCTGTCCTCCTCCTCACAATCTGCCTACGTTCATACTGAGTCATAGAATCGGCATTGCTGACAGATAACCATCTAGTCTCTTCTTTAAAACCTCCTAAGAAGGAGGTCCCACCACCTCCCAAGGAAGCCTGTTCCACTGAGGGACCACTCTAACTGCCAGGAAGTTCTTCCTAACACTTAGCTAAAAACGCTTTTGTTTTAATTTTAACCTGATGGTTCTGGTCTGACCCTCTGAAGCAACGGCGAACTCCATTCCATTCTCTTCGTGACAGCCCCAGGGCCGTAGCAAGGATCGCCGGCACCCAGGTGGCAGCTCCAGGGCTGTTGCTGCCCCTGTGAGCATTCGTGCGTGTGTGCGTGCGTATGCGCACCCAGAGTGCACAGTGACATCACTACACATGACATCATCACGTAGGGGACGCCACTGCAAGCCAGCCACCCCATCGGCACGGCAGGCAGCTGGGGCGGTGCGCAGTTGGCCTCCCTGTCCTCCAGTTGACCCGCATGCTGCCACGGCCGCCTGCCGCACCTGGCCCGCAACTGCTGTGCCCGGCCAGGAATGTGCACTGGTAGTGGTGGCAGCACAGGGCAACTGAGTGGGAGGGCTGGAAGGCTGCCTGCTCAGTTGCCCCATGCTGCCACTGCCAGCATGCGCTCCCGGCTGGGTGCAGTAGCTGCGGGCCAGGCGCAGCCGTTGGCGCAGCAGGTGGCTGGGATGGTGTGCGGGCGGCCTCCCGCTCAGCCGCCAGCGCTGCCACCGCCATCTCCCGGCCAGCAGCTGTGCCCGATGCCCCTTCTTAGCCAGCACTGGGGGCAGGCGACCCCCCTCCCCCCTGGACAGCCCTTCAAATACTATAAGGTCTATGTTATCTCCTCTCCAGGCTAGACATATCCAACACCCTTCAACCATTCCTCATAGTCATAGGACTTGGTCTCCCACCCCTCACCATCTTTGTTGCCCTGTGGTGCTCAAAACTGAACCCAGTTCTCCAAGTGGGGTCTCACTAGAGAAAAGTGATATCATCACTTCTCGTGGTCTGGACACTATAGTTCTGTTGATGCCGTTCTTCCATTGATGTAGAAGAGTTTATTTGATTATCTACTAGGTGCTAGCCCCGGTGCACAGTGCTCACCAACCCCACAATTTAGTGCTCTTGTGGGGTTCTGTTTGCTTAGCTCTGCTAATACTGAAAGTGGCATTTGTCCCTGTTCCCCCCCCCCTATAATGATAAGAATTTACAGTACATTTTGTTTGACAACACACAGCTATTCTGTAAAAGACATTAGTTAGAACACCTGAATGTGTAAAACCTACAGCATTTGAGGTTTAGTTTTATTAAGAAACCTTCCCCTTCTCCCCAAGCATTCAGCATTCTTGACTGCTGCTCCAAACATACATGGGGGGGGGGGGTTGATACAGGCCTGCAACTCACGCGCTTCAGTTCCTTGCAGAATAATAGGATGTGTTTGCCTGGAGTCTGCCGATAAGACGATGGTGATTCCTCCCTCGGTTAAGTCATTTCTTTGCAAATCCTGCAACGTGCCGTCTGAAGTTTCTAACCCAGCCTTGTTACACATGGGATACTCGTCCCATACCGTGAGTCTGCACTGTTTAAAATTGTGGCATTTGCTGTTGGAAGTTCAGCAGTTGACATATTTAGCGGTAGTCATGGCTGTAGGAAAACGTGTATGCCTGAGGCAATGCTTGTTTGTTTCCTGAACGAACCATTCAAAACAGCACAACTTCTTCTCCCTGTGCAGCTTTGGCTGCGGATTTACTTCAGCTTGCAGGAAGACTTCGGTCTTAGCAGAAGTCTGTGAAAACAGACATCCGGAAGAATGCTAGCCAGGACAATCATTGATTAAGGATAGCAAGATTTGAGTCCAGTTGCTCCTTGGAGACCAGCTAGATTTCCAGGGTGTAAATTTTCAAGACTCAAAGCTCCCTTTGTCAGACACGAGATTAAGGATGTACACAGTCACAGGAGAAGGAGTGATTTTGAAACATTATTCAGAGAAGGTTTTAAGTAAATCACCTTTGTTTTGTAAAGGAGGGGGTATTTTCCACCCTCTCTGTCTGTGTGGCCTCCACTTTCATGGCTTCTAGTGAATAAAATGTCACTTTCATTGCAAATAACAGATGGATGTTCTGCAAACAACAGTACCCTTTGGTTCTTTGGTACGGCAACTTTCATGATCATCCTGAAGCTATTGTTCAGTTTTTAAACTCCTAGCTTTAGTTTCTGATGAGTTCTGCCTGCCACAGGCAGACATGCGCACACAGCCTTTTATTATACAAGATTATTTAAGTCACCCCCCCCCCTTTCCTACTAAGGCAGCTTTTGACCTGGACACTGTGTGGTTTATGTTAGTTTTGAAGTCCTCAACCTTACTTCTTTTGAACCTGAACAGTGAGGGAGCAAGAGTGATTCTCAGAAAGAATTTTGTGCAAGTTAAACTCACACATCTGCGTGGAATATGCACATGGGATATTTCTGGCTTGTGCCCCCCGCCCCAGAATGTGAAAAGTAGTACTATTTGCCTCATTATCTTTCTGAACATAACAGTGGCTAGCAGTTGCTGCGAGGTTGGTGACCTGTCAGTAGTTTGCTTGTGAGGTTTTTAATATTTGTACATGGGTGTGTCTGCTTGCCGACGAGTGCTTCTTTTTGGTTTTGATTAGCTCTCTTAGTGAGTAACTGTGTTGAATAGATGGCGGCAGGGCGGGTTTTCCTGCCCCTTCCCCCTGATTCCTTTGCTCTTCTGGCAGTCACAGACTCCAGATGTTTAGAGTGCTCGTTGGGGAGTCCTGCTGGCGCCACTCAGGGCAGAGGGCAAGGAAAGGCACGCGAGCTGGAGCCCAAAGCACTCAGTCATTGCAGGCTTTGGCACATTCCCCAGCTTGCTGCTGGCACATTCCCCAGCCCTCTCCTGGCCATCTGTTCCAAAACAACACTTTCCAAACCTCCTCGTCATTCAGGATACAACATTGAGAGCAGCTGTTAGGGATGCAAGAGAAGGAAGACGCTGCAAAAAATCTCTTTGTGAGAAAGGAAGCTGGCTTATAAATATAACAGCCAAACAATTGCAGCTTAAGACACGTTTTCTGTTAGAATTGGTTCCTGTGTTTTTTCAGTTCTATACACTTACGTAACTATATTTGCAGTGAATTAAAAATGGGAAATATAAATGTAAATATAAAATAATATAAAATTATTAAAATAATACAAAATATAAAATTAT
Organism: Eublepharis macularius; assembly: GCF_028583425.1. Lineage (NCBI taxonomy): Eukaryota > Metazoa > Chordata > Lepidosauria > Squamata > Eublepharidae > Eublepharis > Eublepharis macularius. The sequence goes on along the minus strand of NC_072792.1, from coordinate 800,737 downwards.
TATTATTAATCAGTGTGGTTGCATATACTTGGTTATACCTCTTCAAAGATCAGATTCAAAGACAATAAAATATTCTCTCTTTTAGTCTTCTCAATCAGTTTTTTCCTTGAATCTCTTTTTTTCTACAAGAAGTTTGATAAAAGAAGGGCATAATCTGAGGTTAATGTTAATATAAAACAAGTCCACGTTCTAAAACACAACACCTTAAAGAACATCTATTCTAGTATGAGCTTTCACAAGTCAGAATTCACTTCCTCGGATACAATGGCAAGAAAGAAAATAATTTACCTCATTTTAAGAAAGTTTCTGAAAGGAAAGGCAAAGATGCATATAATAAATTCTGTTGTGAATAACTGAACAGTTGATTTATACTTGTGTCTTTGCAAAATCCTAAAGGATAAAACAAACTCCTGTGCTGAAGCAATGATTGTGTCACCTGATCCTGTGCATGTTTACTCACAAGTCCTGCTAATTTTCATGGGGTTCATTCCTAGTTAAGTATTGAGTAGATTAAGTGCTAATGAGGACTAAGAAGTTTTTATGTTTTAAGTCTCAAGCATATGAGATAAATTTTCTTAACTTAATCCCCATAAGCTTTAGAATTATATCTTGTTTATATATATTTCTTAAAGACTTCCAGAGACTTTAAATTAAAACAGTCAGATGATACATTGCTTACGTAGCAGCTCCACAGCAGGTAATCGCTGGATTCCGTATGATACAGTATGTGCAAACCCTGTTTACTCTGGTCCCCAAAACCGTACATAAAAGCCAGCGCACAGATTTTGTGGATCTTTACAGGGCTTTTTTTCAGCTGGAACGTGGTGGAATGGAGTTCTGGCACCTCTTGAAAATGGTCACATGGCCGATGGCCCCGCCCCCTGATCTCCAGACAGAGGGAAGTTTAGATTGCCCTCCATGCCAGCAGCGCAGAGGGCAATCTCAACTCCCCTCTGTCTGGAGATCAGGGGGCAGGGCCACTGGCCATGTGACCATTTTCACCAAGGGCAATTTAAACTTTAAAAAACTTCCCCCTTGTTCCAGTTGACCGAAAGTGATGTCATTGGTCCTGGGAGCGTGCGCATATTTTGCTCACTTTGCACGTGCGCATGTGGTACCAGGGACACTACCTCCCATCAAGAGTTGCCCCCTGTGCTGGCAACCCACTGAGTTCTACCACCTCTTTTCCCAGAAAAAAAAGCCCTGGTTTTAGATAAAACCAGAAAAGACAGAGACCACACTCTCTGTTTCCCAGCAGCCCATTATGTTCCTGTTGGGGGGCACAGTTCCTGGACACACTTGTGTCCCCTGCCTTGCCCCATTGCTGCCCAGGGGCATCTGGTGCTCCTTCCCCCTTTCTTACCTGGGCATGGTGCTCCTGCGTTGTTGGCCAGGGAGTGGTCCCCCAGGGATAGGGGTGCCGGGTCCCCCAGGGCTCAAATGGGGGGGACGAGAGGGAGCGATGGGACCACATGCCTTGTGCACAGCACTTGTGCACTCTGGGGCACATCCACATCATGCCACAAATGAGGTCATTCTTGGTGTGATGTGGAAGCGCCAGGCCACACTGGGGCAGATTTGGTAAAAGTCAGCCCCTAATCTCGGGTCGGGGGGCAATCTTTACCAAATCTGCTCCTGGCACAACCCATGCTTCCATGTTATGGAGCGCACTGCAGGGTTCCTGGACCTATTCCCATGCCTCCTCGCTCCCCCCCCCCCCGCTGGCCAGGTGAGGTAGCGGGGAGTGGAGGCTGGGGGAATGGGATCCCTGGCTATGGGGCGTGCGTGGCTTACTTGCATTTGATAGCCTTCATAGTGGGACATGGCTGTGTAGGAGCCACCCAAAGCTGGGGTTCTTTTGTTCACTCCTGCTCACTGACACCAGGCAGAAAGGGAAGGGAACTTCCCTCACAGAAGGATCCAGGCAAGGGCGAGCCAGGCCGCCGGGCCGCCAGCCTCCTCTTGCTGTCTCTCTCTTTCTCTCCGCTCCTCCGTCACATGCTGGATTCTTGAGCTGCCAGAAACTGACATTTGCCTCCCTTGATAAGGGCAGGAGAACCAAATGGGAGTCTTTTGGCACCCTAAAAACTACCACATATTTATTCTAGTGGAAGCTTTTGTGAAGTATAGTCTGCTTCCTCAAATGCCCAAGGCATCCAGGCAAGGGAGGCCTTCCTTTCCTTCTACAGTTCAAATCTGGAAACAGCCTGAGAGGAGAAGCTTCTGTCATTGCTGGCTGCCTACCTCCTCTCAGGGGGAGACAGGACACGGGCCTCTTGCTCAGTGCCTTTGGGCCACACTGTTGCAGTCTCTCTCCCTCTCTCTCTCTCTCTCTAAGCTTGTGGCACAATCAGTCTTTAAAATACACTCTGCTGTTTCTGATGGATAGTACGTCTGGGTCGAGAAGCTATGAGTTTCAGCATCCTGCCTCCAGTGTGTGTTTGAGCATGTTGTGCCAAAGTCCTGACAGCCTGATACTGTTCTTCTCCACTGCGTTCCTCTCCCCCGCCCCTGCCCAGTGGCTGAGAATCCAAAGCTCCGCATGGAAACAGGATCCTTCCTCCCCACCCCCCACCCCCCACCCCCGGCTGGCAGTATCCCAAGACTTGCAAGCAGCTGCCGCTACAAGGGAAAGTAGCCCACACAGAAAGGATCCCGTGCAGAAGCGACACGCGGGCAGCTCTTCATCTGAGCCAGTGGGTTGCAAGGGAGGAACAGCCAGAGCATCAAGGGGGGGGGGGGGGAACCAGTAACACATGAAGCAGGATGTCAGCGAACAGTTTTGAGCTCTCTCTTTGTTTTCTGCGGGGGTGATTTGTGTTAGAATGTGCAGTGTAGCAGCATGCAGAGAACATACGTGGCTGTTTCTACAGTGGGGAAGAGATACAGTCATGGCCTCGGCTCCTTCTGAGCAAGTCCCAGTTTATTCCTGAGTTCTCCGGAGCAGTTACCTGCAGGGGGCTGAAGAGAGGGGCCCTGGAGCCTGTGGAACTTAGCCAAGTGTCACATCAACATTTTACATCTTCTCTATCAAAATACTCATCATTATGATGGATGGGTGGATGTGTAGGAGGACTGCGGGCACCTTGCAGGGGCCCTGGGACTCCTGCCTGACGCCAGGCTGCCCGTGCCATCGGAGCTTGCCTCTGCCACAGTATCATGCCAAAGAACTATACGTTTTTGTGATAAGAAAGGACAGGTTTGAAACCTTTACAGATTGGGTAATAAACAGTGAGGAATTCGAGACACACACACTGCACAAGAAAAGCTGAAGAGGTCCAGGGTCAGGTGATGGGACTCCTGCTGAACTAGTCTTCTGCCTTGGTGGTCTTCCACCCATGTGCTGACTGCTGAGGCTTGGGTCTAAGTGAGCAAGACATTGCATACCTCACCTGGAAGCTGAGGCTACCGTGCAGTAGGGGGCATTTCCCCCTCCCCTTTCCTGTGTTGTAGGAGAGAGTTTGGGGAGGACATGCCTCACAAGAAACAGGCTGCTTTCCCCTCCTCTATTAACCCTCAGCTGCCTCAGTGTTCCATGAGAGCCAGTTTGGTGTAGTGGTTAAGAGCGGTGGGACTCTAAACTGGAGAGCCGGGTTCAGTTCCCCACTCCTCCACTTGAAGCCAGCTGGGTGACCCTGGGACAGTCACAGCTCTCTCAGAGCTCTCTCAGCCCCACCCACCTCACAGGGTGTTTTGTTGTGGGGATAATAATGGCATACTTTGTAAACCGCTCTGAGTGGGCGTTAAGTTGTCCTGAAGGGCGGTATATAAATCAAATGTTGTTGTTATGCCTCCTGTCTGCCCTCACCTCTCCATTCTCAGGTGATGTCCTTCTTCCCTCCCCTGGCCCTCATCCCCTCTCTCTGGGATACTGTAAATTCGCAGGGTCTAGAGCAAGCCAATATTCCATTTCCCCTCGGGGAAAACGGTTCACTTGCCGTGCTGCAGCTCACAGTATTCCATGTCTCTTGGAGAGCAATGGATGTGCTCACTCTTCTTCCAAGTTGTTTTTAAAAATCAACAATGTCTCGTTGGTATGCGTGCTTGCAGGAGGCCTTGTTTTGCCACCCTGCTGATAGGCATGAAGCTGGCCTGTTTCGTACTGGAGGGTGTGCAGGGGTGGGGAGGTGTTCACCTGCAGGAGTTTGAAATGGTTCCCTGAGCCAGTGACTTCAGCTGCTGAGAATGAAGCCTCTTCCTCAGTTTCCTGGTCAGACTAGACCAAACTGATGGCATATTAGAGAACTGGGGTGGTATTTTGGAGGTTGTTTTTTATGTCATGGATCTGCTTTTACTGTTGATGTAACCTATAATACTTCAATACATAGTTTGCTTCACTCAACCAACTTCAAAGGTCACTGTGCTTGAAACATTATTTTATATTGGCTTTGCCCCTGTGCACTCTGTGGACTAATGCCAAAAGTGGCATTTTGCCTTATTTTTCTCCTTTAATGATAAATATTTTCAATACATTTTGTTTAACATACTCTAAAAGACATTAGTTAGAACACCTGAATGTAAAAGCATACAGCATATGGATTTTAGTGTATTTAAGAAACCAACTAGTTGTACCCTCATCCTTCTTCTCAAGCAGCGTTCTTGAACACTACTCCAAACTAGAGATGGGCACAAACAGAAAAAAACAAACAAACATGATGTCCGTTGTTCACAAACAACCACGAACATGGCCCCGTTCATGAACATGTTTGTGGTTGACTGTTTGTGGGGGCCAGCAGGCTCTCCTCCAGCCATCATCCAAGTTTGGTCAAGATCCCTACTGCACCACTCCCAGAAACCTGACCTGAGCAGGCAGCAGGAAAGGTACCAATAATAAATAATAGCTTGGTCCAGAGCCTGGCAGTAGCCCTGGAACTTGAAGGGGTAGATCCCTATCCCTCCACACACAAAGAAAATTCAAGCTCCAATGCACTCTCTATCAAAATGCCAACAGCAGCTGTCTCTTCCTCTCCAAAGCCAAAGCTGGGAGCCCCCCTCCCCCCTCGTCTTTGTTTCCTTGTAACAAATTTGGAGCTCCACACATGAAAGGAAAACCTGCCTATCAAGCTAAATTGGGCTTAGATTGGAGTTTCCAGGGCAACAGCAGGAGTTCAGACAGAGTTCAGACAATCCCTGCCTAAGTTGCCAAGGGAATTGATTGCAGGTGCCAGACTGTCTGGCTTGACGAACAGCAACAAACAATGCTTGCAACGACCACCTGTTCGTTTAGAATGGGGCCTCACGAACAGCTTGTTCGTGAACAGCAGATTGGGCTGTTCGTGGCTTTTTTTTTGTTGGTATTGCGTTTTGTGCCCATCTCTACTTCAAACATACGATGATTTATTTATTTATTTACATTATTTATAGCCTACCTTTCACACTGAGATTTAGAGCAGCAGAAATCCAATACAAAGTTCAAGAAATGCTGAAACAGCCTAACAATTCTAAGACTAACATATTAAACAACATAGGAACTACCCTGTAAGATCATACTTACAGCAGTGGTATAAAGTCTATAATCACTATCCATTTATTGATGCAGCTCTTTGAGACAGCTTCCATATCATATAGAGTAAAAAAAGCTCTTTTGAATAATTTAGATTTGCATAGTTTGCGGAAGGCAAGGCGAGTGGGAACTTCCTAACCTCTTAAGGCAAGCTGTTCCATAAAGTGGAGGCCACCACAGAGAATGCATGTCTACGAGCAGCTATAGATTTTACCCCTGTGCAAGGTAGCACTTGCAAAAGTCCCTATTCAGATGAGTGAAGCTGCTGTACTGGAACATAGGGGGAGAGGCAGTCCTGTCGATATCCTGGGCCATGGCCCTAAAGAGCTTTGTATGTGATAACCAATACCTTGAATTAAGCCTGATAATTAATACATAGCCAATGGAATGACTGCAGAATGAGGGTAATATTCATGCTCCTTGTTGGTCCTGATAAGAGCTGAGCTGCAGCATTCTGCACCAACTTGAGTCTCTGAGTTAACTTAGCGTTAACCTATGTATAGTACATTACAGTAGTCAAGTCTCACTGTTAACGTGACATGGATCCAGGTGGCCAGATCAGCCATGTCAAGGTAGGGCACCATCTTCCAGGCTAGTCTGAGTTTGTGGAAAGTATTTTTTACAGTTGCCTTAACTTGCTTTTCTAGCAGTAGTGCTGGATCCAATATAATACCTAGGGTTTTAACTGAGTCTGCAAGGATCAAACAAACTTCCTCGAAAGTAGGGCATCCAGTGACCTTCAAGAGTTCTGCCTTCCCAACCAGCATTACTTCTGTCTTGGTTGGGTTCAGTTTCAATTTGTTTGCTTTCAGCTATTTGACTACAGCTATCAGGCAGCGATCCAAGCTCTCTACTGTATCCCACAGTGATTGAGATAGCAAGATACAGAGCTGGGTGTCATCTACATATTGGTAGCATCCAATTCCATAATTACGAATGAGTTGTTCTAAAGGCTTTACATGGAGTTTGAATAACAAGAGCATGAGATTCACTCTGTGGAACCCCATGAAATAATTCCCACTGTGCAGCTAGCGGGTCTCGAACAGCAACGCTTTGAATTGGTTCCAGAAGAAATTATTTAAAACAGTTCAAGCCATATCCAAATGGCATGATCTACTGTATCAAATGCTGTAGATAGATCCAGGAGTAACAAAGATATATGGCCTTTTTCTACATCAGGTGGAGATAATCAATTAAAGCCAACAGTGACATCTCTGTCCCAGAACCTGGCCTGAAGTCAGACTAAAGAGGGTGCAGAGCACTTTGTCCAGAAAGGATAGATTAGAGACTGGGAGGTAATTTCTAGGGATGGTTTTTAAAGTAGTGGGCAGCTATTTGAGTGGCTGAGGAAGGTGCCCTTGGTTAGTGAGCCATTTACAATAGACCTCAAGGGCTCATTTGTGTGGTCCTTACATGGTTTTAACAACCAAGATGGGCAAGGATCCAGTGCACAGATGCCAGGACCCTGTCAATATCTATCACTGTAACTGAGTGGTCCGTACATGAACCAGATGGTGTATTAAGCATTTCTGCTACCTCGCCTGTGTTGCAGCTAGCCTTCCGATCAGATTGTATCCATGCTATTTTATCAGCAATTTTTTTTGCAAAGGCATCACAGCTAATTGTCTGTTCTCGAGCTTGTAAAGGTTCAGATTTAGGAGTTAGAAGATGCCAAGGTACCTTGAACAGTTGGATTGGCCATAAACTAGGTGATGCAATGGTTGCAGATTAATAATGTTTTTGTTGCTGTGCTTATTGCTGCTTCATAGATCTTCCAATAGGCTCTGTAGCATGCTCTATCAGTTTCAGCACAAGTTTTCTGCCAGTGTCTTTCCAGATGTCTTTCAGCCCTCTTTGGATCACCCAACTCCACGGTAAACCATGGGGCTGGCTGCTGTGTCAAGAGTGGGAGAAGTCAGCAAGGGGCAATGTTGTCAATAGCTTCATGGAGCTTCATATGCTAAGCTCCTACCACAGCCTCAGTAGAGCATGTGTTTGGAATCCTAAGACCCCCCAGGGCATTTTGGAATCTAGAAAGAGTCCATGCGCCTTTGTGGGTGAACTATTTTAAGAGGTTCCCTCCTTTTGCAAGTTGTCAGGGTTATATTCATTTTTACCTTTGTTAGATAATGGTCAGACTTCATCTCAAACCCAAAAATGAGATCTTCCTTCAAAGGCAAAATATTAAGTCCATGGTGTGGCCTCTTTCATGAGAGGCTCGGGGCTGCCAGGGAAGGTATAAATTCCAGGGCCAGCCTTGACAAGGAGCATTTACCATGGATGTTGAAGTCCCCCAGAACAATCAGTGTAGGTGTCTCTTAACACCACATCTGAAATCTCCTCTACCAACTCAGAAATGGTGGTCACTGGGGAGCTGGGTGATCAGTAAAAACGCAAAATACCTAATCTATCTCTAGTTCCCAATGAAAGGAGTATACAGTCAATGCCAGCTATAGTATATACTGGAAGTCTGAAAAAGTTGAAGGACCCACAAAGAATAATAGCAACCCATTCTCCCCAGCCACCATTGTGAGGTTGGTGTAGGACCGCATAGTCAGGCAGAGTTTGTTGGGACGGACACATCACATCATTTTCCTCCAACCACATCTGCTATGCAAGCTATATCTGAAGGATCACCTCTTGCCATATGTACCCTGGAGCATGTTCAGATCAACAGGACAACACCTACTGGTGGTCCTGGGCCGTAGGGCAGCTTGACTGGCCTCAACCAGGGCCAGGGCGTTCTCGGTCCTGGCCCCAACCTGGTGGAATTCTCTGTCGGAGGACACCTGGGCCTGCCAAGACCTTGTGTCTTTTGGCGGGCCTGCAAGACAGAGATGTTCCCCCAGGCATATGGCTGAGGACAGTTCCCTAGATCCATCTAGCCTCCCACCCTATGTCCTGTCAGCGGGGGGCAATATGGGTTGCCTGCCCTCTTGGAGGAATAGTAACAAATTGCGTGCCAACTCATGTGCCCACCCCACCTTCTCCTGATGGATTGTAGGGAAGGGTGAAGGAAATCCCATCCCGGGATAATAGGAAATATGAGCAGAGTTTTGTGCCGCTGAATTGATTTTATGATCCATGATTTTATTGTATTTTATTACGATCCATGATTGTATTGTATTTTATTGTAAAAGACACACGGTATTATTGTGTTTTTGACAGTTGTTGGGATCCAAGCTGAAGTGAAAACGGACCGTGAAAGGACGCAAATTCGTTTCCAAAGTTCTTTTATTGGTTCATCTCAGGCAACGTGTTGTACATCCAGTTTAGTAATAATCATACAGGGAGCAAACCCCCCACGAACAGTTGGGGGTTTCTCCCAGTGGGAAAGTGGCAACGGGTGTGCCTGGCTAAGTATCCCGTTTCGCTATATACATGCTTCTTCAAAAGCCTCCATACATTCGCCTGGGAACACAAATTAAATGGATACAATTCAATGTATGTCCAAATACATAAATCTTAACAATTGCACTGGAGTTATAATGTAAAATGCAAAAGAGGCCCACCAGTTCTATGTACTCACCAATGAAACCTGTTTTTTATATGAAGCAGGAGTCGAATAACATGTGAATTTCCTTATTTTAATCCTGGGCAAAACCTCTATCCTTTCTCGATCTCCTCTCCTGTGTAGGTATAATTCTGAGTGGAGTTTATAAGAGTATCGCCTCGTTGAGGGTTGCTACTTGCTGTTAACTATTTAAAGTGCACACACGCATTTATCCATTCTCCTCGAGCACACAAAACAGACTCTAACAACGCCATTCTTTGAAATACAGTACCGGTGTCTTATCACCTGAACCATACCTCCTTATTGAGACCACTTCAAACTACAAGAAAGGTGTAAAATCTGCCTCCAAATTAAGACCATTTGGGGCCAAGGTGCGTAGTCTAATGATCAATTCTGTCTCCAATCTTAGTAAAGACCGCCGCATATTTAGGCCTGCCCCCTCCTGCAAAACCTTCAGAACTGTAAATACCAATTCCCGTTCGATTATGTGATGCTGAATGAAGTGTTGGGTGAGGGGCGCCTCCAAAACTTTATTTCTGATTTTTGACATATGCTCCTGAACGCGGAGCCTAACTGGGTGGGTCGTGCTTCCTATATACAACAGCCCACAAGAACATCTTATTGTATAGACTACATTACAGGTACTGCACGTGGAAAAATCTTTCGAAAATAAATTCCTCTTGGACACAGGATTCATTATAGTGCTTGCATTCACAGATAAGGGACAAACATTGCAGTGGCCGCATGGAAAATGGCCAGTGGGGAGGGAGCGAGGTGCTTCTTCCCTTTTGAAGTCAGAATGCACCACCAGATCTTTTATGTTCTTAGATCGTCTCAGCCCCACCAAGGGAGGCTGAGAGCAGCCCGTAATGCTGCTTACTATGTGCCAATTCCGTCTGATGATGCTCATGATGGGCAAAGCTAGGGGGGGGAAATCCAGTGACCACGCCAGTCTATTTTTCTCCTGCCTGATGGTTGGACGTAATAGGGAACTTCTACCCGTGGCATCCACCCGTCTCCTCGCATTTTCCACCACTCTATACGGATACCCCCTGGAAAGAAAGGCATCCCTCATCTTAGTGGATTCCCTCCTATAGTCCTCCATTCTGGTTGAGTTCCGTTTAATTCTTAAAAACTGGCCAAATGGAATGTTATGTTTGAGACTCATCTTATGGTGGGAAGAATAATGTAAGTATGCCCATTTGTCCGTGGGCTTCCTGAATGGTTTTACCCCTAATTTCCCTTCTGAGGTCTTATACACCACCACATCCAAAAAGCTAATGCTGTCGGAATCAGACTGCCAAGTCAATTTAATATTGCTGTCCACCGAGTTCATCCACTGTCCTAATTCCTCAAGATGTTCACTAGATCTCAGGATCATGGCCACATCATCAATGTACCTCCTGTAATAGAGGATCTCCCCAAAAAAGGGATTCACCCCAGGGTTTAGATAATATCTTGTTTCTAAATCCGCCATGTACAGTATGGCTATGCTAGGTGCAGCCGGACATCCCATAGCCACCCCCTTACGTTGATAGTAGAATTTATTCCTGAACCGGAAATAATTTCTTTCCAAAACAATATCCACCAGTTGTAACAACAAACTGGTGGGAGGAATATTAAGGGATCGTGAATAAAGAGCGTTTTCCACCACGGTTCTAGCTCCCTCATGGGGGATTGAAGTATATAACGATTCCATGTCCATGGTGACTAGCAAGGATAGTGGGGGGACCGTTAAATGCTCTATGGAATTAATAAAGGCTGTGGCGTCCTTAATATATGCCTCTGTTTTCTGTACAATGGGCTGTAACACATAATCAATGAGGAAGGACAAGGGTTGGGGAGAAACCCCCAACTGTTCGTGGGGGGTTTGCTCCCTGTATGAATATTACTAAACTGGATGTACAACACGTTGCCTGAGATGAACCAATAAAAGAACTTTGGAAACGAATTTGCGTCCTTTCACGGTCCATTTTCACTTCAGCTTGGTTTTCAATTGTGACCGTTCCCACCTTTGGTTTGTTGGCTTTCTAAGTTGTTGGGATCCACCCTGAGCCCGTACAGGGGGAGAGCAGACTATAACAACAACAACAACAACAACAACAACAACAATAATAATAATCTATTTCCTCTCATCTACTTTTGTTCTTTGTGAAATAACAGCGTTTGTTGGAAGTCTGCAACTAATACAACTGACTCCCCCCACATTTCAGTCATTTCTTTGCAAATCTTGCTATGTACGGTCTAAAGCTTCTAACAGCTTCCTGTAAAATTGTAGCTTTTGCTTTTGCAAGTTTGTTGGTCAGCAGTTGACATAGTAGTTGCATCTGTAGGAAAATGTGTATGCCTTAGGCACTGCTTGTTTATTTCCTGTACAAACCATTCAGACAGCCCAACTTCTTCTCCCTCAATGTGTAGCTATGGCTGAGACTTCAGTCTTGGCAGAAGTCTGTGAAAACAGACATCGGGAAGAATGTCAGTGATTGCCATTGATTAAGGTTGTACACAGGAGGAGGAGAGGCTTTTGCAGCTCAGAGAAGTAAACTGACCTGGTTTTGTAAAGGAGGGGACATTCTCCACCCCCCCTGTCTGTGCTTGCGTCTACCTTCCTCGCTTCTAGTGAGTCGACTGTTGCTGCCGCTGCAAATAGCCAAGGGATGGTTCTGCAGATAATCTGGGCCAGGATGTTCCATTTCCCATCTGCAACTTCCATGATTAGTTGGTGACTAATTTTGAGACACTTAGCTAGGGGTGTGCATCTAGAAAGTTCCTGATTTGGCCCCTTGCGCATGCGTTGGCCGCACATACGCAAACGCACACTCTTCTTTTCAATGTGGCAAGGCTCTGGGGAAGCTGTTTTTGCTGCCCTTTGGAGCCAACTAGTTGCAAGATGAATGCAGACAGACTTGCAGTTAAGAAAAACAAGATGCTGCCAGACAGCCCCCAACTGCCTGGCCTGCCTGTGCAGCCTCTGAAACAAAAAACAAAACTTCTCTCTGGGGGGAGGGGGGGCGTCATTACAGCCGTGTTTCCTGGATTTGGTTAAGTATTCCGGAAGCTGCTTAACAAACTGAACCACTGAGTTCTGTGCTTAATTTTGGCTCTTTTTTCATTATGCGCACCGTACACCTAGCTTTAGTTTCTGAGTTATTCCGGCTACAAACAGAAGGACAGCTGGCATATTTTGTTATTATAGATTCCCGTGACATGCTGGATCCTTCCTCCCCCCCCCCCGCCCAAGTGCAACAGTGGGTTGCATCCAGGCAGCCTTTTTTATCCATCTTGGTTTCCAAATAACCGCGTGTGTGGGAGGAGCAGTGTGGACCATCCTCTGATTGTCTGTTTTCCAGACTTTCCTTGTTCTTTCCCAAATCTGACTTGGCATAAACTTTCTGGAAAGAACACAGTGGAAACCTCTGAGCAAGCCACCTGGATAGGAAGATGCAAATTGCCAGCAGTCCTGCCCACATCTGCACTATTTCCCTTCTGTCAGCCCTGGTTCCCCCTGGTGTGCCATTGGGGGGCTTTAAAAAAAATATTGTTCTATAGTTCAACATTGGGTTGCTGCTGGTTCCTCTGAATTCTCAGTTTTCATTTTTAAAAGTCTCTAGTTCTTTTCAGTGCCGCGTGGAAATGGATTAGAGACTTGTATTTAAAATGAAACTAAGAATTCAGAGGAACTAGTCACTCTCTCTCACCATAAAGTACCTCCTTGTGGTGGAGATGAGGTATAGAGAATGATGTTGTAAGCTGCTTTGCGTCCTCATTAAGGAGACAAATGAGATCTATCTAGCTCAATAAAAATAAAAAATGCATGTTTATGTTACTGATAATCTGCCTTTCTCACTGAGAGTCTGCTATTGTTGGAGTCTGCTACAGACCATGTGACCAGCGAGAAGAAATGGATGCTGCCCTCTTTGAACAGATTGGTAGAGTATCCAGACATCAGAACCTTGTAATTATGGGTGACTTCAACTTCCCTGATGTGTGCTGGGAGACAGGCTCAGCAAAGCGTCATGAATCACTCAATATCCTGACCTGCCTGGCCGATAACTTCCTTTTTCAAAAGGTGGAGGAAGCTACAAGGGGCTCGGCCATACTAGACTTGATATTAGCCAACAGGGAAGAATTGGTAGATGAGCTGAAGGTGGTGGGGACCTTAGGGGGAAGTGACCATGTCCTCCTTGAATTCCAGTTGCTGTGGGGGGCCAAGGAAGTTCGTAGTCAGACTCGTAGGTTAGATTTTCGTAGGGCCAACTTCGATGAACTCAGAGGCTTGATGAGAGTCATTCCGTGGGGGAGTGTGCTGGAAGGGAAAGGAGTGAGTGAAGGGTGGGCCCTTCTCAAACACGAGCTTCTGCAAGCTCAAGCCCTCACCATTCCAGCAAGACGGAAACATGGTAAGGGCTCCAAGAAACCGATATGGATGAACAGAGAGCTCCAGAATAAGCTAAGGGAGAAAAAGGAAATGTTCAGGAAATGGAGAGAAGGACAGACCTCTAAAGAGGAGTATATGAGGGTTACTAGGTACTGCAGATCAGCCATCAGAGAGGCCAAAGCTCAGTACAAGCTGGGTCTGGCCAGGAGGGCTCGCTACAATAAGAAAAACTTCTACAGAGATGTGAGAAGCAAACGCAAGGCAAAAGAGGCAATTGGACCGCTGTTGGGAGTAGATGGAGAAACTCTGATGCAGGGCAGAGAAAAAGCAGACAGGCTTAATGACTTTTTTGCCTCTGTTTTCTCCCTGAAGAACTCAGGCACATCTAGAGATAGTAGAAAATGTGGCAGGACACCTGAGTGGCTAATTGACATTGACAAAGAGGTTGTGGAGAGGCATCTGGCTGCACTGGATGAATACAAATCCCCTGGGCCGGAATGGGGTGCACCCAAGAGGGCTGAAAGAACTTTCTAGAGAACTTGCAGAACTCCTGTCCATCATCTTCAAGGCCTCCTGGAGGACTGGGGATGTGCCTCAAGATTGGAGAAGAGCGAATGTTATCCCAATCTTTAAGAAAGGGAAGAAGGATTTTTATTTTATTTATTATTTATTCAATTTATATACCGCCCATCCCCAGGGGCTCTGGGCGGTGAACAATTAAAATCGATAAAAACAAAAACTAAAATCAATATACAAATAATAAAACAAATTAACAAGATGCAGTGGTGGGGAGAACCTTCCCCACCCCAAAGGTGTGAGGCCGACATGGCACCGCCCCCTTCAATCACCAAACGCCTGGCAGAACAGCTCTGTCTTACAGGCCCGGCGGAACGATAATATGTCCCGCTGGGCCCGGGTTTCCATTGACAGAGCGTTCCACCAGGCTGGGGCCAGGACTGAAAAGGCCCTGGCCCTGGTTGAAGCAAGGCGGGCTTCCTTAGGGCCGGGGACCACAAGTAAATATTTATTCGCTGATCGGAGTGATCTCCGGGGAACGTACAGGGAGAGACAGTCCCGAAGATATGCCGGTCCCAACCCACTCAGGGCTTTAAAGGTAAGAACCAACACTTTGAACCTGATTCGGAATTCAACCGGAAGCCAGTGCAGCTGGCGCAGGACCTGGGAAACTACAGGCCAGTCAGTCTGACGTCTGTTGCTGGGAAGATATTAGAACAGATTTTAAAGGGATCAATCTGTAAGCATCTGAAGGACCGCTCAGTGATCCGGGGAAGTCAGCATGGTTTTGTCCCTAACAGATCTTGCCAGACCAACCTGGTTTCCTTCTTTGATCGAGTGACCAGCTTACTGGATCGGGGGAACTCTGTTGACGTGATTTATCTGGATTTCAGTAAAGCTTTTGATAAGGTCCCCCATGACATTCTGATGGACGAACTAGAAGACTGTGGACTGGACTATAGGACAGTTCGGTGGATAGGGAACTGGTTGGAGGACTGCACTCAAAGAGTGGTGGTCAACGGCGTTTCATCAGATTGGAGAGAGGTGTCCAGTGGGGTGCCGCAGGGCTCGGTTTTGGGTCCGGTACTTTTCAATATTTTTATCAATGATCTGGATGAAGGAGTGGAAGGGCTGCTCATTAAATTTGCGAATGATACCAAATTGGGAGGTGTAGCAAAAACCCAAGAAGATAGAATTAAAATTTAACAAGACCTGAATACTCAGGAGAAGAGGGCAGCTGTGAATAGGATGCAATTCAACAAAGGCAAGTGCACAATATTACAAGGATGATTAGGGGTCTGGAGACTGAGCCCTACGAGGAAAGGCTGAGGGCCTTGGGAATGTTTAGTTTGGAGAAGAGGAGGTTGAGGGGGGACATGATTGCTCTCTTTAAATATTTGAAAGACTGTCATTTGGAGGAGGGCAAGGAGCTGTTCCAGTTGGCAGCAGAGGGTAGGACCCGAAGCAATGGGCTTAAATTACATGCACAAAGGTACCAGCTGGATATTAGGAAAAACTTTTTCACGATAAGAGTAGTTCAAAGGTGGGATCAGCTGCCTAGGGAGGTGGTGAGCTCCCCTTCACTGGCAGTTTTCAAGAAGAGGCTGGATGAATGTTTGTCAGAGGTGCTTTAGGCTGATCCTGCACTGGGCAGGGGGTTGGACTAGATGGTCTCTGTATGGCCCCTTCCAACTCTAGGATTCTATGAGACACAGATGCTTTGTCATGCCATAAATATGCGTGCCATCCAAATATTTTTTTATATCCCTCTAGGGCTAATAGTTTCTTGTTCTTTAATGTCATCCATTCTTTCAACCAAACTAGGCAGATTGCATCATGATAAAGTCTCAGATTGGGCAGTTGCATTCCGCCTCTTTCCTTTGCATCTTGTAAAACTTTCACTTTCACTCGAGGCTTCTTGCCTGCCCAAACAAAATCTGATATTTTCCTCTGCCATTTTTCAAATTGTTTGGAGTCTCTGATGATTGGTATTGTCTGTAGCAAAAACATTACTCTTGGTAACACATTCATCTTAACTGCTGCAATCCTGCC
The DNA here is from genome assembly GCF_028583425.1 of Eublepharis macularius. Lineage (NCBI taxonomy): Eukaryota > Metazoa > Chordata > Lepidosauria > Squamata > Eublepharidae > Eublepharis > Eublepharis macularius. The sequence goes on along the minus strand of NC_072792.1, from coordinate 784,774 downwards.
CAACCATGACAAATTCAATCTATTCCATTTAATCAAGTCTCTCTCTATCTGAGTCCATAGTTTTTCATAATTGTTTTTGAATAGATCTATGTTCTTTGCAGTTAATTCGACTCCCAAATATTTCACTTTACTTGTTACTTCACAATCCGTTGTTTCCATTAACAATTGTTGTTTCTGCTTAGTCATATTTTTGCATAATATCTTTGACTTCTTTTTGTTAATGAAGAAACCTGCCAAGTCTCCAAACTCCTTGATCTTATCTATCACTCTTGGCATGTTCTCCAATGGGTCCTCTACAATTAACATTATGTCATCCGCAAATGCTCTGACCTTGTATGAATAGTCCTTTATTTTTAATCCACGAATTTCATCATCTTGACGTATTTGTATCATCAGAATCTCCAATACTAAAATGAACAACAATGGAGATAACGGGCAACCTTGTCTTGTTCCTTTACTTATCGTCAATTTCTTGGTCAATTCATCATTCACCACAATTGCTGCAGTCTGGTCTCTATAAATTTCCTTAATTGCTCTGATGAATCTTTCTCCCAATTGTAGCTTTTCCATAGTGGCAAACATAAAGTCCCAAGGAAGAGGCTGGATGAATGTTTGTCAGAGGTGCTTTAGGCTGATCCTGCACTGGGCAGGGGGTTGGACTAGATGGTCTCTGTATGGCCCCTTCCAACTCTAGGATTCTATGAGACACAGATGCCCTCAAGCTCTCTGGTTGCACAGTGGGGAAATAGGAGCTGGCTGAAAGAAGCGCACGCTCAATTCCCATTTGGATGCTCTGGTGGGGAAAAGGGTAACTCAGTGTATGGATGCAGTTGGTGTTTGTAGATACAGATTTTTACTACCTTTACCTTTATGGACAAAATGCCACCAGGCACAGATACATGTGAAGAAGGGAAATTAGGAAAAAGTTGCCTCTGCTTCTCTTCTGCCAGTGCAATGTTAAGAAAAGGAAAGAAGAATGCATCTAAGAGCCAGAGCAGCCCCTTGGTTTACTGCGGGACTGCTAGCAATGAAAAGACCAGGGAGATGGCTAAAACGACAGTGAAGAAAGGCTCAGGACGAATGATGGGGGCGAAGGAGCAATATTTCCTTGCCACCATTGCATCTGCACAGTATAGACCTGCAGAACTGTTCCCGGTGGTCAAGGGCATTGGGGGCTCTGGCCTGGAGGAGAAGGTGGACTGCTCTGCAGCCTGCTGTGATCATTTTGCTAAACACTTTGTGGATGAAATCTCTCACTCCGTTCCAACTTGGACTCTACATTATGAGTGGCATGATTGGATGGTCCCAGGGAGCCAAGTTGTCCAGTTGTGTGGGTTGTCCAGTCTGAGAATTAGGACTGGATTCTCAGAAGTTTGAGACCTGCCACCTGCTTGTATGACTCTTGCCCCTCCTGAATGCTTAAATCTGCTTTATATGTGCTATATATGCACTGCCATTATCCTCCCTGAATGAAATGAAAAATAAATGGTTTCTTGCATACATGCGTGCGGGCAACTTATATGCATACACACACACAAACACACATATATCTCCCGACCGAGCTAAGAAGCCCTCATCTGGCAGTATTGGTCTTCTTCATGTTAAAGCCACCTAACCCACTTATGCAAAAGAAAATCATGCGACTCCTTTACTTGAGCCCTTCTCTCATGAACCCAGACATTCTTATTCTACACCATTACTCTTAACAATGTCAATCGGTGCTGAAGGGCTGGTGAGAGAACCTGGAAATAAGATCCTTGTGATCCTGGTAAAATTTTAATAGGAACATAAATGATTTTTGAAAATGAAAAAAAAATTGATAACAGTTTCCAACAAAATTATAAAAATGCATTAAAACGGGGAGGATGTGATTTGAAACAGACAAAGATGTGATGACTTCAGAAAAAGTTCGTTAGAGGCATTAAGCCTTCTAGCTGTGCTGCTCAATCACATTTAGGCAGAAGCAAGCCCCGCTGTGTTTTCACTACATTACTCCACCATTTGCACAGGTAAACTACTTTACATAAAGCCACTGTTAGCATTATACTATGAACATGAAAAACTCAAGCCAGATCTGCTCCACAGTATAACATGAGAGGATATAATAAAACCCCACCAAAGCAGCTGACACTGGTATATAGTAGGGAAGAATTGCATATAACGGGGGACAAAAATGGAGAGAAAGAAATACATGGGGACATGCTGGAAGTGTAAGGAAGCTGGAGGCACCTTTTATATAGTGGACATGCAAAAAAACAAAAAATATGGAAAGATACACACCAAGATTCAGAAAATTCTGAAAATTAACTTTGCTATGAAACCTGAGACCATGTTGCTGGGAATATTGCCAGACATTGTTGGAATAATACTAAATGAATTATCTAGATATCTGGTGATGGCGACTAGAGTAGTAATGGCAAGTGAAGAAGAAGAATGTCCAACCAAGAAAGAATCATGACAGAATATGTGGTAATGGCAACTTTGATGAACTATATAAATAGAAGACCAATTAAAGAATTCGAAGACAAATGGGAAACTTATTTTGGCTACTATTGATAAAGACAGGAAATGAATAAGACAAATTAGCTTTGTAAATTTGCTTATGGGTTTTGATTATTGAGGTTTTGTCAGGCTATGGATGACGGGATATGGCAGACAGATCCCTGTACCGTTGCAAGAAGAAGTCCAGGCTCTTGGTTAAATGGTTGTATTCAGAAATCAAATCATTTCCATATATATGTCCGTAGGATTACTCAGAAGCAAGGGAAGCATCTAGCAATGAGGGCAAGAATTAACAGGAATAGGAACGTGTGGAAAAACCCCACACACGTTTACTCCTTCCCCCTCCCAACAATAAAGAAGATTTTTGGCGGGCATTTTTTGTGAGAACATATCGCATATTTATCCTATCAAGTTGAGTTACTGGAAAGCAAGACATAGCAATGAACAGGAGTGAGTAGTACACAAGGTCATGAGGACTGAAAGTTTCTACAGTTTGCTAGAGAATCACCTGCAATCATTCAGTGAAAGAATTAAACAGAACAGTTATGGCACTGGTCATAGGATATCAAGGTACAGCATGAACCATCGATTTAAGACAATAGCATTAGCATTAGCATGGATGGGGCTCAGACATTTTTTGGAAATATAGGCGCAGGGATACAATTTCCCCTCTTAATTTGGTTGTAGGAGCCCCACCCCCCACCCCCCGGTGGTGTCACTAGCATCTACCTGGACTACAAATTTCCGATTCTCTTCTGGGTGTTGTAGAACCGGTTGTGACACAGTTTTTTCAATTTTTCAAAAGCTCCGACATTCTCTAGTCCAAATCAATTTAGCACTAGGTTTTTCCCCTTGCGTTCCCCTCCCCTTGGTTTTTAGCAAGTCTGTGAGGGGGAGAGCAATTTGGGCAAAGTTCTTTATGAAGGGTCTGTAAAAGTTAGCCAACCCTAGAATGATTGCAATTGCCTTCTTTTTTTGGGTGGTTCCCACCCCACTACCGCTTCGATTTTTGCCAGGTCCATTTTAAATCATTGATGTGAGATTTGGTACCCCAAGAAATCCAGTTCCTCCTTGTGGAATTCACATTTAGACAATTTTACTGGCAGCTTGTGCTTCTTTATTTTTATTTATTTATTTATTTATTCAATTTATATACCGCCCATCCCAGGGGCTCTGGGCGGTGAACAGTTAAAATTGATAAAAACAAAACTAAAATCAATATACAAATAATAAAACAAATTAACAAGATGCAGTGGTGGGGAGAACCTTCCCCACCCCAAAGGTGGGAGGCCGACATGGCACCGCCCCCTTCAATCACCAAACGCCTGGCGGAACAGCTCTGTCTTACAGGCCCGGCGGAACGATAATATGTCCCGCTGGGCCCGGGTTTCCATTGACAGAGCGTTCCACCAGGCTGGGGCCAGGACTGAAAAAGCCCTGGCCCTGGTTGAAGCGAGGCGGGCTTCCTTAGGGCCGGGGACCACAAGTAAATACTTATTTGCTGATCGGAGCGATCTCCGGGGAACGTACAGGGAGAGGCGGTCCCGAAGATATGCCGGTCCCAACCCACTCAGGGCTTTAAAGGTAAGAACCAATACTTTGAACCTGATTCGGAATTCAACTGGAAGCCAGTGCAGCTGGCGCAGGACAGGTGTGATGTGTGACTGGTAAGGTATACCAGTCAGGACCCGTGCCGCCGCATTCTGGACCAGTTGTAGTTTCCGGATCAGGCCCAGGGGTAGCCCAGCGTAGAGTGAGTTACAGTAATCTAGCCTGGAGGTGACCGTTGCATGGATCACTGTAGCCAGGTCCTGGGGCGTCAGGTAGGGGGCAAGTTGCCTGATCTGACGAAGATGGAAAAATGCAGACTTGGCAACCGCCGTGACCTGGGCCTCCATCGATAGGGAGGCATCCAGGAGCACACCCAGACTCTTTACCACTGGCAAAGTTGCCAGTGGTGTCCCATCCAGGGCAGCTGGATCCCAACATCTGGCAGCCCCCGTCCCAGCTGCAGGACCTCCGTCTTCACTGGGTTCAATTTCAGCCTGCTCTGTTTCAACCATGCCGTCACAGCCTCCAAAGCTCTGGCCAGATTGTCTGGGGCCGTGTCTGGCCGGCCGTCCATCAACAGAAAAAGTTGGGTGTCATCCGCGTATTGATGACAACCCAGCCCAAACCTCCGCACCAACTGGGCGAGGGGGCGCATATAGATGTTAAATAACATTGGGGAGAGTATCGCCCCTTGGGGAACCCCGCACACCAAAGGGTGACGGGCCGATAGATCTCCCCCGAGCGCCACCCTCTGTCCCCGACCCTGGAGAAAGGAGACCAGCCACTGTAAGACTGTCCCCCTAATCCCCACGTCGGCAAGGCGGCTGGCCAACAAATCATAGTCAACCGTGTCAAACGCTGCTGTGAGATCAAGTAACACAAGCAGCGCTGACCCGCCTCGATCCAGATGCCTGCGAAGGTCGTCTGTGAGGGCAACCAAGGCTGTCTCCGTCCCATGGCCAGGACGGAAGCCAGACTGGAATGGGTCCAGGACTAGAGCATCATTCAGGAATTCCTGCAGTTGTACCGCCACCGCCCGCTCAATCACCTTGCCCAGGAACGGGAGGTTCGACACTGGGCGGTAACTGGACGGGTCAGTGGGGTCCAAAGATGGTTTTTTCAGGAGGGGCCGCACTACCGCCTCCTTTAACACTCCTGGAAAAACCCCAGAGCTCAGGGAGATGTTAACAATGGCCTCCAGATGGTCCCGTAGCCCCTCCGAGCTGGCCTTCACCAGCCAGGATGGGCAGGGGTCCAGAGGACAGGTGGTTGGCCTCATCCCCTGCAGGATCCTGTCCACATCGTCCTGAGAGAGCAGGCTGAAATGGTCTAATACGGACCCAGAAGACGGCCAAGGGGTCTCCAGTTCCCTTACTGTATCAACAGTGGGTGGCAGGCCACGGCGAAGGGACAAGATTTTACCCGCAAAATAGCTCGCAAAAGCCTCGCAGCCAATAGTTGAATTAAGAATTTGGTGGTCTCCCTGAGAGAGGGAGACCAAGGACCGAACTGTTTGAAATAATTGAGCCGGGCGTGAGCTAGCGGATGCAATGGAAGCAGCAAAGAAATCCCTCTTTGCTGCTTTCACTGCCACCTCATAGGCTTTCATAAACGTCCTATAAGATGTTCTTGCCTCTTCGTCGCGCCCCCGCCTCCACACTCGCTCTAGTCGTCTCAGAGACCGCTTCATCTGGCGAAGCTCCTCGGTAAACCAAGGAGCTACCCGTTTGCGGGCTCGGAGAGGACGGCAGGGGGCAATAGCGTCGATGGCTTCGGAAAGACGGCCATGCCAATCATCCACCAGCTCATCTAACGTACTGCCAGGGGGCATCGGATCCCGCAGAGCCGCCTGGAAACCAATTGGATCCATAAGCCTCCGCGGGCGAGCGTAAATCCGCTCACCGCCCACCCGGGAAAGGAGCGGCATGCTCAGACGAGCCTTCAGAACAAAGTGATCTGACCATGGCACTGCATCATAGGCATCCAAGACCACCATCATCCCTGCCCCAAAAATCAAATCCAGCGTGTGACCTGCTTGATGTGTGGGAGCCGAAACAAACTGGGAGAGTCCTAGGGCCGCCATGGAGGACACCAGGTCAATGGCCTGCATGGAGGCATCGTCGTCAGCATGGACATTGAAATCCCCGAGAACCAAAAGTTTCGGGAATTCCAAGGCCCAGCTGGCCACCGCCTCCAAGAGACCAGACAGGGAAGATGCAGGTGCAGTAGGCGGTCGGTACACCACGCATATTGCCAACCTCTCCTCGGCGTCCAACACTAGGCCCACACAATCAATGCCAGTAATTTTTGGGGTGGGGAGTGGTCTGAAGGAGAAAGACTCCCGAATGAGCAAAGCCACGCCTCCCCCCCGACCACTTGTCCGGGACTGGTGGAGGACCGTATAACCTGGGGGGGCTAGTTCTTTCAAAGCGACCGTCTCGCCCTCCCTCACCCATGTCTCGGTCACGCAAGCCAGGTCCACATTCAATGCTGCAAGATAATCTTGCAGCGTTTTGGTCTTATTATTTATGGACCTGGCATTGCACAGCGCCAGTGTCGGAGAGTGGTTTAATATCCTAGCCCCACAACAGGTATATCTTGGGATGGGACGCAGATTGGAAGGGCACCGAGCCCTACCATATCTCAATGCCCTTCCCTTCCATAATCTGCTCCCACCACCATACCTCCCGCGTCCCCGGATCACTGGGATCCCCGACCCCAAGCCGGCCTCCTCACCAATGAACATAGTGCTAACCCACCACCCTCACAAAATCAACAGCCCACCAACTATCACAGACTGAGCTATCAAACATACACAAAACCCCAATACCCTACCAAATTAACAACATAGACTACAGTAACTAACACACATAGTATAAAAACAATAAACAGTAACAAGGCGAGCAGTCCCCTAGCAGCAGTCTTATAGGCTGGAGCAAGAAGGGGCGGGGCCGGGCAGATGGAAAGCCCAGCCCTTGATGGAAGCAGCTCCCTTGGCAGCAGCGGCAGCAGCAGCAGTGCAGGCTACAACAACCTTTGTAGGCTGGAGCAGCAAGGGGCGGGGCCGGGCAGATGGAAAGCCCAGCCCTCGATGGAAGCAGCTCCCTTGGCAGCAGCAGCAGCAGCAGTGCAGGCTACAACAGCCTTTGTAGGCTGGAGCAGCAAGGGGCGGGGCCGGGCAGATGGAAAGCCCAGCCCTCGATGGAAGCAGCTCCCTTGGCAGCAGCAGCAGCAGCAGTGCAGGCTACAACAACCTTTGTAGGCTGGAGCAACAAGGGGCGGGGCCGGGCAGATGGAAAGCCCAGCCCTTGATGGAAGCAGCTCCCTTGGCAGCAGCAGCAGCAACAGTGCAGGCTACAACAGCCTTTGTAGGCTGGAGCAGCAAGGGGCGGGGCCAGGCAGATGGAAAGCCCAGCCCTCGATGGAAGCAGCTCCCTTGGCAGCAGCAGCAGCAGCAGTGCAGGCTACAACAGCCTTTGTAGGCTGGAGCAACAAGGGGCGGGGCCGGGCAGATGGAAAGCCCAGCCCTCGATGGAAGCAGCTCCCTTGGCAGCAGCAGCAGCAGCAGTGCAGGCTACAACAGCCTTTGTAGGCTGGAGCAACAAGGGGCGGGGCCGGGCAGATGGAAAGCCCAGCCCTCGATGGAAGCAGCTCCCTTGGCAGCAGCAGCAGCAGCAGTGCAGGCTACAACAGCCTTTGTAGGCTGGAGCAGCAAGGGGCGGGGCCGGGCAGATGGAAAGCCCAGCCCTTGATGGAAGCAGCTCCCTTGGCAGCAGCAGCAGTGCAGGCTACAACAGCCTTTGTAGGCTGGAGCAGCAAGGGGCGGGGCCAGGCAGATGGAAAGCCCAGCCCTCGATGGAAGCAGCTCCCTTGGCAGCAGCAGCAGCAGCAGCAGTGCAGGCTACAACAGCCTTTGTAGGCTGGAGCAGCAAGGGGCGGGGCCGGGCAGATGGAAAGCCCAGCCCTTGATGGAAGCAGCTCCCTTGGCAGCAGCAGCAGCAGCAGTGCAGGCTACAACAGCCTTTAAGGCGGTCAGCACCTTTCTGACCATTTCTACATGGGATTCTTTATCAGCCGAATAAGTCAGCACGTCATCTAAGTAAAGAACCACACCTTTGTACGGGTATTCATGCAGCACTTCATTAATTAAATCCATGAGCACACCTGGCATCCCCTCTAGGCCGAAAGGCATTACAAGATATTCGAATCGTCCTAAGGTTAAATTGAAGGCAGTTTTCCATTCATCTCCCTCCCTTATTCTGATCCGGAAGTAAGCATCTTTTAGATCCAGCTTTGAAAAAAATTTCCCTTGTGCCACCACACTGAGCAAGTACCTGATCAAAGGGAGGGGGTAAGCATTTGACATGGACACTGCATTTATTCCCTGATAATCAGTACACAGTCTCAGGCCCCAATCTTTCTTTTTGCGGAATAACAGGCACCGCATGGGCAGAGCTGGCAGGGTGGATGAATCATCGCTCCAGGGTTTTTTCAATGAATTCTTTCAGCTCCTTTCTCTCTGCTGGGCTCATAGAGTACAGTTTTCCCTTTGGTAACTTTTCCCCTGGAATGAGTTCAATAGCACAGTCCGTGCCCCTATGAGGGGGAAGCTCATCAGCTTCTTTTTCATCAAACGCTTGTTTTATATCTTGGTATTTGGGAGGAATGGCTTTTTCCTCAGCAGTTAATAACACAGTTTTTAACAGGGAGGGTGACAGGGAGGGTGCCTCCCGCCCTCATACTTTAGTCCAGGCATGTTTTGCACAACGATCTCCTTTAAAAATCACCATTCCAGTGGACCATTTGATGTACGGGTCATGGTCCCACAGCCAATGTCTCACCAGTACCAAGGGGTATTTGGCCACATCACTGACAACATATGTTCTATTCTCCGAGTGATCTCCCATGCCCATTGGGGTAGGCTCAGTTTTATAGGGTGCAGGATCCATGCTAGACCTGTCCATTTGCTCAAATACTATAGGGTCTTTGAATTCTATAAGTTCCAGTCCGAGTCCTGTAACCAGGGCTGGCGATATCAAGTCCCAGAAACATCTGGAATCTATTAAGGCTTGTACCGCACATGAGTTCCCTTTTTTGGATTCAGTAACATCACGGGCATAAACAGTATGGCCCCTCTTTCTCTCACCTCTGGCTGCCACTCCTTCCAGTCTAGACCCTAAGTGGCTCACTCGGATGTGTTTCGATGGAAAGAAATGTCCCCAATCTTGGAAAAATTCCATGGCTTGTGCTATACAAAATGCCAAGTTCCCGGGCTTTCCATCAAACATGGCTTCCAATTTGAACCATCCTTACAGCAGTCCCATCATGGGAGCTCCCACTCCCTGATGCCTGGCCGGCTGCTGAATTGGGGCCAGTCCAGGGGTTGGCTGAGTATGTCCTTGTGCCATATACCATTGGAGCGGCTTGCGGCACCCCTCCGTACTGAGGATGAAAGGTTTGGTCTTGAGCCCTTGGTCCTCCCTGAGGGGGGTATATTGTGGGTCCTCCCAGTTGAAGATGACCCATTTGTGCTCCTACTCCCATTGGGGTGACGATAGGGGTCCCCTGTGGTTGACCCAATGTTCCTCAAGGGGGGTATACTGTGGGGACCCCCGGGTTGCAGCTGGCTCATTTGTACTCTTGTCCCCATTGGGATGATGACAGGGGTCCCTTGTGGTTGGCCTAGTTGGGGCACCCTCTGTCAGACAAGGGTTAACCGGTCTGGCATAGAAGGCAGATGTTACATAGTTGCAGTTTAATGTCTGACAGGAGTTAGCCTGTCAGTTATAGAAGGTAGGGAAGTTGCATAGTTACATTTGAGTTTTCTAGCATTGAAAGGCTGTCAAAGGCAAGAGTTCTGTTCCATAGGAGTGCCTGAGTCAGGGCAGTCGCCCTGTATGCGAGTATGCAGCTGAGTTTAGAGAGCATGAGGCTAAGCTGAGGCATTGGACAGAGGGAGTGAGAATTGAATTTTTCTGAGCTGGCTTAAATCCAGATCTGGTGGCTAAGGCCCTGGTACAGGATGATCCAGAAACCTTATTAGGATGGATCCAGCTAACTTGAGAGATTGAGAATAGGGAACAGGTGGTGAAGTTGCTGCATCTACAACACCAGGCCGGACAGTGAAAGAACCTCAGGGAAAGGCAAGCGTGAGCTCTAAGGATAGAATGGAACAGCCCCCTTCCTCCGGATGAGAAGGGCTGAAGGATGAGCCAGGGGTTATGCCTACAATGTGGGGAAGGTGGCCATTTCATAGTGGAGTGCCCCAAGACGAGATGAGTGTACCCAGAACAAAGACGGAAGACGAAAAGGAATCAGAAGAGGTGTCCTAGAATCAGACCTTGTCACGCCGAGGAGATGGTAAGAGCGGCAGGTCAAGCACATGGGGACACTGAGGTATATAGTGGGGGGTCATCTCAACTGATGGAGACACCAAACCACTTGCAGGAAACAACAGAGACCTGCTGTAAAGGGCACTGGTCAGCAGGTCACGGAGGAGCAGGTGCCAACAAAGGTGAGATAGAAGGGAGTTTTATTCTTCTGCTGAATCCGATGTGGGTAACCAATCTCCGAGATAGGGTATTGATCGACTCTGGGAGTACTAGAGATTTGATTGCCCCCTCTCTAGTGACTGAACTGGGACTAAATGTACACCAACTGCCCGAACCATGGTACGTTCATGAAGGGACACCCCCCCCCCCCAGATTTTAAACAGAACCGATTCCGATAGGAATAGGGCACCACTGGGAGGACAGGACTTTCGTGGTCAGCCCAGCCACAAAGTTCCCGCTGGTGCTAGGGGTAAGATGGCTGTACAATCATTACCCATATGTTAAGTGGAAAGCAGGCGTGTTGGATTTTCCCTCGAAACATTGTCATAAACATATGTAGAGCAACCAATGGGGGTCCAAACCCCCTCTTATCACTGATGCTATATGTTTAACTGTGGAAGAGAGGGATAAGATTCCTCCAGAATATCAGGACCTGAGCAAAGTGTTCAAAGGAGGAGAGGCAGATGAACTGCCCCCTCATTGGTCAACTAGACTTGGACTTCCTAGGCTACTGGGTGTCCCAAAAAGGTTTTGGAATGGATCCGGCAAAAGTTGAAGCAGTGTTAGGGTGGGAAGCCCCCCGAACTAGGAGACAATTGCAATCCTTCTTGGGATTCGTGAATTTTTATAGACCCTTAATTAGAAATTTTGCCCTAGTTGCACTACCGCTCACTGATTTACTAAAAAGCAAAGGGAGAGGCCCAAATGGAACTAAACCAAGAGCAAAGTTAGTATGGTCTGGGGAATGCCAGAGAGCATTTATGGAATTAAAATCTAGGTTTACCTCTGAGCCGGTGTTGCACCACCCAAATAAAGCTCATATGTTCGTTATACAGGTAGATGCTATTGATGTGGCTATGGGAGGAGTTCTGTTACAAGAAGGGGGAAATGGGAAGATGCATCCATGTGCTTACATATAAAAAAAAATTTCAGACGCTGAGCGGCACTGGGCGGTCGGATAAGGAGGCAGCCGCTGTTAAACTGGCTTTAGGCACATGGAGATATTGGTTGGAAGGGGCCAGGGTTCCTTTTGAGGTGTGGATGGACCACAGGAACCTAGAAGCCTTGAGAAAGCCATGCAGACTGGGAGCAGAGCAGCTAAGATGGGCAGAGTTTTTCTCCCGATTTAATTTCACCCTTAACCACTTCGTGGGGAAATCAAATTTTTTGGCAGACGCCCTGTCTCATCTCCCACATCATGCCAGCCAGAGAGAGGAGGTGGTAGACACAATGTTTTCTCTCACCCAATTGGGGGATGTAGTAGTTACTAGGAGCCAAACTAGAAAGGGGACTTCCCTGCTGCCGTCCCTCTCCATGGATTGGGAAGAGAAGGTGAAGAGAGAACTAGAAAAAGAACCAGGGGAGGGATTACCAGAACAATTGGAAAAAAGGATAAAGGGATGTTGATATCAAAAGGGAAGATGTATATCCCACCGGGACTGAGGGGAGAAGTATTAAAAAATTGCCATGATAGTAAGCTAGCAGGCCATTTTGGCTATCTCAAAACACTGAATCTAACCCAAAGGCAGTTCTGGTGGCCCAAAATGAGGAAGGATGTGTCCCACTATGTGGCCACCTGCCAAGTATGCTTAATGGGAAAACCAAGAGGGGGAAAACCACCAGAATTGTTACAACCAATGGAGAACCCCCCTCAACCTTGGTCTGTAGTATCAATGGATTTTATCACGGATCTTCCTCCAAGTAAAGGAAAGACAGTGATTTGGGGGGGGGGGGGTTAGACCTGTTCTCTAAACAGACTCATTTTATCCCTTGTGCCAAGCTACCCACAGCCAAGAAGCTGTTCAGGATGCACGTAGTGAGACTTCACTCTTTCCCTGATAAAGTAATTTCGGATAGAGGCCCACAGTTTATTGCTAAATTTTGGAAAGTTAATGGAAGTGACCAGCATCACCCAAGGGATGTCATTGGGATACCATCCAGAAACGGGCAGACAGAAAGGGTCAATCAGGTGTTAGAACAATTTCTAAGATGTTATATAAACTATCAGCAGAATATTGGGCAGAATATTTAGCTTTCACTGAATACTGTTATAACAACAGTATTCACAGCTCTACTGGAGTGTCGCCTTTCAAGATCACCCAAGGGTTTGAGGGCAAGGTCATGCTGTTTATTAGAGATACTCATCCAGAGAAAGGAGGAGAGGTGAAAACTGAACTTCACAATTGGTGGAGGGGAATTGTAGAACATTGGGACCTAATTTCACAGACCCTGAGAAAAGCAAAAAAGGATTACACGGCCCAAGCAGACAAGAAGCGCTCACCTCAATGGGACTTAAAAGTAGGGGGACGGGTATTTGTATCTACAAAGAACTTACAGGGAGAACAGTCTAGTAAAAAATTAGGTTGGAAATTCGTAGGCCCATTTGAAATAATAGAAGTCATTAATGGAGTAAGATTAAAACTGTCCACCCCGTTTTCCATTGCAGCCTCCTAAAAAGGGACCTAGATCCGGACCAGTGGCACCCAGAACCAGGGACTCCCCCCGCCCCCTGTGATGGTGAATGGCCAACCGCATCATGAAGTAGAATCTATTCTGGCTTCAAAACACAAACGAGGGAAACTATTATACCTTATTTGGTGGAAGCATTTGAATTAAAGTCACCAAGAGTGGGTCACAGCGGAAGATGTTAAAGCACCAAAATTAGTTAAGGAGTTTCACAAACAATATCCAGATAAACCGAGGGGGAGTTGAAAATAAGGGGGGCAGAATGTCAGACGGGTTAACATGTCTGGCATAGAAGGAAGAAGTTACATAGTTGCAGTTTAATGTCTGACAGGAGTTAGCCTGTCAGTTATAGAAGGTAGGGAAGTTACGTAGTTGCAGTTTCGTTTTCTAGCATGAAAAGGCTGTCAAAGCCAAGAGCTCCATTCCATAGGAAAAGGGGAGGGGCAAGGACTATATAGTCAGCCTTGTTACGGTTAAACAGTCATTCTCGGCAATTGCCTTATGTGAGTTGGTTGTACTGTGATTCCTGAATTTAAAAAATCCGTTTACTGAATCTGTCTCTGCCTGATCTGATCAGTGTGGATATTTTTGTGAAGATCCCTGTTGTGGCAACCAATGCCCTTGTGCTTGTTGTAGCACACGGGGCCCTCATTGGCTGGGTTCCCTCTTGTTGGGGCCCCACTCCCCTTTGGGGTGGTAAAATGGGAATTGTCATTACTGGTGGGGGAGCTTGAGTCTGTCAGTTCGTTGGCACTCTCATCCCCATTGTGGCAGTTGGCGCCCCTGTGCTGCCCATGATCGGCAGAACGATCGGCAGTTGTGCTCTCCCATGCAGACAACTGCATTCCTACTCCCTGGGAGGGTATATTCAGTGCAGTTACTAGGGGGGAAGGCGGAACGAGACTCCTCTCTGTTCCTGTGGAAACTGTGTAATCGAAGGAAGTATTTGGTTGCCCATGAACTGTGTGGGAGTCATCAAAAGCACTCTTCCCCTTTCCAGCGGCACTATTCCTATGAAGTTTATTGGTTCTTGGCCAATTTACAGGGCTTCCCCCTGCTCCATTTTCCCCAACTGCGGCAGGGAAGGGGTTTTCCCTGACTCCCTGCGTGCCACTGTCACTCTCCTCACCGGTCCTTCCAGTAAACTTAAGCTCTCTTGCCCTTTGAGGAGGTTTTGCTCCCATTCTTGTTGTATCCTCAAGGTACGGGCTAGCTCCTCCTGGGTTGGATGCATCCCATCTCTCAGGATTTGTGGCTTCTGTCCCCCACTCAGGATTGCTGGCTTGGCCGCAGCCTTTGAGTCACTTGATTCCATTGAGTCTGTCTCATCCTCGATGGTATAATCCCCCAACGCACACCAATCCACGGTCCCCTTGCATTTGTAAATCCAACAACACCGATTGTGTTGCCTTATCTTGCAGCGTGGGTAGCCATGGCATCTGGCCCCAGTCCTGGTCGCTTGGCTCAGCCACGGCTCCCAATTCGCAGATGTCCAAAGGATCTGTTCCTGTTTCAATTGCAACTCCACAATATTCCACGGCGTTGCTGGGGGCGGGTAATCCAGGGTCCCCCGATATTTGTAATTCCTCCGCTATTTCTCACAAGAAGCGATACTTGCTGGTCTTGGCATCACACTCCACCCCACATGGCCCGCTGGAGCAGCTGCTCCCCTTGCCATCATCTTGCCAACGTACCCCTCCATCTCGATGGAATGTCAAAAATACATTGTCCCACAGCATTGCATCCTCTCCTCAGCAGTCATAGATCTGTGAGGGCCCCACTTGCACGTGGGTGGTAGATTCCATTGGTAGTAGGTAGACCTGGCTTTCGGGACTGCTCCCAGTTCACGATACAGCAGGAGAGTTTCCCTGGCTCCCAGCCCCCTCATCTCCACTACCTTAGAGTCCATCAGGTAGTCCAATCTCGTTTGGGTCACAGGTACCAGCTCTCTGGAAGTTCCTCCAGGAGTTGTGCCTGGTCCCAGTTGATTAATAGGATCCTCTGGCTCTGTTGGCCCCAGGTCAGGCTCTGACAATGTGAAGCCGATAGCCATTCTCTAAGGGTTGCAGGTGCAGAGGAAAATGAAGGATTCCTGTCAAAATGTCAGGCTATGGATGATGGGATATGGCAGACAGATTCCTGTACCATTGCAACAAGACGTCCAAGCTCTTGGTTAAATGGTTTTATTCAGAAATCCAGTCTTTTCCATATATATGTCCATAGAATTACTCATAGGCAAAAAAGCATCTAAGCAGTACACATTTCCTTGATAGGAATAGAAACTTGAGGAAAGTACAACTCTGAATACCCACTCATTTCCTCCCTCTCAGCTAGACCACAAGTTTGCCTGGGAAAGGGTCTGGGAATGCATGAAAGTAAACTATAACATTTCAGACAGTACAAGGTCACTTCAGCGAGCTTCAAAGAAACGAGATAACATAGCTGGGTTCTCAGGCTGTTAGAGAAACAAAAGTGTTAGAGCATTTGCAAAATGCAAACAAGGTACAGCATTACAGCATTAGCAATGGTTCAACACATAGAACAGTGTTATGGATGTAGGGGTACAGACATGACACCTTTAAGGCTGACTGGGTAGATCTCAACCCATCCTGGAAAATGATGCCTCTCTCTCAGAAGCCCTGGGTGGAAGACCTCTCCTTGCCTACAGACAGCCCCCCAACCTGAAACGAC
This sequence comes from Eublepharis macularius, assembly GCF_028583425.1. Taxonomy (NCBI): domain Eukaryota; kingdom Metazoa; phylum Chordata; class Lepidosauria; order Squamata; family Eublepharidae; genus Eublepharis; species Eublepharis macularius. The sequence continues at coordinate 769,013 of NC_072792.1, read as the reverse complement.
TTCTCACTTACAATCATGAATCGGCTAGCAGAGTCACCAGCACAGGTACCAGGCCCTGCAACAGACCCAGGTGCCAGCTCTGCCCTTATATCTACCCAGGAAATACCATTACAGGACCCAATGGCATCAACTACACTGTCTCTGGCTCTTACAACTGCTCATCCTCCAACGTGATATATGCCCTCATGTGCCAACAATGTCCATCTGCTCTGTACATTGGACAAACCAGCCAACCTCTGCGCAAAAGAATAAATGGACACAAATCTGACATTAAAAATGGCAACATCCAGAAACCAGTGGGAGAACACTTCAATCTACCAGGACATTCCATCAAGGACTTAATGGTCACTGTAGTTCAACAGAAAACGTTCAAAAACAAAATCGAATGGGAAGCTGCTGAATTGGAATTCATATGTAAATTTGACTCAGTCAGGCTGGGATTGAATAGAGACTATGAATGGTTATCTCATTATCAGAAGTAACTGACTTCCTTAACAGAAGCAAACTGATCTCCATATCAGAAGCTACTGTTTGCATCTACTCCTCCCTCCCCTCTCCACCTATATATCTGACCAGTTTCTTCTTGCCCTCCATGCATCTGAGAAAGAGAACTGTGATTCTCGAAAGCTTATGCTACAATAAAGTTGGTTAGTCTTAAAGGTGCTACTGGACTCTTTTTGATTTTGCTACTACAGACTAACACGGCTAACTCCTCTGCATCTTTGCTCATAGAGAGACTGCCACTCTGTGCACCTCAGGATGATCTTGCTGCTACTTGGTCATTGCTGCTCGGTGCACCACAGGTGCATATTTCTTTGCCACATCTCTAAGTTGCTTCCTCCTTTTAGCATCAGCGTATCTTGCTTAATGTCTGCCAGGAGGCTTCTTGGGGGCAGTAACAGGTGATGGCTGTGAGAGGTGTGAGGTGGAGTTGGACTGGGTGAGGGGTGGTGTAGTTGGCACTTCGGCAGGTTCATGTGACAGGTTCACATTGAAACAGCCCCTAGAAAGGTTGTGCACCCATCTCCCCATGAACATTTAAAAATGCAGTTGCCATATTGACTTTTCTATAAAATCCCTATTCAGGATTCTTGTACTGTTTTTCTTCAACTGTCTGCAGTTTCCTTTACCTGATTTTTATTTCAGAACAGAGAGTTCCTCAGCTGACCAATCAGGGAGGGGAGGGGTGCAAGCAGGCAGGAGCCTGCCAGTCATACAGGAAAGCCAGGCTCCACAGGGAGATTGGCAGCCCTAGAGGGGAAGACTGGAAGGTGTATTTTACTTCAGGACACATTCAGTGACTCCCAACAGCAACTGCATACTGTTTAGAATGTTGGCGTGATGACCAATCAGGCCACATATGCAAATGACCTTGAAAGGCTGGCCCAATCAGGGAAGAGTGGCCGAGTTGGCACTTGGTGGGGGGGGAGCAAGCAGTAGCCTGCCAGCCACACAGGGAGATGGGCAACCCTAGAGGGGAAGACTGGGAGGTGTATTTTTACCTCAGAACACATACAATGACTCCCAACAGCAACTACATACTGTTTAGAATGTTGGGGTGATGACCAATCAGGCTGCATATGCAAATGACTTTAGGGAAGAGTGGCCGAGTTGGCAGTTGCTGGGGAGGGGTGAAGAGCAGCCTGGTAGCCACACAGGGAAGCTGTATCCCTATAGGAAAGCACATTTTACCTCCTTAGGTGGATTTCTTAAAATCCTCCCTCAGTGAGTCTTTACATCACAAAAGGAATTATCTCCCCAAATTTCATGTTTCTAGGTTTCTAAGGTTTGGGCTGGGCGTTGATGAGTCATTTGGGACACTTGTCTTTATATATATATAGACTAGTAACAAAGCCCATTGGAAAAAATACAATGGGCTCTAGAAAGAGGAGGGTGGGCAAGCATTAAAGGGGGAGTGGGCATTGCCACCAGCTCCACTTCAGATTACAGCTGGGTGAAGGGGAGCAGGCCTTGGCATCTGATCTGCTCCTGATCCCAGCTGGGTGAAGTTGGGATGTGGGCATGGTCACCTACTCTGCTTCTGATCTCAGCTGGGTGAAGGGGGGAGGCCATTGCCACCTGCTCTGCTCCTAATAACAGCTCTGTTAAGGAGTGAGGGGAAATTCCACCTGCTCCGCTCCTAATACCAGCTGGGTTAAGGGAAGGGTGGGCATTGCCATCTGTTCCGCTCCTAATACCAGCTGCATTAAGGCGGGGGTGGGCATTGCTACCTACTGTGCTCCTAATACTAGCTGGGTTAAGGCAGCTGGGTTAAGGCAGGTAACGGGTATCAGGCTTGTTTTGCTTATCTGGGTTAAGGCAGGGGGCAGGCATTGCCACCTGCTCCACTCCTGATCTTAGCTTACTGAAGGGGGAGTAGGCATTACCACCTTCTCCACTCCTAACACCAGTTGGATTAGGCAGGGGGGCTGGCATTGCCACCTGCTCTGTTCTTAATACCAGCTGGGTTAAAATGGGGGGTGGGCATTGCTATCTGCTCCGCTCCTGTTACCAGCTGGGTTAAGGCAGGTGGGCTGGCATTGCCAGCTGCTTCACTCCTTATCCTAACTGGTTCAAAGGGGGGGGGTGCATTGCCACCTGTTCCACTGCTGATATCAGCTTTAACGTGGGGGTTAGGCATTGCCACCTGCTCCGCTTCTAATGCCACATGGGTTAAGGAAGGTGGTAGGCATTGCCATCTGTTCCGCTCCTAATACCAGCTGGATTAAGGCAGGGGGAGAGCATTGCCACCTACTCTGCTCCTAATACCTGCTGGGTTAAGGCAGGGGATGGGCATTGCCACCTGCTTTGCTCCTAGTACCACCTAGGTTAAGGTGAGGTGCGGGCATTTCCAACTGCTCCACTCATGATCCTAACTGGTTCAAGGGGGGGGGGGCGGACATTGCCACCTGTTCCACTGCTGATACCAGCTGGGTTAACATTGGGGTTAGGCATTGCAGCCTGCTCCACTCCTAATACCAGCTGAGTTAAGGCAGGGGGTGGGCATTGCCACCTGGTTTGCTCCTAATGCCAGCTAGGTTAAGGTGGGCACAGGGCATTGCCACCTGCTCCGTTCCTAATACCAACTGGGTTAAAGCGGGGGGTGGGCATTGCCACCTGCTCCACTCCTAATACCAGCTGGGTGAAGGCAGGAGGTGGGCATTGTCATGTGCTCCCATCCTGCTCCTGGCCTTCCCATCATGGCACTTTTTCTGGAGGGACATGGTGCCTTGCCTAGGCTTTCCTCCATGTCAGTGCCTTCTGATGGTGCACCAGGGTATAAAGTGAGTTGTCTGAAACACGCTTACTCAATTATATAGTAAGATTTTTCTCACACACAAAGTGCGTGGAGATGAGGAGTTAAAAAAAAATTCACAAGAGGGGTGGAGGAGAGAGAATAAAGCAAACACAAACTAGGAAGCCTAAATGAGATGGGGAAGAGAAGGCTGATTCCAAGATGGGAAGAAAACAAGAAAAGACATAAGGAGGATTTCCTCTAAAACGTTCAGCTGCAGACAGCATTCCATAGTCACGTCTCTACTCCTCAACACTGTCCCTTCCCACCTTCCTTTTCTTTCCCCAACCTCAAGCCAGTAGGGTTGCCTGCGGTAAGTTGTGAAATTCCTGGAGATTTTGCGCGTGGAGCTAGGGAGGGTGGAGTTTAGGAGAGGACGGACCTTAGCAGGTTATAATGCCATAGAGTCCACCCTCCTCTGCCAGTCAGTTTGCTTTGGTCCCGAGCTATAGCAGCAGTACTGGGCAGCAGCAGGCAGGTTTGTAGTGGGGACAAAAGGACTTGCCCTCCCCAACTGATACCAGCCAGCTTGCTTTGGTCCCCAACTCATATGGCAGCAGCACAGGGACAAGACAATGCCAGCTGGTTTGATCAGGAAATGACCTCACATTCTGGCTGTCTTGTTCTACCTGGCTGCAACAGCACCACGGGGACAGCAGGCTTGGGGCAGAAAGAGGGGCTTTTCTCTCCCTCCCCATTCAGGCCATCCAGCTTACCTCTGTCATGGGCTTGACAACAGTACTGAGAATAAGAGTAAAGTGGCAGGTTTTCATGGGAAGGGTTTTGTTTTTCTGCCATTCAAACCATCTGCCTTTCTCTGGTGTTGGGTTGTAATAATAATAACAGTGTGCTTACATGCTGCTCTTCTAGACAGATTAGTGCCCACTAGTCTGTTATTGTTGTTATCCTCCCGATACAGCTGAGGAGCTGGAGCTGAGAGGAGTGGCTTACCCAAGGCCACCTGCAGAATTCATGGCGATTGAGGGATTCAAACCAGCGGAGTGCAGATTCTCAACCCAACCACTTAACCACTGTACTACAGTGCCCACAAACAAGAAAAACCTGTTGGCTTGTGCTGTAGTGGGCTGTTCTGTCTTCTCACCCTGCCCAGCCTGAATGGGTGGGAAGGAGGATGACACAGTTTAAATTCAGCGGTGAAGATCCCTTGACCATGGACACCACATTGGGGACCCCTGTTGTAGTTCCAGGCTGCCACACATTTGATTTCTGAGGATTTATTAGTGGTGGACAAAGCTGGGCACCTCAAAATTGGTCACCAGCTTTATGGGGATCAGGAGTTGTAGTGCCAACAACAAAGAGAATTAGAGCAACCTGACCCAGGTTATCTGGAGGTCCCCCCCCCCCCAATATTTGTAATGGACGTTTTGTTTATTGCAAACCTAGAAGTCCTGAAATTGGCTGCCCGCTAGAAGACAATAGTGGGAGTTGTAGTGTGAAAAATGAAGGGAATCAGAACCACGTGACCCCAATTAACCTGGGCATGTAAGAAGGGGCCACGGGAACTAATCACTGATGTAACCCTTCCTGCCCTCCCCCTCACGATCTGGCCAGGTTCACAGAACCAGCATTGTTGTCAGATGGCCATATAGCCTCTGCTTAAAAATCTTCAAAGAAGGAGGGTTCACCACCTCCCGAGGAAGCCTGTTCCACTGAGGGACCACTCTAACTATTAGGAAGTTCTTCCTAATGTTTAGCTGAAAATGCTTTTAATTTAATTTCAGCCCATTCATTCTTGTCTGACTTTCTGGGGCAATGGAAAACAACTCTGTATGACAGCCCTTCAAGTACTTGAAGATGTTTATCATATCACCTTTCAGTTGACTCCTCTCCAGGCTAAACGTACCGAGCTCCTTCAAACTTTTTGCATAGGACTTGCAAAAGTCCAGATTCCTTGCCATCTTTGTTGCCCTCTGGGCATGTTCCAGCTTGTCTATACCATTCTTGTGGTGCCCAAAACTGAACACAATACTCTAAGTGAGGTCTAACCAGAGTAGGGTAGAGTGATCCCATCACTTTGTGTGATCTGGACCCTATACATCTGTTAATACAGCCCAAAATTGCATTTGCCTTTTTAGCTAGAACATCACACGGCTGACTTATGTTCAGTGTATGGTCTACTAAGACCCCTAGATCCTTTTTGCACATACTACTGCCAAGTCTTCTGCATCCTGTAATTATGCAGTTGATTTTTCCTACCTAATTGCAGAACTTTACATTTATCTCTGTTGAAATTCATTTTATTTGTTTTAGACCAGTTTTCCAGCCAGTCAAAACCATCCTGTCTCCTGACTCTATCTTTGACAGTATATGCTCCCCCTCTCAATTTAGTATCATCTGCAAATTCAATAAGAATTCCCTCTATTCCTTCATTCAAATCATTTATTAAAATGTTGAACTAGTCCCAGCACTTTTTATTTTTATTTTTTATTATTGTTTTTCTGTTTTTCTTTGTTTCCCTTCACTTTTGGTATAGGGTGAGAATTGTTTTGGTGGGCAGCTGCTGCTTAATTTGTAGAATTATTGTTCTTCTTATTCTGTTTAGTGATTTTTCTACCATGCATAATTTATTACTATTTTTTTATAAGTATTTCACTTATAATAAGGTTCTATTTGTGATATCCTGCATTTGTTCAGTGATATGGGAAATCAGCTTTGTTGATTGGATATGTTGTTTTGGGGGTTTGTGTTTAACATGATATCATGGAAAGTTAAGGGCATGAAGGATGCTACTAAATGTAAAAAGTTTATCTCTAAATTGAAAAATCTTAATGCTAGTGTGGCTGTCTTACAAGAAATTCATATAATGACAAAAAAAAAACAAATTGTGTAGAGACTGCAGATGATCTTTTACTATTTATTTCAGAACCTCAGTCTTCCATTCCTGAATTAATGAGTTGAATTAATACGTTTGGTGATCTGTCTGGTTATTTAGTTAATTGGACAAAATCAGAATTTATGGCATTGGAAGACAATATCTTACAGAGTGTAATTATTGAGTGACATTTTTGATGTTGCCCAAATGTTATTACTTACTTTGGAATATTGATTCCATGAAATATTAAGTACATGATTTCATAAGCTGATTTCAGATATATCCTTGGATTTGGACAACCCTAAATTTGTTGTTATGGGGTAAAATTAATACACTCAAAATGAACATTTGTACCTTTGCAATCCCTTTTCATATATCTTGTAGAAATTTATGTGGGATTCATTACCACTTTGGATTTTTTTTAAAGAGGATGCAACTTTCAATTAATGAAGGAGGATTTGGTTTCCTGCTCCTTAGTGCTTAGTGCTTAGTGTAGAGTGCCCTCATAAATCATAGCTGACTTATGGTGACCCCTGGTAGGATAGCCCAGGGGAGCTTGATCTTGTCAGCTCTCAAAAGCTAAGCAGGGCGGGCTTCGGTTAGTTATTGGATGGGAGACATCCTACAGACCAGGGTTGCAGAGGCAGGCAATGTCAAACCACCTGTGTTAGTCTCTTGCCTTAGTGCTTATCATTAAGCATATTTCTTAACATGTACAAATTACTGGGATCACTCCTATTACTTGGAATATCCATCTTGGGCTCTTTTGGAGGCTTCTTTTGGAGCCACTTTTAAAGTGGAATACACTAGGAACTACTTACATTGAAATGGATTTTGTTCCTCCTGCAATCTCTGCAGTTAGAGATGTACGACATATAAAATCATGACAATATCCATTTGACCCATTCTCACACACTAAACTAACAAAATAGTTCAATGCAGATTTAAAAACTGAGAAGAAATCTTTGCTATGGAAGGCTTGGACAGACAAGGGAATTTTTGTTATCAATTGATAGGTCATGATGATAAGTTTTTGCCATTTTTTCAACTGAGATCTAAATACGATTTTCCATCTTCTGCTGAATGGCAATATTTACTATTGCAACATTTGTTGGGGTTCAGATATGGCCGAGAAGCTTTGAGTGCTTCAAAATCTCCCCCACTTTTTGGAACTCTTATTGAATCAATACAAAAAAATGAAATCTACAATATTTGTACATAAATATCTGATGCTGGTCAATAAATATGATACACAGAGACTTAGAGATGAGTGGAATAGTGAACTGGAGCATCCAATTCTGCTAAAGCCATGGGATAAGGTTTTAAGCGATATACCTGTTGCTGCTCTGAATCTTAAGCTGCTACTTAGCAAAAAATTATGTTTAGAGTACATTGAACACCACAGCACCTTTTGACTAAAGGATTAAGCACAGTGTCTAATTGTTAGTGGTGTAATTACAAGATGCAACTCTTAAGAATATGCTTTGGACATGCCCATATATTTGGCCCTTTTCAAAGGAAGTCATTACTCATATTAATTTTGCCTAACTTTTGGAATCTAACTGATGGTCAATGGATATGGACCGTATGTGCCCTTACAGTTGCTAAAAGACTTACATTATAGCACTGGAAAGGCGAAAGTCCACTTCCAATCGTTCATTTGATCAAGGACTTTATAAACATATCAATGTAGTATTGTTGATATAGTTGTTGAACAAGTATAGTGTTCAGATCATGCGAAGTGATGGTATTGCTCTACTCTGCTCTGGTTAGACCTCTCCTAGAGTATTGTGTTCAGTTTTGGGCACCACAATTTAAGAAGGATATAGACAAGCTTGAATGTGTCCAGAGGAGGACAATGAAGATGGTGAGGGGTCTGGAGACCAAGTCCTATGAGGAAAAGTTGAAGGAGCTCAGTATGTTTAACTTGGAGAGATGACTATGAGATGATATGATAACCATCTTCAAGTTCTTGAAGGGCTGCCATATAGAGGATGGGGTGGAGTTGTTTTCCGCTACTCCAGGTCAGACCAGAACCAACGGGTTGAAATTAAATCAAGAGTTTTTGGTTAAACATTAGGAAGAATTTACTGACAGAGCGGCCCCTCAGTGGAACAGGCTTCCTTGGGAGGTGGTGGGCTCTCCTTCTTTGGAGGTTTTTAAGCAGAGGTTAGATTGCCATCTGACAGCAATGCTGATTCTGTGGACCTGGGCAGACCATGACAAGGAGGGCAGGAAGGGTTACATTAGTGCTTAGTTCTTGTGGCCCTTCTTACATGTCCAGGGTCTCAGATTTGTTTGTTTTACTGGCTTTTGCTGTAATAATAAATGACTGACTGACATGTCCAGGGTAATACCAATCGCCACTTTGGAGTCAGGTAGCAATTTTTTCCAGGCCAGTTTGGCTAGGGATTCTGACGGTGTTTTGCCATTTTCTGGACATGGAGCAAGACTCACTGGGGTGTGTGGCAGGGGAGAGGTAGTTGTGAATTTCCTGCATTGTGCAGGGAGTTGGATGAGATGACCCTAGAAGTCCCTTCCAACTCTGTGATTCTATGATTCTAACATTTGGACGTATCGCATACAGATATGGACTTTTGTTGATATTTGGAAACCTTTTATAGAAGCCTATGTATAGATGTGCTGATACTATTTTTGTAACTAGGATTGTGTTTTTTGTCTGTTGTTTATTTTGGTCTGCCCCCATTTTGCAGTAATAAATAAGTTTATAAAAAATAAATGGTCACTTTCTTAGATGATAAAAAGAGTTGGAAAGATTTATTGGGGATTGGTCTATCATTGGGTATTAGCCACAATAGTTGACTGGGACCTCTGGATTTAGAATGCCTCTCATTGCCAGATGCTGAGACACTGTCTGCAGGAGGGGTGTGTGTGCTTGTCCTGTGCTTGTGAGCTTCCGTGCGGCACCTGCACCTTACATGGCCCTTCTTATATTTTGAGTATTCCTCATGGTGGAGACAAGCCTGCATAGTCTGAGAGAAAACCACCTATTGATCTCTGTAGCAGATATTTTTTGTTAAAATTGACAAGAGTTGCAGAAATGATATCTGTTGTGTAGTTGTGGGAGGGTTAAGAAGCACCAACAGTCCAGTTAAGATCAGTTGCTCCTTTAGGCAGTTGATTTGTTTGGAATTCAAACCAGATGTACTATCTAATTTTGGGTTCACTGCACCATTAAAGTCGCCCTCTTTAAGTGCTGAAATCGTTTTAAAAGAGATCTTAATGTGGCCCAAGTGACCGTTATGAAGTGTTGTTTTGGATTACAATATGCTCAAGTAGACTTATTACTTAGGAAATCTCTGGATTAATATTGACTCCTAATATTATTCTAATTGTGTTTATTTCCAGGAGTGACAACTTCAGAGGTTGAACTTAACAGAAGCCTTCATTCCCATATTGTCAAGCCACCCACTGTCCAGTTGAAAACAAGAAGCATCTCTTGGAGTACATCTTTTTTCAAGATGGAGACTGACAATGGGAACCAAATGTGGGACACCACCCTGAGAGAATGCTGATGCTATCTTCTTCCATAATTTTATTTTTAAGCCAACTACACTTTAGTTTGTGCAATGTATCAAGCACTTTCTCCCTTTGCTTCCATAGAAAATATTATCCTCCGCTTATAGTATGCTGAAATATCATTATCAATGCCAAAGATTTGATGGAATTTTCATGCTTCCACCCTAATCCGAAAAAAGTGATCCACTAGATTTCTATGTGTTTCAGGAACTAGCAGCAAAAATAAGATTTGCATCTTAGTCTACATCTTAATGTACAATTTGCCTATTACTTTTAATAGTCTGTACACTTGAATGCACATTTGGGTATGAATAGGAGTATCCACCCCATTGAAAGCAATGCAGTGTGGATAAATTACTTTTATATTCAGATGCACATCCTGGTAAATATGCAGAAGCCTAGTTTTGACTGGGACATCTATGGTCACAAAACAAATCCTTCTGTATGGCCCAGATGTGGCTGAAGCACTGGAATCCATACATGCAGCCAGAATCAGTCAAGATGTACCAAAATTGATTCCGTAGCCTGCCGATTTCTTTTATTTCAGTCCACTCAAGGTTTGCTTATGCAGGAGGAGGCGCCTTTTTTGCATCCAAAGGATGAGAACATCAAATGAAAAGAAAGTCCTGCGAAATATTTTAAGTGCCATTTAACCCAAGTAATTAAACAGCATATGTATATAAAATATGTAACAAATATATATAACAAATAGGCAGAACATAAAGTAGCAGAACTATGGCAGAATTGTTTGTGAAATTACATTTTGGAATTTAGAAATATTTACCCATGTAATGCAAAGGCATTTGGATTCTATATTGAATTTTCCACTTCAAATTGAAGTTTAAAAACTATGGAGAAACTCACTTAGAGTAAGCAGGCTTTATGAAGAATGCATGTCCTGTGTAGTAATGGAGAATATAATTCAGTATTACAGTACAATAATCTGTGTTCTGCAAAAGGTTGTTATCGTAGCTCACTCCAGTGGAAAGTATAATGGCTATACATTACAGTTAAATTTGGATCTTTGTTATTTCGGTATATTCACACTGGATCTATGTAAGATTTATTTGAATCTAGCCCTTTCGTGCCTATCAGGTGGAGAGACAGAGGGAGCAAACCTAAATAGGTACTCAGAAGTAAACCCCATTTTATTCAGTAGGGCTCGCTACCAGCAAAGTGTCCTTGGACTTAGAAGACAAACACAAATGCACAACAGTCAAGTAAAGAAAAGAGGCATGTAAACGCCAGGACTTGGGTGCCACAGTGCCATTCGTGTGTGTGTGGGCGGGGGGGAGGGTGTTGTTACAGAGAACTGTTTCAAAGGAGGGGCGATGTGGGTACATCTCTGCCCACCTCTCTTGCCTCAACCCCTCAATGGCTCTTGAAGAGCCACTGGCCACCCTGTGTCACTACTGTGGCGGGCCAGTTTGCATAGACCAGATCATGCAGCGCAGCTGCTTAGATGGGGCACAATCAGTTACCCATATGGCTAGACCAATGCAACTGGCACGTTGACATTCAACCGAGAGGGAAGCTGAGAAGAGATGGGAGAGGATAGCTAGGTGTTCCATTTCCTCTTCTTGTCTACATAGTTTCATATTGTTCTTGATGACTCTGGAAAGGTCTGATTCAGGCACTTAGGGCACTTAAGAAGCCCTAAGAAGTGTCTAGTTAGCTATCCTGTATCAAACCATTTAACTCCTGGCAAGAGATATTCCATCCTACAATTTAAAAGGGTAACCATGTTCCAGACAACTCACTTCCTACCCATCCCTTCAGCCTTCCTGCCGCAGCAGAAAGTGCAGGCTGGGATCAGGTGCGGAGCAGTAGGCAATGCCTGTCCCCTGCCTTCACTCAGCTGGGATCAGGAGTGGAGCAGGTGGCAATGCCCACCTCCCGCCCTCACCCAGCTGGGATCTGGAGTGGAGCAGGTGGTAATGCCCACTCCCCCCTTCACCAGTCTGGGATCAGGAGCAGAGCAGATTGCAATGCCTGCCCCCCCTTTGCCAGGCTGGATCAGAAATGGAGCAGGTGGTAATGTCAGCCCCCCTCACCTTGCTGGAATCAGAAGCGGAGCAGGTGGCAATGCTGGCCCCCATTCACATGGCCAGGATCAGGCCTGGAGCAGGTGGCAATGCCCACCCCCCTCCACCTCCACCCAGCTGGGATAAGGTGCAGAGCACGAGGCAATGTCCAACCTCTATTTACCTGGCTAAGATCTGGAGTGGAGCAGGTAGAAATGCCCACCCCTGCTTTCACCCGATTAGGATGAGGTGTGGAGCAGGAGGCAATGACCACTAACCTTCACCCGGCTGGGATCAGGCATGGAGCAGGCAGCAATACCTTCCCCCCTCCACATGCCCACTTTCCTTCACCCTGCTAGAATCAGGCATAGAGAAGGTTGCAGTGCCTGCCCCACTTCACCCGACTGGAATCAGGCATGGAGCAGGTGGCAATACCAGCCCCCCTCCACCTGACCAGAATCAGGCATGGAATAGGAGGCAATGCCCACCCAACTACACCCAGCCAGGATCAGTAGCGGAGTAGGTGGCAATGTCTACCCCCCCACCTTCACCCAGCCAGGATCAGTCACAGAGGAGGAGGAAATGCCCGCTCTCCCCTTTCTAGAGCCCATTATATTTTTCCCACAATGGGCTTTTTTACTAGTGAGTAATATTTTAGGTTCATTATCAGGCATAATAATATTACAGAATCTCTGCTTCCATTCTAAGTCTTTACTAATAAAACATGATTATTCAGCATGCTTAATATCAGCTCAATTAACAGAAAATTGTACATTCCATTTTAACTATATACATCATGTCAGTCCCTGGCAGTTAGATCCCCAAGTTCTCCACAATTAACACACAGGTGTTCCAGTTGAAGTAACTTTATTAGAGATCCATTCAGTACAAGGTGCTCAGACAGTGGAATTGGCAGAAGTGACGTAGGTGGGGCTATCAAAGTTAGTTATATGCAGGGGTCATTTTGTAGAAAAAGAGCTGTAGGAACTCATTAGCATAACTCATTAGTGTATGCCATGCTCCTTGATCAAGCTGAAATGGCCATGATTCAACTGCTGCCAGAGGGGGGAGTGTTCCCCTACCTGGCAGTGGCTCGATCAGGGCCATTTTGGCCCCAATTCAAGCCAAAAGGGGCCCAAAATGGCTTAAAATGGCCATTTGGGGCATGTTTTGGCCTGGAACAGGGCTGAAACAGTCTTGACCAAGTCAGTGGCACACAGGGGAGGGCTCCCCTGCCCGGCATCAACCCGATCCCGGCCGTTCCAGCCCCAATCCCAGTGGAAAAGTGGCCCAAAATGGCTAAGAAATGGCCATTTTGGGCCCGGATCAGGGCTGAAATGGCCAGAACCAGCGTCCCCTGCCCAGCACCAACCCGATCAGGACGGTTTCACCCCAATGAAGGCCAAAATGGGCCCAAAATGGCCATGTTGGGCCCATTTTGGCCCGGATTGGGGCCTAAATGGCTGGGACCAGGTCAGTGCTGGGTGGGAAAGGCTTTCCCCACCTGGCACTGACCTGATCCGGATGGTTTCAGCCCCAATCCAGGCCAAAACTGGCCCTAAATGGTGGGAAATTGCCATTTTGGGCTGGAACCAGAGCCAAAATGGCCTGGACTGGGTCGGTGCCGGGCAGGGGAGGCTTCCTCCTCCTTGCACAGACATGATCTGGACAGTTTCAGCCCCAATCCGGGCTGGAAAAAAATTGCAATTTTTGCCCATTTGGGCCTGGATCAGGGCCTAAATGGCCAGGACCGGGTCGCTGCTGGGCAGGGGAAGCTTTCCCCGCCCAGCACTGACCCAATCTGGATGGTTTCGGTCTCGATCCGGGCCGTTTTGGCCGTGATCCAGTCCAAAATGGGCCCAAAATGGCCATTTTGGGCCCATTTTGGCCCGGATCAGGGCCTAAACGGCCATGATCAACTTGGTGCCAGGCAGGGGACTGTTCCCCCATCTGGCACTGACCCAAACCAGGCCGTTTCAGCCCTGATTCAGGCCAGTTTGGCCCCAATCGAGGCCTAATCGGTGCAAAATTTTTCAAAGTCAGGTGTTGGGAGAACTACCGGAATGGCGTTCTGGTGCGTTACCCCTCCAAATGAGCCCTGGTTATAGGGAATATTCCCACCTTTGGAAAAGAGGACCATTAACAGAGGAGAGGGGGTTGGAGTGAGACATTATTTTAGAGTAGAGAGAAAGATGAACTTATCTTTGGTTCTCAAGAAGAATACATTTCGAGCCAGTTTCAGCTCGCAGTCAAGGACACTGGCTCAGCAGAGCAAGAAAGAGAAAGTAAACATTTGTGAAATAACCTACTGGCATTGCAGCAATAAAGAACTTTCCATACTCTCAGAGACTAGAGGCAGAGCCAATATACATTCATGGCAGATATGCAGGAGGCGTATATGACACATCATTTAAGGAAAGCAGTTATATTGGTGCAAACAAGTATCGTACCCAAAGATAAGCAGGCTTGAGGCAAGGAGCCCCTTTTAGGAAGAAGCTGCCTATATTTTGAAGGCTGCAGAACTCTCTCCTAGCAACAGCTGTCTGTCCCACTTAAAAGGCTCACATTCTTAGCTACCTGATTATCTTGCAACTTCACACACTATTCTAGGTTATCTATATTTCAAACATCATCTTAAAGTATATAAAACTTGTTAGTTCATTCTTGCTACATTTTATCTTAACAAAGTCTGTGGGAAATTATTGGTTACAAGTTTCTCATACATACGAATATCTTTTGCCCCTCATCTAATACATCTATCCTTGAATTATATCTTCAGCTTCTGTGAAGTTAGACATTCTCAGATATTCTCTGGACCTGGGACTCAACACAGTGTATCTATTGACATGGATAAGATTGGTTTTCTAATCTACACAAGGCCATACAACTGTGTTACCCCTCTGTTTCATGACCCTTTGCAAAGTTGTTTTAGACTTCCTTTTTGGTATGTCTAGCTATGAGGCCTGACCAGCCCTGTTCTTCTGATTTTCTTCGTCACATCCAGTAACTGTTCTCCTATGTTCTAGTGAAACCAATTAACAGCATTTTGTTTGATACTAATATCACCTCCCCCAGTTCTGTCTCTGTGTGCTGCCTGCCGTTGCATCATCAAAAGGAAGGAGTACTTTCTGTGTTCCTTCCTTTTCACAAACAACCCATGATTGGAACTCAGCGGTAAAAAGCAAGCACAAACAGGGTGCTGTGCAACTGGCACCAAAGCAAGTGCTGCTGACAGTTTTGTCTACAGGGAATTGTAAGTAAAAGACGTCCATCTTCTCATGCAAGATGAGGCTTTTCATCCAGCAATGGGCTAAAGTCCAGTTTTCTGTCCACCGTTCAGTCCAGGCCTGAAGATTCTAGCAATCCATCAAATAATAAACGTGGCCACTTCGGTCCAAGTCCAGTGCAACTGTCAATAAAAATGGCATTGTCTGCTTTTGGAATTGATTCAATGCATCATTTACACCCATGCATGCGCACACAAACTAATTGACTATCCATGGTGGATGAGCAAAAATCTGTAAGAAATCCATTATCCTTTTAACGAATCTCTTGAAAGGCCTACTGGATTACCAAAGCTGGAATACAATTTCACAGAATCATAGACTCTTGGAGTCAGAAGGAGATTTACAGACCATGTAGTCCAACACTCTGTCCAATGCAGGAACAGCCTAAAGCATCCCCAATAAGTATCCTTGAAGACTGCCAATGAGGGGGAACCACCACATCACTAGGCAGCCAATTCCACTGCTGAATTACTCTTAATGTGAAGAACTTTTTGCTAAGGTTCTACCAGTACATGCCCTCCTATAGTTTAAATCCACTGTTTTGAGCCCTAGCCTCTGTTGCCAACAGAAATAGTTCCCTTCCTCCTCTAAGTGACAGCCATTTAAATATTTAGAAAGAACAATCATGTCTCCCCTCAATCGCCTCCAAAAATTCCCGAGTCCCCCAATCTTTCCTTATAGGGCTTGGTCTCCAGGCCCTCATTAGCCTGATTGCTCTCCTCTGTACCCGTTCTAATTTGTCCACATCCTTTTTGCAGTGAGGCCTCCAGAACTGCACATAACACTCCAGGTGGGGCCTGAACAGTGCAACTTATAGTGGAACAATGACATCCTGTGATTTGGATGTTATTCCTTTGTTGATAGACCCCAATATTGCATTCACCTTTTTTGCTGCTGCATCACACTGACTCCTCAAATTTAGTTTGTCATCTACTCATACCCCAAGATCTGGTTCACACACACCACTACCCAGAAGTGTATCCCTCATCTGGTATGCATGTTTTGCATTTTTGTTACTCGGGTGCAGAACCTGGCACCCATGTTAAATTGCATCTTACTCAAATCTGCTCACTTTTCCAGTGTGTTCAGATCTCATTTAATTCCACCTTGAAGGGTGTCTCCTACTCCTCCTGGTTTGTGGTCTGCAAATTTGCAGACATTTATTTGCAGATCATTTATGAAAATATTGACAAGCACCTGGGCCCAGAACTCAGCCCTGTGGCACTCCAATGAAAATCTCTCTCCAATCAGACATGATGCTATTGACAATGACTCTTTGGATGTAGTTATCCAGCCAGTTCCTGATCCACTTAACCATCACAGAATCACAGAGTTGGAAGGGGCCATACAGATCTTCTAGTCCAACCCCCTGCCCCAATTCAGGATCAGCCTAGAGCAATTCTGACAAGTATTCATCCAGCCTCTTCTTAAAAACTGCCAGTGAAGGGGAGCTCACCACCTCCCTAGGCAGCTGATTCCACTTTTGAACTACTCTGACCGTGAAAAAGTTTTTCCTAATATCCAGCCGGTACCTTTCTGTATGTAATATAAGCCCACTGCTTCGAGTCCTATCCTCTGCTGCCAACTGGAACAGCTCCCTGCCCTCCTCCAAATGACAGCCTTTCAGATATTTAAAGAGAGCAATCATGTCCCCCCTCAATCTCCTTTTTTCCAAACTAAACATTCCGAAGGACCTCAGCCTTTCCTAGTAGGGTTCAATCTCCAGACCCCTGATCATTCTCGTTGCTCTCTTCTGCACTCTCTCAATTTTGTCCACATCCTTTTTGAAGCGAGGCCTCCAGAACTGCACACAGTACTCCAGGTGTGGCCTGACCAAGGCAGTATAGAGAGGGGCTATGACCTCCTGCGATTTCGATGCAATAGCCCTTTTGATACAACCCAAGACTGCCTTTTTTGCCACCGTATCACACTGACTGCTCATATTAGTTTACAGTCCACTCTTACTCCAAGATCTCTTTCACATATAGAATTACCCAGAAGTGTGTCCCCTATCCTGTATTTGTGCTTCCCATTTTTGTGGCCCAGATGTAACACTGTGCATTTATCTATGTTGAATTGCATCCTATTCACAGCTGCCCACTTCTCCAGAGTACTCGGGTCCTGATGAATTTTAACTCTATCTTCTTCGGTGTTTGCCACTCCTCCCAATTTGTTATTATCAGCAAATTTAATGAGTAGCCCATTTACCCCTTCATCCAGATCATTGATAAAAATATTGAAAAGTACCGGGCCCAAAACTGAGCCCTGCGGCATCCCACTGGACATCTCCCTCCAATCTGATGAAACGCCATTGACCACCACTCTTTGGGTGTGTTCCTCTAACCAGTTCCCTCTCCACCGAACTGTCCTACAGTCCACAGTCTTCCAGTTTACCCATTAGAATGTCATGGGGAACCTTATCAAAAGCTTTACTGAAATCCAGGTAAATCACATTGATAGAGTTCTCACGATCCAGTAAGCTCATCACTCGATCAAAGAAGGAATCCAGATTGATCTGACAAGATCTGTTAGGGACAAAACCATGTTGACTTCCCCGGATCACTAAGTGGTCCTTCAGATGCTTACAGATTGATCCCTTTAACATCTGCTCTAATACCTTCCCAGCAACAGAAGTCAGACTGACGGGCCTGTAGTTTCCCAGGTCATCCTTCTTCCCTTTTTTAAAGATTGGGATAAGATTTACTCTTCTCCCATCTTGTGGCACATCCCCAGTCCTCCAGGAGACCTTGAAGATGATGGACAGAGGATCTGCAAGTTCTCTAGAAAGTTCTTTCAGCACTCTTGGGTGCACACCATCTGGCCCAGGGGATTTGTATTAAGCCAGTGCAGCCAGGTGCCTCTCAGCAACCTCTCTGTCAATGTCAACTAGCTCCCCAGGTTTCCTGTCTTGTCTTCTACCATCTCTAGATGGGCTCAAGTTCTTCAGGGAGAAAACAGAGTCAAAAAAGTCATTCAGCCTGTCTGCTTTTTCTCTGTCCTCTATCAGAGTTTCTCCTTCCACTCCCAACAGTGGTCCAATTGCCTCTTTTAACTTGCATTTGCTTCTCACTTATCTGGAGAAGTTTTTCTTATTTTAGCGAGCCCCCCTGGACAGACCCAGCTCATACTGATCTTTGGCCTCTCTGATGGCTGATCTGCAGTACCTAGTCACCCTCATATACTCCTCTTTAGAGGTCTGTCCTTCTCTCCATTTCCTGAATATTTCCTTTTTCTCCCTTAGCTTATTCTGGAGCTCTCTGTGCATCCACATCTGTTTCTTGGAGCCCTTACCATGTTTCCGTCTTGCTGGGATAGTGAAGGCTTGAGCTTGCAAAAGCTCATGTTTGAGAAGAGCCCACCCTTCACTTGCTCCTTTCCTTTCTAGCACACTTCCCCATGGAATGACTCTCATCAGGCCTCCGAGTTCATTGAAGTCAGCCCTACAAAAATCTAACTTATGAGTCTGGCTATGAACTTCCTTGGCCCCCCCAAAGCAACAGGAATTCAAGCAGGACGTGGTCACTTCCTGTGGTCCAGTAAGCTGTGGGTGAAGGTGGTCCCTTCCTGTGGGTGAAGGTGGTCCCCACCACCTTCACCCCATCTACCAATTCTTCCCTGTTGGTTAATATTAAGTCTAGTATGGCTGAGCCCCTTGTAGCTTCCTCCACCATTTGAAAAAGGAAGATATCAGCCTGGCAGGTCAGGAAGTTGCATGAGTCTTGTCGCTTTGCTGAGTTTGTCTCCCAGCACAAATAGGGGAAGTTGAAGTCACCATAATTTTAAGGTTCTGATGTCTGGATATTCTACCAAACTGTTCAAGGATGGCAGCATCCATTTCCTCTCCCTGGTCAGGTGGTCTGTAGCAGACTCCAACAACAATACCCTTTGTCCTTCCTCCTCTTATTTCCACCCATATACTTTCCACTGGGCTATCAACCACATTCTCCAGAACTTGCTGACAATCAAGCCCTCTCCTCACATACAATGCCACTCCGCCTCCTCTTCTACCCTTCCAGTTATTCTTGAACAACTCGTACCCATCCACTACCACGTTCCAGTCATGGGAATCATCTCACCAAGTCTCAATAATTCCTACTATATCATAGCCCTCTGTTTGCAAGAGAAGCTCAAGCTCTTCCGGTTTGTACTGCAGAACTGAGTGGAGGCTCAGAAGGAAGATCAACTCTTCCTTCTTCTCTTGGACTTATGTCTTCATGCTTGTGCAGAGCCCCCAGGCTCTTCTCAATTAAATCCACCCCTTCCTTGATTTCCTGAAGGGTGGTGATCCTCTCCTCCAGGCTCTGAATCTTCTCCTCCAAAAGCCTGACCAGCTTACACTTCTGGCAAGTGAAGTCTGTCTTCTCTTCTGGGAGGAAAACAAGCATGGCACATTCCATCCAGGTGACTGGAAAGGGCCCTTCTGTCGACATCATTGCCTTCCAAGCATATTCAAGAGGACTCTTCTAGCTGCACGTCCCTTTGCTTCTCCTTCTCAGAACCCCCCTCTGCAATCGGCTCCAACTCAGGCAAAAAAGCCAAACAGAAATACTCAAACTGGCACCACTTTACAGCATTCTCTACACACTCACACAGCCCCAACCACTGTCCTCCCACACAGTAATCTCAGCAAATTCCCCCAGGAGTTAAGGAAGGCAACAGAAAAAGACTCACCACTCTAGCAGCTCCATTTTCTGCTCCTTCTCAGAGCCCAGATGACTATAAGAGTTCCGTCCACAGTCCTCCAATTTACTCATCAGAACATCATGAGGAACCTTGTCAGAAGTTTTACTGAAATCCAGATAAACTATGTCGATAGCATTCCTGTGATCCAGTAAACTGGTTACTTGGTTGTAGAAGGAGATGAGATGTGCTGGTGCCAATTCAAACACTGGTTTTGGAGCTAAGAGCTCCTATTGGGTCTGCCTCCCAGAAGTTTGTGTTTTAAAGAAATGTGACTAAGGAACTGGAACAGATACAAGCCCTCTGTACCCCAAAACAATCTTTAGATTACCCCAAATGACACAGCCCTGCACTGCAGAAACAGCTCCTATTTGGGCTCCCCAATGGTGACCCAAAACACCACACATCATTCTCCCCTCACAACAACCCTGTGAGATAAGTTACTCTGAGAGTATAAGGTTGCCAACTTCAGGTTAGGAAATTCAAGTTAGATTTAGGGGATGAAGCCTTTGGAAGGTGGGATTTGAAGAGGGGTGGGAACTCAGCAGGGTATAATACCATAGAATCTACCCTCCAAAGCAGCCATTTTCTCCACTGTCTCTGTCATGTGGAGATCAATTGTAATCCTGGGCAATCTCCGGGCCCCACCTGGAGATTGGAAAGCCTACGAGAGTGAGTGACTGGGCCAAGGTCACCCAGCAGAGTGAGGATTTGAACCAGGGTCTCCCACATCCAGTTGACACCCTCAAACCACTACACCATGTTGGCCCCCAAAATATATATTTAAACTAATATATTAAATATATTAAAATAAATAATATTTTAAAACTAAGATTAGCAACATACTTAATGCTATGTATTGTGCTTTATATACCTCAGAAGAGGTACAGCTGTGCAACTGTACAGACAGCTTTAAAGGGGGAGTAGACTGATTCATGGAGGATGTGTCTATTAGCCATGTGCTATCAGGCTACTTCATAAGACTTCCAATAGTCTACGTAGCATGTGCTATTGAATTCAGCACAAGTTTTCTGCTATCTTCCTAGACTTCTCCCAGCCCTCTTTAGATCATCTAGCTCTGTGATGGACCACAGGGAGAGGTCTGCAATCTTGTCACATTCCAGAATTACACTCCATGCTTCCACAACCATTTTAACAAAGCCTGTGTTTAACATTCTAAAATCTCCCAAAGCATTTTGGAATCCAGAAGGATCCAAAAG
Organism: Eublepharis macularius; assembly: GCF_028583425.1. Taxonomy (NCBI): domain Eukaryota; kingdom Metazoa; phylum Chordata; class Lepidosauria; order Squamata; family Eublepharidae; genus Eublepharis; species Eublepharis macularius. The sequence continues at coordinate 748,134 of NC_072792.1, read as the reverse complement.
CCTTTGTGGGTGTACCATTTTAGCTGAGTTCTCCATTTTGTGGGATGTCAGGGCTATATTCACCCTTGACTTCACCAGATAATGGTCAGTTCATGGTTCAGGCCAAATCTCCAATTCTGAAAGAAGACTTTCCCTCAAAGGCTCAGTGGAAAAGATTAAGTCCAAGGTGTGGCCTTTTCCACACATGGGTCCAATAGACTAGCAAAATATCCAATCTGTCAGGTCTGCTGCCCACAGTCCTTCCATATTGCTTGCTTGCTGTACTTTTCCAGTAATATTTTCTGCGTGTGTATTAGCAGGAGCAGCCTGGTTCCCGAGACAGCCTTATCTGAGACGGCTCACCACAGCGGCCTTAGGACAGCTCCTTTCACTTTCCCACCTTCTGTACCAGCTGGGTAGACACCAAGGGTGGGGGATGGTTTAGAGGGTTTGATATACAGTGGCAAGCCCTTAATACGTCTCAACAAGAGATCTATGTACAGCCAGAAGCTTGCTTTAGCCTTTGGATAACCTATGAACACTTGTACTTTCTGAATATATAATCTCTCAATAAAGAACCTTTGACTCAAGAGACCTTGGATTTCTTGCTGTAAGGGGTGGGAGACGAAATCAGAGTATCCTGCTTTCCATAGTTTGACACAATCTATCCTTAGTTCTCAAGTCATCCTGTAAGAGTTTCCCAGGGTGTGGATGACTCAGCTCAACCCCACCCCTCCTGAGTAGATATAAATGACCTGCTAACATCTTTTCCACACTGTGACACTGAGAGAGATCTCTGTCTTTTGGTGCTACACCTCTGAAGATGCCAGCCACAGCTGCTGGCGAAACGTCAGGAACTACAATGCCAAGACCACGGCAATGCAGCCCGGAAAACCCACAACCAACCAACCATATCACTGTCCAGGGCTGCAGTCATAATTGTACATAACAGGAAAAAAACCTAGCTTAAAAGTGCACACGGAAATTGCTGGTTTGTCTCATTAAGATGACTTCCAGAAGAGTGGAATACAGTAGAGAAATGAGGCTTTAACTAGCCCTTCCCCTCCCCACCCAAAAGTTTGAGAGTTTCTGTTTTGATTTTTACTGTGCAGAGGCCAGGCAAGCAGGCCCTGGCAGGGGGGTGGGACATCCAGCAGCATCCTGTTTTCCTTAATGGCAAGTCTGTCTGGACTTGTGCAACCAATTGGATCCAAAGGGGAGAGACTGAGCCCCTAGTATTCACTCTGTTGTCAGGAAGAGGATGCACATGGTGCACATGAGTGCATTTTTTCTTCAGTGCTTCCTGGGCAATGGCATTGAGAGAACTTGTAGGAATCAAATCACAAAAAAGTTTGCTTTACACCAGGTAGGGAAGCAGCAGATGGCAGGGTGCCATTGGCACCAGCATCACTATCACTATCTGTGTGCTTTTGCGCACAGTGCAAGGAAAGGCCAGCAATATCTATGCTGGCATGCACGTATGGGTCTGAGGAGAACAGGGTCTCCTGCAGCCTCCGAGCCCCCCAAGCTGCAAAAGCTAATGTTATGCAGATTAGGGTGAAAAATTGAAGGAAAAAGCAATTACTAAAGGAGAGCTGGACTGAGGAGGTCCATGGAAGTTGGTTCATTCCCATTCACTGACCTTCTGCTGCTATCTTTCACTTACATGTCATGGTGCTAGGGCCTCCATTGTGACTAATGAAGTTCTCCAAAGAGAACAGGTCAAGGAGCACCAGGAGAGGAAGTTTATCTTGTCCAGAAAGCCTTCTGGCTTTGGGTGGCTTGTCTGATTAACCCAATGTTAGCTTCAGCTAAACCAATATTAATATGCGAGAGAGGGATCTTGGCATATCTTGGACTGAATAGATTTTCCCCAAATGAAAGGAGCAAAGATACAACACAGCCAGGACATAAATTTGGTAATTTTATTTAAATCAACTTATATAGGTTACAGGAAACTTTTTAAAATCATTTGGTTAGCTTTACAGAGAGGCAGACAGATAGATTTTTCTCCAGAGAGATCAGAAAAAGGAACTTTAACTTTCTGATTTCTACTCAATTCTCTTTTATTTATTCCCTCTTAGCCATGAGCATGTATATAAGTCTTTTTCTTCAAAAAGTAAGTGGACAAGTGTAGAAATTACTGTATTTTAACGTCCTGAATCTTAAGATCCAGAAAAGGAAAAAAGTTTTTAAACTGTCTCACTGCAGCTTGAGTCACCAGCCCCCCTTCACTAGCTGGTTTTTGGACAGTTATCAAAACACTGACCCTCTTCCCATTATTGATTTTGTCTCTGTCCACAAGCTATAGCAAACAAGCCATTAGCAAACAGTGCATTGTTTTCCTGACCGAAGGGCACAGCATTCTGGATCTTTCAGAATGAGACACGGTCTGTGTCTAAAATATTATCTTCTGTTAAAATGGTATTTTTCATAATTAAAATGGATTCCAGGATTGATTGATAGGTTGGCTCCACTGTACAGGAATACAACACCAGTGTTAAATGACAGGGAAATAGTAAGTGTGTGCATTGCACACTTACGTGCACGCGCACGCACGCGCGCACACACACACACAAGTTTTTTCACATCCATATTCCATGTGGAAGGACTGATTTGATCAGAGTATTTCCTTTGTGCTTGTCTTCCTGTAATTTCTCCTTTTTCCTTTTCATTCAACTCTGGAGCAACAGTTTTAGTTGGAAAGGGAGACTGGCAGCCAGCAACCTGTCTAGTCTCCAACTTTTACTAATAAAAAACAGGGAGGAAAGAGGGCTATCCTCCCTCCCATTCCCCTAAAGTACAACCTCTAGCCCTCCCATCCTGTGCACTTTTACACACAGCACAAGGACAAGGTGGTAGCCAGCAGGTTAAACAGCAAGTCCTGGACTGTTGCAAAGCAGATTAGGGTAATGAGGATTTGCCTGCCCCTCATTGTGGAAATGAAACTACAAGACACAGGGAAACATGGCTTAACAGCAAAATACAAAGGTAATAATTTATTGGCTTTGTCACTAAAATGGGACTTTTTAAAAATTGCTGCACTGTGCTGGTTGGCAATGGGCTGCTCTCCTGCTTATCTGCCACGCTGGCACCACTTTGCCAGTAAGTTTCTGATCATTGTTTACACCTGCCAAGACTTTGGGGTCCATTATTGTATGAGTTTTTATGTGCTTGAGGAGAAAGGCTTGATGGGTTTTTGGACAAGGTAGTTTTTGGTTTAGCATGAGTAGAGCCACATATACCCAGCTTCCTCCCTTGAAAAGAACAGCATATGGGCGTGTGCAGCTGCCCTGCACAATACTTGCCTTGAGGTGTGGCTTCCCCAAACATTCCTGTGTCCGTAAACATGGAACCCTATTATTGTGTGCACTCAAGCTTGGTGGGCCCATGGTTTAGAGGAAGGACTGCATTCTGTGCATTTTTTTGTGTGCAAAAACAGCTGCCTCAGAGCCTTGTCTCCCCTTAAAAAGAACAGCTTGCATTTGCTCATGTGCATCCAATGCATGCTCAATGGCCCAATACTCAGGAAAATGAAAAAAAGAAATGGATGAAATCCAAGCCAGCACCATCCCAGCTGGAACAAACCAGTAATGGAACAGAATTATTCTGGAACTCCCTGGAACTGAAACTGAAATGGAAATTTTTTTCAGTGTGCACTCCTAGTCACAAAGTTAACATTAACGAATAGGTATTGTTCTATGCCTGCTGCTCTTTGTCTTCAGGTATACTTTCTGGTGTATACTTCCATCATTTGAAGTGCTCCCTCCCAGCTTTGAGCCCCAGGATAAGGGTCAGGAGCCCTTGTGCTCTTGCCCTTTGGCTTGTACCAAGAGGCTCATGCCTCTGGAAGAGGCACTGGCCTTTTCCAAATGAGGGGACTCACCCAATGGAGGAGAGAAAGTTCAGGAGCCAATAAGGAAACTTGCTAGCTCTGGCCAGCCCTGTCCAGCACAGCTGCAAACATCCTTTCACTCTCTAGACTCTGGATGAGGCTCTGTCATCTTATAACTATTAAGTTTCCCCAGGAACCTTTGGTGAGGTACCTTGTCAAAAGCCTTTAAAAAGCCCAAGTAAATAACATCTACCAAGTTGCCCTTATCTATATGTTTGGTCACTTCCTTGAAGAACTCCCAAATATTGGTGAGGCAGGACTTGTCTTTGCAGAAGCCATGCAGCTTTTCTCTTAGCAGGCTTTGTTCCTCCATGTACTTAATCTATACCTATAAAAGGGTAAGCATATTCCAGATGACTCACTGCTTATCCCAGAGTGAGGGCATGGTAGTGCACCCCTAGCGGATATAAGCAGAGAGTCAGCAGTGCTCTCCACCTGCAGCAGCCAGTTCCAGACTCAATGGGGCCAAAATGGGCTGCTGCTGGGCGCATGAGCCTGGTGCTGCCCCCACCCCGCTCCTCACCTATGGTGGCCTGATTCAACTCCAACAGGACTGAAATGGGCTGCTGCCAGGTGAAGGAGCATGCCAGGGTGCCTGGCCTGGCCCCAGGTGTGCTCCCCGGTGCTCCCTGAGGTGGGCAAGGGGGGCAGCAGAGCCCACCTCAGCTGGGCAGAGAGCAGGAGGGCAAATTGCTATCCTCCCTCTGCCAAGCTGATCTGCAGGAAAGGGCACTGCCAGAGCCCACCTCTCCTGGGCAGAGACGGTGAGCAAACTGCCCCCTTCCCTCTGTGTAGCTGATCCATGGGCAAGGGGGCACTGCTGGAGCCCACTGCTCAGCCAGTGAACATCCCCTCCTAGAGCCCATTGGACTAAGATACAACGGGCTCTGGCACTAGTAATTTTGTATTTGATTACTTTCTATAAATTTGCCTGGGACATATGTTAGGTTAACTAGCCTATCATTTTCTGGTTCCACCCTGGAACCATTTTTAAAAATCGGTGAAACATTTGCTGCTTTCCAATCTTCTGCTACTGTGGCTGAGTGACAAGTTACATATACAGGTTAGTAGAGCAACAATCTCACATTTGCATCCTCTAAGAACTCTTGGGTGTATACCATCAGGAACTGCTGTGTCCTCTACTGTAGGAGGATAGCAACTAAAAATAAGTTCAGTAACAGAATGCTATGAAAGATTAAAATGCTCACGTGTCTCTGAATATTGTTTTAATTTTATTTATTTACATTTTTATAGTCCACCTTTCAGACTCAAGGCAGATTACATAGTGTCAGTCAATATGAACAATGGGGTATACTATGGATTGTGGAAATTTTGAAAAGAAGCAGAAGTCCAATACAGAGCTGAATGAACGTTGAATCAAACCATAAGCAATTAAATGTGATATATTAAATGATACCGAAGCTACCCAGTCCATTGTCCCTATTCATTTACTGGAGCATCTCTCTGAACCATTTCCTTACGGTACAGGGTCTCCTACCTGATCAAGAAAACTCTTCTGAATAATTCAATTCTGCACAGTTTGTGGAAATCCAGGAGAGTGGGAGCCCTCCTGACCTCTTCAGGCAGGCTATTCCATAAGGCGGGGCCCACAGTACTACTCTGGAACACAACTCTTAAGATTTGCCAGCTTAATGCTTAGTCAGCTCCCTGAGCATTTTAACTTCCGCCACAGTATGACTATCTCAATCTTCATGCTGCATGAGCACAATTCTGGTCAGACCTACAGCATGGCACTCTCCCTCGCACCTTTTTCAAGTGTTAAAACAGCTATGGAGGTGGGGCATCGCTGTTTGGGCACTTGAAACGGTGCAGGATGTGGGGGGCAGCTCTGTACTGCTGGCCAAATCCCCTTGCAACATTTTAAAATTACTTTAAACTGATGACAGCAAACCTGTGGTAGCCACAAGTTTTGTTTACTTTGGCTGTTAGACTGGCATGGGTTCCCTTTACAGAACATCATACAAGTTTTTGAGTTCATCAGAATGTTAGATGTTACAGAAGTTTTTAAAAGGAGAAAAAACATCTTGACCTGAAAGACTCTGCTCTCCCCCTCCGTTTTAAAATCTGTGTAATATCTGGCCATACGAAGAGTTCAGATCAGCTCGAAAGCTTGCATTGTGTTTTGGCCCTAATGAAAGGTATTACATGGTTCCTGCAAAGAAAGGAAACACTTCCAAAGATTTATTGCATGCCTGTTCCCTGGCCTGCCTGTCTGAATCTCCTGCACGGCAGAGGCCATGCGCATATCGACACACTGCTGGAATCCAGTCAGTTTTTTAGTCTTTCAAATTGAAGCTGGAGCCGGAGAGGAAATACTAAAATCCTGCATACACAACTTTTGTCTGTGGGAGAGAGAAAAACACCATACAAATTAAGAACTCAGTAACGGATATGGTATGGGGGATAGTTTTTCCCTTGCTGAAAGAAACAAACGAGCTGTTATACAAGAAAATCTGGGATCTTAATATTATTTAAAAGCCCGTTCTGAGTTCTTTAAAGCCATGTTTGTAATTAGCACATGCACCCTTGTTTATGAAAGTGGGTCAGTTCAAAGGTATTTTTGCTTCCAAAGATAAAACTGATCATTTTAAATTACATGTGATAAAAATTCTCAACAGATCCAGCCTGTTTTCTTAGACATTGCTAAAAATCACGTACACCAGCTATTAATTTATTTCTGTTTAATTTATATAGGACATGTTTAATACCTTACAAAATGTAATACTTAAAAGTTGCCCAGTCAGTTCAGAAATGAAGACAGCTATAATGGTCATTTTTTACATACACTCAGTTCAAAAGAGTTTTTGCAATGACAATTGCTGTAGACTTTGCACTCTATTCAAAGGTTTTCCAGAAAGACAGTGAAAAAATGCTAAGCTTTACAGAAAAACTACAACCAGAGAAAATTATGGGGAAAATTAAATTCCATTTTTAAAGGCATTTTATAGTGTTTGAGAATAGTGAAGTGAAAATAATCTGAGGGTAGCTGGAAAATTCTCCTGCTCCTGTGTAAGAGCAATCACTCCTCTGCACACTTTCTGCTGCACAGCAGACCATTCATGCTCTGGGGAGGACACGGCTTGTTCACAGGTATCTTCCCCCTCCCTTGCCAAATTTCTCATGACTTGGTAACTCCCAAAGGAAGTTACCAAGTTTTATTCAAAAACTTCAGCATAATTATAAATCATACAGTTAGGATGCAAAAGACTAAATGAAAATGAAAATACAAGAGCATAAAAATAAAGAGAAACAAACATTTAAAAAAGGAGAAAATGAGAGAAAAGAACAAAGTAAAAGCAGCAGAGATCAGAGAAAAGCAGAATATCTAATAAAGTTATGATTTAAAAAATAAAAAAGTCTAAATAATAGGAATATATACCAATTTTCCATTTGATGCAATCAAAAGCTGATGCATATTCTATGGTAACTTTAACACACTTAACTGTCTTGACTTCCTCGTCTTCAAAAGCACATGTCGTTAATTCTTCTTGTTCTGTTTCAAGCATAAAATCAGTAAGAAGTTTCCATATAATTAAATATTTGTCAAAGATGTTAATTTAGCCAGCACAGCAAAGTCCATCATTTTTTCTAGCCATTGTTCTACTGTAGGTAACATTGTAGTTTTCCATATTTGAGCATATAGGTGTCTTGCTGCTGCTGTCATGTGCAGAAACAATGTACCATATGTGCTTTCCAACTGTTTGCCCATGAACTCTCTGTGATGAAAAATGTTGTGTATGAAATGGCATTGTGTCATAGAGGTTTTATCTGTGGTCATTACTCTCTGATGTCTCACACACACAAAACATGAACGTACATTTATAATAATAATAATAATAATAATAATAATAATAATCGATATATTGTCGAAGGTTTTCACAGCCGGAGAACAATGGTTGTTGTGGATTTTCCAGGCTGTATTTCCGTGGTCTTGGCATTGTAGTTCCTGAGGTTCGCCAGCAGCTGTGACTGGCATCTTCAGAGGTGTCACACCGAAAGACAGGGATCTCTCTATGTCACAGTGTAAAAGATGTTGGCAGGGCATTTATATCTACTCAGGAGGGTTGGGATTGGGGAAAGGTTAAAGAACAGAGTAGATGTGCTTTCTTGTTCTGAAGTGTTTCCAATCTCCGGGTCTGTTGAAATGTTTCCTCCCCGTAGAGGTGTTCAATATATTGTCGAAGGCTTTCACGGCCGGAGAACGATGGTTGTTGTGGGTTTTCCGGGCTGTATAGCCATGGTCTTGGCATTGTAGTTCCTGAGGTTCGCCAGCAGCTGTGACTGGCATCTTCAGAGGTGTCACACCGAAAGACAGGGATATCTCAGTGTCAGTGAGAATAGTGAATAGGGATCTCTCAGTTTGACACTGAGAGATCCCTGTCTTTCGGTGTGACACCTCTGAAGATGTCAGTCACAGCTGCTGGCGAACCTCAGGAACTACAATGCCAAGACCATGGCAATACAGCCCGGAAAATCCACAAGAAACAATAATAATAATCGATTTATATACTGCCCTTCAGGATGACTTAACACCCACTCAGAGCAGTTTACAAAGTATGTTATTATTATCCCCACAACAAAACACCCTACGAGGTGGGTGGGGCTGAGAGAGCTCCAGAGAGCCGTGACTAACCCAAGGTCACCCAGCTGGCTTCAAGTGAAGGAGTGAGGAATCAAACCCGGTTCTCCAGATTAGAGTACCGCACTCTTTTTAAAGATGTTTTTCTTTATTTAAACTATAAACTATACACCATAACATAATAAACAGCAAACATAGAGAATAAGAAAAAGCACACAATTCTAAATGTGACACACTAACAATACATATATCTATATAATTAAAAGGGAAAGGGAAAAGAAAACAACAACAACAACAAAACCTAAATTACACTACAGGCTGAGTTTCGATTTTCTCTTCAACAAGTATATATCATTTCTAGAGTCACACTTATTCTAGGTTAGTCACAAAACCCCTTTTTTCTATTGTTCATGTTTCTTAATCCATAAATGCAGATGTCATCAAATCCTTGTTATCCATTTCATGCAAAAAGTCTATTAACGGTTTCCATTCAGTCAAGAAATTAAGTAATATGTGTCAGACTATGGAATCCCAGTTATCTAGAGTTCGTCTCCCCCCCCTTCTGCAAGAAGCACAAAGTTTCTTGATTCCAAAAGGTTTATTGAAAGACAACGCTTAGGATACAGTTATCCATATTCCAAGGACTAGGAAAGCCTTGGCTGAACGAAAGCTTTGTTGAGAATGATACACAAAATGAAAGTAATAACACTTCAAACACCCATTCCCAGCCCCCCCCCAGTCCTGTCTAGAAGGCCTGGGAAGGCGAGGACGTCAAGGTTGGCCAGAACGGTTTGATAAGAATTCTTCGCTCCCATGGGTATACGCGGCCTGGACAGCACCTGGGCCTGGAGGGAGAGAATTAAACAGCTACAGATTATAACATGAGAACATGGCATAGCTGTGGCTTGAGAACTGACTAGCAAACTGACACTGACATTCTGCCCCCCCCTTAAGACCTCTCCCCTCACCCTTCTGCTCCTGCTTTTTCTGGGTACTTTCTATGGAACTTAGCAATCAGTCTGGGAGCATTTACATGAGAAGCTTCTACCCACTCACGATACCCCTCCTCAAAGTCCTTCCACCTAACCAGGTAAAAGAGCTTATTGTGTCTGTGTTTGGAATCCAGGATTTCTTCAATTTCATAGTGAATTTGATCTTCTATCATGGTTGGGTGTGGCACCAATCTGCTGGGATGCCACTCATCTTGGGGGGGGGGCTTCTTGAGCAGGCTGATGTGGAAAGTTGGGTGGACCTGGCGTAGATTCTTTGGCAATTCCAAGTATTTTAGGCCCAACTTTTTACTAGGTTGTTCCATTCTGAAGTTTTTGGTGGAGACATACACTTTATCTCCGGGGTGTGATTTCCACTGTGCCACACGATGGCAATCGGCATACTTCTTGTAGTCATCTTTGGCTTTATTCAAAGTTTTTGGGAGTTCCACCCACTGTTTTGCCAGGGCGGTCCACCATTTTCCCAAGTCCCCCGAGCGTGCGCTGGGTGGTTGCACTTCAAAGGGGAATACTACTCCCTCGTAGCCCTGGACAATTTTAAAGGGAGTTTCTCCTGTGGAGCTGTGTACCACGTTGTTGTAAGCGTACTCAGCAAGATGCCAGAGCTGGGTCCAATTATCCTTTTGGAAATTAATATAGCATTGGAAGAATTGCTCTAACACTTGATTAGTTCTTTCGGACTGTCCATCGCTCGGGATGGTGGGCGGAGCTTATTCCTTGTTCAATGCCCGCCACTTGTAAAAGCTCCCACCAGAAGTTGGCAACGAACTGAACTCCCCGATCCGATATTACCTTGGAAGGAAAAGAATGCAGTCTTACAATATGTTCCATGAACATACTGGCCAACTTTTTAGCTGAAGGAATACTGGAGCATGGAATGAAGTGGGCTTGTTTGGAGAACAGATCCACCACTACTAGAATACAGGTGCAACCCTTAGATGGGGGAAGATCAGTAATAAAGTCCATGGAAACCACTTCCCAGGGCCTGTTGGGAATTTCTAAGGGTTGTAGTAGTCCCGGGGGCTTCCCCCTCCTGGGTTTCGCCATAACACATGTGGGGCAGGAAGCTACATATTGAGACACATCCCTTCAGATACTGGGCCACCAAAACTGTCTTTGTATCAAATGTAAGGTTTTCAGGTATCCGAAATGGCCGGCGGTCCGGGCATCGTGACAGTGTTGAAGCACCACCCATCTCAAACTAGCAGGGATGTACAGTCAATTTCCCTTAAACCACTCTCCAGCCGCCATTTGTGTCATTTTTCCTGTGGGCACTTGCTCCCCCTCCTTCTCCACTTCGCTTTTCACTTTAGCTCTCCACCCCTCTTGGCTATCTGGCTGCTTGGTTGCTTGGCTACGAGTAGTAACTACTCCCCCAATTGAGTGGGGGGAAACACTATGTCAATAATCTCCTTTTTGCTCTGGTGTTGGGGCATGAGTGAGAGGGCATCCGCCAGGAAATTAGATTTTCCCGGTAAGAAATTCAGAGTGAAATCAAATTTAGAAAAGAATTCCGCCCAACAGAGTTGTTTAGCATTAATGCAGAGGAGTTAGCCATGTTAGTCTGTAGTAGCAAAATCAAAAAGAGTCCGGTAGCACCTTTAAGACTAACCAACTTTATTGTAGCATAAGCTTTCGAAAATCACAGTTCTCTTCGTCAGATGCATGGAGGGCAAGAAGAAACTGGTCAGATATAGAGGGGCAGGGGGAGGGGGGAGTAGGTGCAAACAGTAGCTTCTGATATGGAGATAAGTTTGCTTCTGTTAAGGAAGTCAGTTACTTCTGATAATGAGATAAACATTCATAGTCTCTATTGAATCCCAGCTTGACTGAGTCAAATTTACATATGACTTGCAATTCAGCAGCTTCCCACTGGATTTTGTTTTTGAAAGGTTGCCATTTGGCAACATCCAGAAACCAGTGGGAGAACATTTCAATCTACCAGGACATTCCATCAAGGACTTAAAGGTCACTGTAGTTCAACAGAAACCTTTCAAAAACAAAATCCAACGGGAGGCTGCTGAACTGGAATTCATATGCAAATTTGACTCAGTCAAGCTGGGATTCAATAGAGACTATGAATGGTTATCTCATTATCAGAAGTAACTGACTTCCTTAACAGAAGCAAACTTCTCTCCATATCAGAAGCTACTGTTTGCATCTACTCCACCTACTTTGCATCTACTCAGAAGCAAACTGATCTCCATATCAGAAGCTACTGATTGCACCTACTCCCCCCTCCCCTCTCCACCTATATATCTGACCAGTTTCTTCTTGCTCTCCATGCATCTGACGAAGAGAACTGTGATTCTCGAAAGCTTATGCTACAATAAAGTTGGTTAGTCTTAAAGGTGCTACTGGACTCTTTTTGGTTTAGCATTAAGGCGCTGGGGCATTTGGAGTGCTTCTAAGTTTTTGTGATCAGTCCAGACCTGAAATGGAAGACGCGCTCCCTCCAACCAGTAGCGCCAGGAGTCAAGAGCAATTTTAACAGCAAACGCTTCCTTTTCCCACACACTCCAATTCTGTTCCGCTTCTGTAAATTTTCTGGACAAATATGCACAGGGCCGCACCTGCCCGTCTTCCCCTTTCTGCATGAGGACGCCCCCAATGGCTGAGTCACTGGCATCCACTTGTACTATGAAGGCTTTGTTCTCATCAGGGTGCTGTAGGACCGGTTCGGTAGTAAAACGATCCTTCAGCGTTTCGAATGCTAGCTGACAGCTTGCGCTCCACCGGAGTTGGGCCGTAGGTTTGGCGGCTTGCTCTCCTTTCCCTTTTGTCTTTGTCAGGATCTAATATGTTGTGTGGTTCCTTGGTCAGAGTTACGCCATGTTTAATCTGTAGTTGCTAGCCTTTTTCTCCCTCCAGGTCCGGGTGTTATTTTGACCGCACTTCCCATGGGAGAGAATACTCTTATCTGTTTCTACAGCCAGAGACCTCGAGGGGCCAAGCCTTCCCACAGCAAAGTTCCCATCGCCCTGGAAGATGGAGTGGGGAGGCTGGGAGTGAAGGGTTTGATATATCACAAGTTTCATTTTCTTTCTCATTCTCAACAATGCCTATGTTCAGACAAGATCCTTTCTAGGCCTTGGAATATGGATACTTGTGTCAGAGCCTAGTCTTTCAATAAACCTTTTGAAATCAAGAAATTGTGCTTCTTGCAGAAGGGGGGAGAAGAACTCTAGATAACAGGGATTCCATAGTCTGACAGTCTTAAGCAATTCTGTTAGGGGGAAGGCTATCTGGGCAAAGCCTTCAATGAACTGTCTGTAAAAATTAGCAAAGCCCAGGAACGATTGTAATTGTTTGCATGTGGTGGGCGCCTGCCACTCTTGCACTGCTTTGAATTTAGCCGGGTCCATTTTTAGTCCTTGCCCCGAAATACGGTATCCTAAATAGTCCAACTCCTCTTTGTGAAACTCACACTTGGATAGCTTGATTGGAAGTTTGTGGCGCATCAGGGTGGCCAGGACTTTCCGGACTAATTTTACATGTGCCTCTTTATTTTCTGAATAAATAAGCATGTCATCTAGGTAAGCAACGACCCCTTTGTACAAAAATTCATGTAGAACCTCATTTATTATTGACATGTATACCAAAGGGGCCCCAAATAAGCCAAACGACATGACCAGGTATTCAAATTGGCCTAGGGGGGTATTGAACACAGTTTTCCATTCCTCCCCCTCCTTTATTTTGACATGAAAATATGCATCTTTGAGATCCAATTTCGAAAAGATCTTACCCTGTGCCACTACACTTAGCAGGTCTCGGATTAACGGAATCGGATAGGTGTTGGTCATAGAAACAACATTGATGCCTCGAAAGTCTGTACAAAGTCTGAGTCCCCCATCCTTTTTCTTCACGAACAACACAGGGGCGGCATGTGGGGAGCTAGCCAGGCGAATGAATCCTCTCTCCAGATTCTTATCTATGAATTTTCTGAGTTCCTGCCTCTCCGCCGGACTCATGGAATTCAACTTTCCTTTGGGGAGCTTTTCTCCTGGAATTAATTCAATAGCACAGTCAGTGTTCCGGTGTGGCGGCAGGCTATCCGCCTCCTCCTCACTAAAGGCTTGAGCCATGTCCTGATACTCTGGAGGGATTAGACTTAGTTCCTCAGCAGTTAACAGGGCGACTTCCGAATTCGTGGGGGCTACTCCACCCCATTCTGCCTTCCAACGGTGTTTTTGGCAATATTTCTGATCAAACACTATCATCCCTTTGGCCCAGTTGGTGTAGGGGTTATGATCCCATAACCATCTACTACCTAAGATGAGAGGGTATTTGGTGGCTTGGCTTACGATAAACGGACGCATTTCCCAATGTTTGCCCATGCCTGTGGGCACTTGCTCTGTCTCTAGGACAGCTGGGTTCATATTAGAGCCATCCATTTGCTCAAAGATAATTGGGACTTTTAGTTCATGCGTTTCTAGCCCAAGTACGTTTACTAGCACTGGTGCTATAATATCTCAGGAGCATCCTGAGTCAATTAATGCTTGAACTTGAATGTGGGTCCCCCTCTTAGGGTTTACTAGCATGACAGGAACGAATAATATGGCCCCTCTTTCTCTCACCTCCTCTGGGGTGGTCTTCTCCTCGATCTGCCATTGGGGCCTCCTCACGACAGATCCATCTCATTTCCCGATGGCGGGCTGAGCTCTTTGGCTTCCAGGACCTGGGCTTTGAACTCCATGAACACTTCCTCCACCTCCAAGCCCATCTCGGAGCGCCCCTTTTTAGCCATACCCTGCTGGATCGTGGGGCCAGAGTGGGACATGCCAGGGGTGCCGGCGCCTGCATCCAGAGAGGGCATTGGGCTGCAAAATGCCCACTGTTTCCACATTGGAGGCACAGTCCTTGTCTCCACCTCATCTCATGGGCTCCTCATGCAGCAGGAGCACCCCTTCCTCCCCGCTGACCTGGTGGGCTCGTCGGGTCCCTATTGTCAAACAGTGGCTTGCTAAAAGTTGCAATCCAGACTACCTCTTGCAATGAGACAAGAATCCATTGATTTCAAAAGATTTACTGAATATAAATAACCATTATAGTCCACTATCCAAGGTACCAAGATCTTGGCTGATACACTAGTATTGTTACGAATGACAGGCAAAGACCAAGGTACGGAATAGCAAATCCCTGCAGGCCCCATCCTCCCCCCATAGTTCTCAAAACAAGCGGCTCGGAGCTGAGAAAGTGAAAGTTTCCCAAGGCTGGAAGGGTCGTAGTCATAACATTCCTCTTCTCTGAGATATCTTCTACTGAACTGCTGATCACCTGCAAAAGAAGCACTTCAAACACTGACAGTATTAAAATGGAGTCTCTTTGGCTGGCACATACAAAAACATAGTCAGAACATCACATTCTGCCCCCTCTAAAATGCTCTTCCCCAGGTTTGAAAGGGTAGAGAGTGTGAAATGCATTTAACAATTTAGGAGCATGAACATGAACAGACTCCACCCACTCATCATATCCAGAGTCAAAGTCCTTCCTCCTGATGAGATAAAACAGCTTATTACGTTTTATTTTAGAGTCCAAAATTTGCTGCACTTCGTAATGGATCTGGTCATCAATCAAGGTTGGTATGGGAGGAGCACGGGTGTGCCATTGATTTGTTGGGGGAACTTTTTTTAATAAGCTGATGTGGAAAGTAGGATGCACGTGACGCAGATTCTTTGGTAAATCAAGTGCTACAGTTACTTTGTTGATTACTTTACGAACAGGGAAAGGTCCCAAAAATTTTAACGCTAATTTGCAGCTGGTTTGTGCAACTTTCAAATTTTTAATGGATAAATAGACGAGATCACCAGGATGCAGTTCCCATTCAGCCACACGATAGCGATCTGCATATTTCTTATAATCCAGCTTAGCCTTGTCGAGATGTTTTTGAATGAGAGTCCATTGCTGAGCTGCCTCCCCCCACCATTCCGAAATGTCTTTGGAAGCTGTAGCAGGGAGAAGAGCTTCAAAAGGAAATGGTTTCAAGTGATAACCATAAACTATTTTGAAAGGCGTTTCTCCGGCGGAAGCATGTACACTGTTGTTGTAAGAAAACTCAGCTAAAGGCAATAAATCAATCCAATTGTCTTGTTGGAAATTAATGTAGCAGCGAAGAAATTGTTCTAATATTTGATTAGTTTTTTCCGATTGCCCGTCGGTTTGCGGATGATAGGCGAAGCTTAAGCCTTGCTGAATGCCCATAAGTTGAAGAAGCTCCCGCCAGAAGTTGGCAACGAATTGTCCGCCGCGGTCGGATATCACCTTTGATGGAAAAGAATGAAGTTTAACAATATATTTAAGAAAGATGTCCGCCAACCTTTTTGCTGAAGGCATAGTGGTACAAGGAATGAAGTGGGCTTGTTTTGAAAACAGATGTACTACAACCAAAATGCAGGTGTGATTTTTGGAAGGGGGGAGATCTGTGATGAAATCCATAGAAATGATTTCCCATGGTCTACTTGGGGTTTCAAGGGGTTGTAAAAGTCCCGGAGGCTTGCCTTTTCACGTTTTGGTGCTGAGGCAAATGGGGCATGAAGCTACATATTGTGAAACATCTTTGCACATGCCTGGCCACCAGAATTGTCTTTGGACCAGATGAAGAGTTTTTAAGTATCCGTAATGGCCAGCAGTTGGAGCATCATGACAGCGTTGCAATACTTCTTTTCTCAAACTAGCCGGTACATAGAATCGATCACCCCAAAGCCATTACCCTTGTTCAGATTGAGTCAGCTTCTCTTTGGGCACATTCTCCCCCTCCTTTTCCACTTCGCTTTTCAGTTTTTGTCTCCACCCCTGATCTGACTGAGGAAGTTGCGTTGCGCGGCTGTGCGTTGTGACCACTCCTCCTAGTTGCATAGGCAAGAATACTGTATCTACAGTCTCCTCCCTTCTGCTTTTAAGTTGGGGCATGCACGATAGGGCATCTGCAAGGAAATTCGTTTTACCGGGCAGAAATTTAAGAGTGAAATTGAATTTTGAAAAGTATTCCGCCCATCCCAACTGTTTGGCATTTAGTCTCCGAGGACTACATAAAGCTTCCACATTTTTGTGATCTGTCCAAACTTCAAAAGGATGGCGGGCTCCTTCCAACCAATGTCTCCAAGAGGAGTGCGCTGCTTTTACAGCAAAAGCTTCCTTTTCCCAAACATTCCAATTTCATTCTGGTTCAGAAAATTTTCAAGAAAGATAAGCGCAAGGTTTAAGAACATTGTCCTCCCCCCACTGTAGAAGGACACCTCCAATTGCAGTGTCGCTGGTGTCCACTTGTACTATGAATAGACGATTTTCGTCAGGGTGTTGTAGCACTGGCTCGGAGATAAATTACTGCTTTAGGAGATCAAACACTAACTGACATTGTGGTGTCCACAATAGTTTGGCGTTTAGTTTTTTTGCTTGTTCCCCTTTGTTTTTTGTTTTTAACAGTTCAGTGAGGGGAAGAGTTATTTGGGCAAAGTTTTGTATAAATTCTCTGTAGAAATTGGCAAACCCCAGAAAGGATTTCAGTTCTTTACCATTGGTGGGGGTTTGCCATTCTTGTATGGCTTTTACTTTGCCTGGATCCATTTTTAGTCGATCTTTCTAAATGCAATATCCTAAATAATTAAGTTCAGTTTTGTGGAATGCACATTTAGATAATTTGATGGGCAGTTTGTTGCACATTAGAGTAGTTAAAACTTTTTGTACTAGCTTTACGTGTTCATCTTCTGTTTCTGAATAAATTAAGACGTCATCTAGGTAAACAACTACTCCTTTATATAAAAATTCATGCAAAACTTCATTGATCATGGACATGAAAACAGAAGGGGCCCCAGCCAGACCAAAAGGCATAACTAAGTATTCGTACTGTCCTAAGGGCATATTGAACGTGGTTTTCCATTCATCCCCTTCCCTTATACGAATGTGGAAGTAAGCATCTTTTAAATCTAATTTCGTGAAGATCTTACCTTGTGCCACGACGTTGAGTAGATGTCTGATGAGAGGTATAGGATAGGCATTTGTGGAGGAAACTGCATTGAGTCCTCTGAAGTCAGTACACAGTCTTAATCCTCCATCTTTCTTTTTAACAAACAGTACTGGAGCAGCATGCGGACTGTTTACTGGTCTGATGAATCCTCTTTGAAGATTAGTGTCAATGAATTTGCGTAGCTCCTCTCTTTCATTTGGGCTCATGGGATACAGCCTGCCTTTGGGTAAGGTGGCTCCTGGAATGATTTCCACTGCACAATCTGTCCTCCTATGTGGAGGAAGGGTGTTAGCTTCTTCTTCTGTGAAGGTTTGTAAATAAGCCCTGTATTCTTTAGGTATTTGATTAATTTCTTCTTGGGTTAAGAGCGCTTGTTCCATGAGGGTGGGATTGTTACCCCAATTCTGGTTCCAACGATGATTTTTGCAGTTATCGTGTTTAAAGTTAATGCTTCCAGCTGACCAGTCTATGTCTGGGTTGTGGTCCCACAACCATCTACTCCCCAAAATCAGAGGATATTTAGCTGTAGAGCTAATTACAAATGATCTCGTTTCCCAGTGTTGACCCATGCCTGTTATCACAGGTATTGTTTCAGTGGTGACTGGGTTCATACTGGTACCATCCATTTGTTCAAAAATAACTGGAGTTTTGAGCTCTTGCGTTGGGAGTACTAGTCCATTCACTAGAGCCGGCGCAATAATGTCCCTGGAGCAGCCAGAATCGATAAGGGCTTGCACACGAATATGAGTCTGTCTTTCAGGATTAACCAATGTAATAGGCATGAATAATATGGACCCTTTAGGTCTTTCCACTATGGGAGACGACTGCTTGATCTGCCGTTTGGGTCCTTTTACGACAGATCCATCTCGTTTCCCGAGTTGGGGCTTTCGGGTCCCTCTTCGCTGTTTAGGGCGGTTGGATCAAGGTCCATAATTTCTTCCAGCTCTAACCCTTTCTCGGGAGGATTTCTTCAAGCAGCCCCGCGCCACCTCACTGTTCGTGGAGTTGGTGTTGGGCGGTATGGTGGGGGAGGGGTGGTAGAGATGGTTCTCCTTGGTGGGAACGGAGTTCTTTGCACAGTCCTGGATGGACATTGTGCCACGAAGTGACCGCTTTGGCCACAATGTAGGCATAGTCCTTGTTGCCATCTAGTATCTCTCATTCCTCTGGCTGCGTATCCTGTCCCCCTTCCCCCTCTTACAATTATTGAAGTCTACCGGTGCCCTGTTGCTTGCTGCTGCTCTACGAGCCGTACTTCCTGCATGCAGTTTTCTACTTCACATGCCAATTGAATCCAACCCAAGAGTGTGGGGGGATTATCTTGCATAAGGGCTTGGGCCAGCAATTTGGGATTCATGCCTTGTTTAAACAAAATTATTTTGGTGGATTCCTCACACCTTGGACATTTAGCAGCTAGTTGTCAGAATTTAGTAACATAGTTTCTGGCTGACATAGTGCCTTGTCTAATGGTTTGTAATTCTGTTCCGGCTCTGCTCTCCTCCAAAGGATCTTCATATTGAGCTTGGAGTGCTGCTACTAATCCCTGTAAGGATTCTAATTCTGGGGCCCCCAATTCATATAACGCTACATACCATTCCGCCGCTTTTCCTTGCAACCGGGACCCCAGGTGTTCAATTTGGCTAGCTTCATCCTCAAATAAATGTCCCCAACGATTGAAGAATTGTAGTGCTTGCACGAGAAAAAATCCCAACTTCGTAGGATCTCCATTGAACATAGCTTCTAGCTTTACCCATCCCATCAGTAATTCTTGAGGTCTGGCTACTGGTGCCGGAAGTGGGTAGTATGGTAAAGGCACTGGTCCCGGTCTCGGCTGCGGCTCAGGTCTGTGAGTGATGGGTTGCATTGGAAGCAGTTGGGGTCTCGGTTGCGGGGGCCTCTGTGGTCTCAGAGGTGGAGGACCCTGTGGCCTCGGTGGTGGTCCTTGCGGTCTTGGACCCGGAGGACCTCATGGAAGTGGAGGGGGTCCTTGGGGTCGCAAAGGTGGAGGACCCTGCGTTACGGGCCTCAGCACTGGACCTCGTGGGAGAGGTTGAAGGGGCAGCTGTTCTTGTGGTTGAAGTGTTTGGAAAGGCGGTGGGAGACCTGGAGGAATTTCCCTTGGCTGCAAAGGTTGTTCTTCTGGGAGGATTGGCGGTTCCTGTGGCTGGAGAAGAGGTTGATCTGGTTGATCTCCTCCTTCGTCTCCCGGTGGGCCTTCCAGAGGGGGTCTTACTGGTGCCTCTTCCTGGAGGTCCTGGTGTTGGTCCGGTGGTGGTATTACTGGTTCTTGCTGATCATCAGCTGGTAAGACCAGTTTCTCTTCCTGAAGGGGAACCGAATCCGGTGCCGGACGCACTCCAGGTAAAATTCTTTGAAGAGCTGCCACTCCACGATTAATCGAAACTCTGGTGTGCTCTTCTTGCTGGGGCTCCTATCCTGAGCCCTTCACGACAACACTGACAACAAATGGACCGCATGAGCTAAACTCTCTTCCATGCTACAAATTCTTTCTTCCAGTCTTTGTACATGTCTTGGCGTTGAGGTGTCCACCGCCTCTTCTGTTGAATCCTGGGGTTGTTCGGTCGGGAATTGGGTAGTCTCTATATATTCCATCCAGGAAGTGGCCACTCGGGGCCACAGTCGAATCTCTCCCATTCCTGTGGCCCCGGCACCTTCTCCTTCCTCCGATATACCTGCCAGGATTCCTTTCGTTAGCCCCGTTATCACTGAAATTCCAGCATCCACTGCTAAAATTCGGCTTTGTAACTGCTGCCAACTTTGATCACTCGACTCGCGTTGCCCCGTCCATGGGGTGACTTCCATGTAGTCCCAACTCATTAGATCGCGACAGGAGGTTTCCCATACCTGGGTGCTCTCAGAACCTCTTAGGTCCCACTGCATTTGGTCAGATTCTCTATTCCAGTAATACCACGGTTGACTACTGGATACTTCCACTGACGAACTGACCACTTGATTCCCATCCATTTGCGACCTGGAAAACACTGTACTCGCTCTCCTCTCCCTCATATCTCTTGGCCTCGAACCCCACTGCCTCGGCGTAGGTAGTGATATTAGGGGTTCCGCCGCCGCCCTTGGTCGAGCTCCTGCTCCTTCAGGCACGAGAGTATACACCATTGTATGGCTTGACACCATTCCCCCTGGAATGGGTGGAATTGTAGGTTCCAGTCCTTCCGAGTTGGAGGCATATGGATCAAACAAAGGGACCCTGTTGGTTGCGGCCTTGGTATCCGTCTCCCCCCGGCTTAGGCATTGGAACAGCGGTGATTCATAACAAAATGTCAGACAGTGGCTTGCTAAAAGTTGCAATCCAGACTACTTCTTGCAATGAGACAAGAATCCATTGATTTCAAAAGATTTACTGAATATAAACAACCATTATAGTCCACTATCCAAGATACCAAGATCTTGGCTGATACACTAGTATTGTTACGAATGACAGGCAAAGACCAAGGTACGGAATAGCAAATCCCTGCAGGCCCCATCCTCCCCCCATAGTTCTCAAAACAAGCGGCTCGGAGCTGAGAAAGTGAAAGTTTCCCAAGGCTGGAAGGGTCGTAGTCATAACATTCCTCTTTTCTGAGATATCTTCTACTGAACTGCTGATCACCTGCAAAAGAAGCACTTCAAACACTGACAGTATTAAAATGGAGTCTCTTTGGCTGGCACATACAAAAACATAGTCAGAACATGACACCCGTGGTCTGTTGTTGCTCAACCATTTGGACAACTTGAGTGCAATTCTCCAGTTCGCAAGCCAGTTGTATCCACCTCAGAATCGTTGGTGGATCATCTTGCATTAGCGCCCTCTCCGTTAACTTGGGGTTCATCCCATTCCAAAACAGTACAATTTTGGTTCCTTCCTCCTGATGTAGGCACTTGGCCGCCAGCTGACAGAACTTTGCTGCATAATCTCTCACCGACTGGGATCCTTGCCACAAGGTTTTCAGTTCCGTGCGGGCCCATTCCCCTTCTATAGGGTCCTCATACTGGGCTCTGAGCATGGCAATAAAGGTTTGCAGACTTCCCAACTCTGGGCCCCCTGTGGAATAGAGGGTTACATACCATTCAGCTGCTATGCCTTCTAGGCAGGCCGCGAGATGCATCACTTGGCTCTCCTCATTGGGGAACTGCAGGGCTTGCACAACAAAAAACCCTAACTTACGGGACTCACCGTTAAAGGTAGCTTCCAGATTAATCCATCCCATTGGTAGTTAGCCCTCACCCGCTCCTCCCACATCAACAGGTTGGACAGGTGGCCGTCGTGGTGCAGGGCCTCTAGGAGGTATGCCTTGGGGACGTGGCTGAACCGGCACAGATCTCAGCAGCCTTGGTCTTGGTAGCGCTCCTGGAGTACCCAGACGTAGCTAAGGTGGGGGACTGGGAGTCGCCCTGGTGGCCCAAGTCCCCCTGGTCCCGGTTGCAGCCTCGGCTGTGGCGGTAGCACTGGCCCCTGAGGTTGAGGCACGGCTGCCGCAGGGGTAGCAGGTCCTGGACCCATAGGGGCCGCTCCTCTGATGATCAGTGCTGGGGGGGCCCCGCTGGAGGGTCTCCTGGTGCTGGTCCTTGGGGCGCTACCCCCCCTTGCACACCATTTCTTGCAGGTGCGGCTCCTCCTAACCCAGCGGAGTTATCCATTCCTGGCAGTGGTGGCAATGGGAGTGGTGGGCCTTGCGCTGGTGGGGCGGCTGGTCTTGCACTGCCTCTGGCCACTGCCAACTCAAGCAACTGTTGTAGTCCCACTGGGTCCTGGGCCCTGGCTCGCCCCGCACCTTCCTCTCCCTGGACCAGCAATGCAATCAAATAAGTAGCTTGCGCTAAATCTGCTTGCATCATCTCCATTTGTGCTTCCAGGGCTTGGCAGCGGTTCTCTTCCTCTACGTTGAGGTCGGGCTCCATCTCTTCCTTTCTGGGCGGCTGGAGTAAGCTCTCCTCCCACACTTTCTGTTGGCGATCGGCTCTCTCCACCACTTCCTCTGTGGCCTGAGCCTCTTGAACTTGAGCTTGGGAACCAGATGCGGCAGCTGCACCCGAAATGACCTGGTCCGACATCTCAGTTGCACTGGCCACTCAACCCTTGGCAATTCCAATCACAGCTAGAACTCCATACTGTAGCACTTGTGCCTGCCCCTGCAGGGTAGCCAAACATCCCTGTCCTTCAGGAACTCCCATCATACTCTCCCAAGTCCCGATCAAACCGACATCCTCATAGTCCCAGCTCATGAGCTCTGCGTGTGGCGTAGTCCAATCCGGAAGACTGCCTGTCTCTTCGGGTGGATTCACCTCCACCAGACACCTTGCTGCCTCATCCCATTGATACCATGGCTGAGTGCTGTCCCGGGCATCTCTGGTGGAGAGAGTGGACATCCGGCCAGTTTCCCAAACCTGGCCTCCTGTTGCTCCCAGGTCCTCCGACACTGGAGCCAAGTCCATCATAGAGCAGGAAAACATAGTGCCGGCATGTCTTTCCCTGGTATCCTGGGGCCGCAGACCCCACTGCCTGGGTGTAGGCACGGACGTCAGAGGGGTAAATCCTTGTCCCACGCTGGTCCAGGGCCTGGCACCTTTCCAGCTCGCTCGCGCCTGATTGGTCCCACCGTCAGGCTGTGAAAACAGCCCCTCGTCCTCCGTGCCTGGATCAGATGGGTCTGTTGGATGTAATCCGGTCTCTCCCAGTTGAGGGGTCGGGGGAGTTAAAAGGGATTCTCAACAAAATGTCAGACTATGGAATCCCAGTTATCTAGAGTTCGTCTCCCCCCCTTCTGCAAGAAGCACAAAGTTTCTTGATTCCCAAAGGTTTATTGAAAGACAATGCTCAGGATACAAGTGTCCATATTCCAAGGACTAGGAAAGCCTTGGCTGAACGAAAGCTTTGTTGAGAATGACACACAAAATGAAAGTAACACTTCAAACACCCATTCCCAGCCCCCCCCCCAGTCCTGTCTAGAAGGCCTGGGAAGGCGAGGACGTCAAGGTCGGCTGGAACGGTTTGATAAATCTTCGCTCCCATGGATATACGCAGCCTAGACAACACCTGGGCCCGGAGGGAGAGAACTAAACAACTACAGATTATAACATGAGAACATGATGTAGCTATGGCTTGAGAACTGACTAGCAAACTGACACTGACAATATCCTTTCTCTAATCAATGCAGTAAATTTTGCCATAGATGCAAACTCCAAAACTTTTGTCAACCATTCCTCCACTGTAGGCAATGTTGTGGTTTTCCACTTTTGTGCATAAAGTACTCTTGCTGCTGTAATAAAGTATAAAAACAGTGTTCTAAAGCTTTTTTCCAACTGGCTGTCCATTATTCCCAATAGAAAACTCTCTGGTTTCAGCTGAAGTTTAATCTTCAAAATCTTCTGAATCGATGATTGTATCTGCAGCCAAAAACTCTTTGCTTTCTTACATGTCCACCACATATGAAAAAATGTCCCTTCTTGTTTGGCACATTTTCAACATACATTTGACGCCCCCTTATACATTCTAGCCAATTTTTCAGGAGGCATATACCAATGATACATCATTTTGTAAAACTTTTCTTTAATACTGAAGCTTAATGTAAATTTCAGCTCTCTTGTCCACATATTTTCCCATTGCTCCATTAATATATTGTGTCCACAATTTTTTGCCCATTTAATCATACATTCTCTTACTTGCTCTTCTTCCGTCTCAAATCTCAACAAAAGTTTATGCATTTTAGAAATAACATGTTCATAATTTGTACAAAGGGCTATTTCAAATTCAGTTTTAGATTTCTCAAAGTCATAATGACTCTTGTCTAATTTGAATCTCTCCAGAATTTGCATATATGGAAACCACTGACAGGCATGCCTTTCTGCTGCTAAGTCCTCTCTTGATTTAATTTTAACTTGGTCCTGAGAGAATTCCAATAAATCTTGATGTTAACCATTTAGATGGACCAACCATTTCCCTTTTAAAATGAGCTTCTTGTGATGACAGCCAGAGAGGTATTTATGAACAAAACCTAAGCTTGTATTTATTCCATACTTTCAGGATTACACACCTTACATAATGTTTATCAGTCAATCAATCAATCAATCAATCAATCAATCAATCAATCAATCAATCAATCAATCAATCAATCAATCAATCAATCAATCAATCAATCAATCAATCAATCAATCAATCAATCAATTAATCAAAGGTTTATTATGGTCACAAGACCAGCCAAGTAAAGTACAGATAAAAATAGCAGTTTATGTAATGATTATTAACCTCCGCAATGGCTTTAACTTTGTCGTACCGTAGATACCCATGCCACCCAAATTCTATATCATGCCCTTCTAGGTCCAGTAGTCGTCTATTTTTTTAACAGTATCCATTCCTTCATCCAAACCCAACAGTCAGCTGCAAAATATAATCTCAAATCTGGCAGGCTCAAGCCTCCTCTTTCTTTTGCATCGTGTAGAACCTTAAATTTAACCCTTGGCTTTTTGCCTCCCCATATAAATCTCAATATATCCTTCTGCCACTGCTTAAATGGTACCTCTGTTGTCAATACAGGGATTGTCTGAAATAGGAATAACATTCTAGGTAAGACATTCATTTTAATTGTAGCTATTCTTCCCAATAGCAATAATTGAATTTTACTCCATCTTAGCATATCTCTTAATTTCTTTCCAAGTCTTAATATAATTATTTTGGAATAACATACAGTTCATATTTGACAAAGTAATACCCAAGTATTTTACCTTTTTCTCAACTTTAAATCCTGTTTTGCTCTCAAGTTTCATTTCAGCTTGTATTTTCATATTTTTAGTTAAGACTTTGGTTTTCTGCTTATTAACCTTAAAACCAGCCACTACACCAAATTCTTTCAACTTTGTCATTAAAGTTTCAAATCCATTCAAAGGGTCCTCCAAAGTTAACACCAAGTCATCTGCAAAGGCTCTGTTTGTAGTTCTCCTGTTTCACCTTAACACCTCGAATTCTCTCATCTTGTCTTATGTCCCTATTCAAAACTTCAAGCATCAGTATAAATAACAAAGGTGACAATGGGCAACCTTGTCTTGTGCCTCTTTGTATTCCTCATGGTTTGGTTAACTCTCCATTCATGACATTCTGTGCAGTCTGGGTTGTATAAATTGACTTAGTCAATTTAATAAAATTGTCCCCAAAGTGCATATCTTCCAATATCTTAAACAAAAATTTCCAGTTTAAATTTTCAAAGGCCTTCTCAGCATCTAGGAAAATCAAAGCAACTTATCTTTCATTATGTTTTTCTAAATATTCCAGAATATTCAGTACTGTTCTTAAATGGTCCTTTAGATGCCTCCACTTTGGTATTCATGAATAATGTCCTGTAGGATACTTTTAAGTCTTTGGAGGAGCCCCACTCAATATGGCATCCTGAAGCTGTGTGGGGTTTTTATCCCTGACAGAACTTGGAGAAAAGTGCCAGTTTGCTCTGGTAAAAAGACCCCCTGGAGAGGGGCACTTCTGGATGGTCCATTAATCTTACATACTCCCTGGACCCAGAGAATGCAGGAGAAGTTCTGTACAACCTGGGTTAAGGTGGAAGCTGTGATGACCTGGACAGATTAGGGTTAGGGTTAGGGTTAGGATATTCTCTAAGGATATTAAGGGCAACCAAATTTAAGCGGGAGAAAAGTCATTAGAACTGAGTCGTGAAGGCCATTAAAAGCCATAAAGAAGTATTGAGAAGGATAGAAATTACAGCACTGGAGAGTTGAAAGCTTGAGTAATCAGCCAACCAGCTTTGCTGAAATATCTGCAAAGACAGTGAGGTGTTATATCTTTAGTTCTCTTACATTATAGAACTAATAAGAGCAAAACTGAAGGATTTACATCATACAGAGAGCAAAGCCATAAGGAGAGATAGTTAAGAAAGTTTAAAACACATGAAAAGACTGGTGAAGTGAAATTAAAGAAGAATAAAAATGGCAATAGAGGAACTATGTAAAACAACTTGAAGGAAACCAAGCCAATACTGCCATCTACTGGATATTTTGTTTATAAACTTATAAATCATTTGTTTAGAAGTTTATGTATAAACTGAAGTTTATGTATAAACTGAAAATAAGAGATTATTTCATTGTGAAATACTAATGGCAGCAGCTCAGAGATGCAGAGGAAACTCAGTAGACATTCAAAAACCATCCACAGCTTTCTTCCAGTCAGGCAGCATCATAGTGAAGCAGCTGAACCTTGGAGCTCCTCTCCAGAGGTGAACTGAACTGCCTCATCCAGGGGATTTTTGCATCTCAAACGGACACCTGGAGGGTGCTGGACACCTGGGGATTAACCCTCTGTGGTCGCTCTCATCAGTAGCAGCTGACAGAGCAGATCCGAGGGTGTTCCTGGAGCCAGGACGAGTGTGGAGGCTTTAATGGCCAACAAGCTGGGAATGCCGTAACTAAGTAGTGGAGCTTTTACCTTCTTGCTGCTTGCTGTGAGACATGATTTACAACCCCATCTGAACTGTGAGTTTAACAACCAAGAACTACCAAAAGATAAGGGCCTTTTAACACCATTACTAGGAAAAGAGTTAAGAAAGGGGAAAGGGAGGAATGCCACCCCCCTTTTCTTTTTTGAAGTGGCTTTTGATTGCTTAGAGAAATGTACTGTTTTGTTTTTTTTCTTTATTGTGGCCCCCCTCGGATGGATTTATCTCTACTTGGAGAAGGAAGAAAGAAGGAAGATCTAGTTAGAGGACTATAAACTGCATTTTTGCTTTATCCCTGTTCTTCCCTCTGCTTTGCTAGTTTGGACTTTAAAAAAAATTCTAACTAAACTATGGCTGGAAATTGGAGAACTGTGAAGTCCTTTCCAATGGAATATGTTAGAACCTGAATCATTACTATACTAGTAGACTCTGAGAGGATTCTATTTCTTTTTTGGCTCTGCTTTTTCAATTCCTTTTGCTGGATTAGAGGAGGACTCGAGCATTGGAGTTATGTGAAGATGAAGACTAATGAGGTAAGACCATGGGAAATTCTGGTGCTATTCTTTTACTGAGAGGGAAACAGTGAAAGGACTACAGTTTGTGATCCTATACTACCATCTGCTGGTCAATTTATAAATTGGTAGCAGTGCTATTGCTAAACTGCTTTATGAGTAGAATTGTGATGAATGGGGATAATACATGTTTATAAGGGGAAGAAATGTTGATTTTGAATGTATGAACTGAATAATGTGTAGTCAGTAGGAATAATTGAAAGGTGGTTAAACAAGAATTAAGAGATTAAGGTAAAGAAAGATATACTGGTGGAAAATAGCTGTTTGAAGATATAAGGTGTTCTTCAGGGAAATAATGAGTAAGCAAGGGAAAAAATTAGGTTCCACTCTCCCAGGTCCTCTTTCACCAGCACAATCTAAATCTACCAACCTTATGGCCAAGAAATAGTCTCAAAAGACTTTACAAACTATGCTGCAGACAGGGATGGACAAAATTAATTCTACACTTAATCAGGCAGTAAAATAAATGAAGAGCTTAAATACAGAAGTGGCAGAACTTAAAGGGAAAATGAACGACTTCCAGACATAACTGATGGAAAACAAGCATATAACCCAAGATATGGCGAACCAAACTCAACAAATAGATACAAAATGTGAGGAAGTCTGGCAGAAAACAGAAGTGGCCTCTAAACAAGATATTACTTGGAATTCATTAATGGAACTAGAAATGGCAAGAGCTGCACTTATTATAAGATGTCAAAACATAATAGAATATAAAGATGAAGATTTGAGGACAGAATTCACAGAAGCTCTTGCTGAGTTTTTGGAAGAGGAACCAGTGGAGATGGCTAAAGAAATTGATTTAATATACAGAGTCAACACACTATATGCGAAGAATAAGGTGCCAAGAGAAGTTCACATTAAATTTTCAAGATGCATAACTAGAGATCATATTCTGAGAATGCTTCATGACAAACCACTCAAGATTCAAGGTAAAGAGATGAGTTCTAAAAGAAACTCCATGGAAAATAAGACAGAAGAGAAAGGAGTATACACCTTAATAACTCAATTAAAGGAAATTCCAATTGCTTTCTGATTGTTAACGCCTGAAGGAGTTATTTTCCAGTTTGAAGGACAGAGATTTAAGATTGACTCAATATACAAGATGGAGAACTTTATGGAAAGATATGGAAGGAAACAGAAGCAAACAGAAAGTAAGAAAAAGAGATCAAAGAAGGAAAAAGGTGCAGAGAAAGATGAAGGAACCTCAACACAGGACTACTCATCAGCATCAGAAGAAGAGACAGGACCATCAAAGAGCAAAACTCCAAGTCACAAATCACAACCGATGAGAGTGACAAGAAGAAATAAGGAAGATAGTAACAACAACAAAATATAATGGAGGGAATATTTAAAAATTTTCAACCAACATTAATGGACTAAACTTACCAGAAAAAAGAAAGAAAATTCTAAAACAATTAAAAATTTTGAATGCAGATGTTACCTGCCTGCAAGAAACCCATATTAGAAAGAAAAACCAGCATTATCTACAATGTAAAAAACTTGGAGATACCATTTTTACTGCCAATTTGACTAAGCAAAGAGGTATAGTAGCATATATTTTAAAAGAACTGAAACCAACTTTAATATATTCAGCGGAAGACAGCAGACTACTACTGGTTGAAATCTTTATTGGGGAGAAGAAGACCTTATTGGCAATGATATATGCGCCAAATGACCACTAGGAAAAATTCTACTACAACTTGAATGAAACCTTGGCAAGGTTTGACTATATGGATATATGCTTAATTGGGGACTTTAATGTGGTATTTGATCAAGACTTAGATAGGAAAACAACGAAGAAATCTAAGAACTCCAAAGGGCTCCTTCCAAGATCTTTTCTTAGACTGGCGGAAGAATATAAATTGATTGACGCATGGAGAGCAAGAAACCCAACAAAAAGAGATTACACGTTTCACTCAGACTGTCATAAGTCCTGGTCCAGAATCAACATGTGTTGGATCTCCACAGGTTTAGTACAAGAAATTAGAGGTGCGGATATACTTCCCAGAACATATGCAGATCACAGTCCCTTAGCAGAAACAACAAGGAAATTTAGATGGAAGTTGAATACACAACTACTGAAGAATAATTTGTTTAAAAATGATGTTAAAGAGGAAATGAAACATTATTTCCAGCATAATATAAATCCTGAAATGCACACGAATATCATCTGGGATGCAAATAAAGCATATTTTAGAGGATTGGCCGTAAGATATGCAGCAAAACAAAGAAGGGAGAAGCAACAATGATACAAGGAGATAATGGGAAACCTGGAAAAAAAGGGAAAAGGTTTTTAAAAGGATCCCTCAAACGTGAATCTAAAAAGTAATATTAAGGCTTTACAGAATCAAATTAATTTACTATTGATGGAAGAGATTGCACAAAATATTAGTTTGCCAAGCAAAATTATTTTGAACATGCAAATAAATCAGGGACATGGCTAGCCTATAAGCTTAGAAAGGAAAAAGAGATATATTCATGTTTGTATGATGAGACAAAGAGAGAAAAGACGCGGAAAGACGAAATGAAAAAGGTGGTGGAGAATTTTTATAAACAACTATATAGAAATATTATTGCCACAGTACTAGAAGAAACATCCGTACCTGAATCACGGACAGAGGCAACCATCTCTTTAATACATAAAGAAGGAACAGATGTGAAGGAGATCAAGAACTATAGACCCATCTCCCTGCTGTAAAATATTTGCTACAATATTAGCTGCAAATTTTTTAAAAATACTGATATAATACATCCAGATCAGGCAGGTTTCCTTCCCAAAAGACAATTGATAAATAATATTAGGATTACTTTAAATCTATTGGAGTATTATGAGGCCCACCCTGAAAAACAGATGGCAATGATATTCTTAAATGCAGAGGAGTTAGCCGTGTTAGTCTGTGGTAGCAAAATCAAAAAGAGTCCAGTAGCACCTTTAAGACTAACCAATTTTCTTGTAGCATAAGCTTTCGAGAATCAAGTTCTCTTCGTCAGATGCATGATACAGAGACTGGTCAAATACAGAAGAGGAGGAGAGAGAAGAGGCAATTAGGGGGAGGAAGGGGGAGGGAGCAATCAAAACATTCCTTTGCTAGTATATGTAAACATCTTTTCGTTTGCCCTGTTAGTTTGTAGCAGCCAAACAGCTAGACCATCCAATTCCAATGCAGTATGAGCCTTTGATAACCACAGCTCTCCCTGCCAGATGCATCTGACAAAGAGATCTGTGTTCCCCGAAAGCCCACGCCAGGTGCCATTGAGCTCCCCCAGACCCTGCCTCTGTAAAGGAAATCTGTTACCTGTGATAATGTGATAACCATTCATAGTCCCTATTCAGTCCCAGCTTGACAGAGTCAAATTTGCATATGAATGCCAGTTCAGCAGCCTCCCGTTGGATTTTGTTTTTGAAAAGTTTCTGTTGAACTACAGCGACCTTTAAGTCTTTGATGGAATGTCCTGGTAGATTGAAGTGTTCTCCCACTGGTTTCTGGACGTTTCCATTTCTAATGTCAGATTTGTGTCCATTTATTCTTTTGCGTAGAGGTTGGCTGGTTTGTCCAATGTCCAGAGCAGAAGGACATTGTTGGCACATGAGGGCATATATCAGATTGGAGAATGAGCAGCTGTAAGAGCCAGAGACAGTGTAGTTGATGCCATTGGGCATAATTTTTTGTATCAAACTATCCCTATAAGTATTAATAAGTCATTGTTTGAGGAACTAAACAAAACTATATCCAAATTTATTTGGCAAGGAAAGAAACCAAGAATCAAATTGAAAATGCTGCAAGGTTTGAAAGAGAATGTGGGCCTTGCCTTACTCAACTGGAAAACTTATTACCAAGCGTGTTGTCTAGTTTGATGAGCGATTGGATCCTACTGGAAAATTCAAGACTCTTAGCCCTTGAAGGACATGACCTACAGCTAGGATGGCATAACTTTATGTGGTACAGAAAAACAACTGTACAGAAATATTTTAAAAATCCCTTGATAAGAAAATTTCTTATAACAAAATGAGAAGGAGTCGTACCGCAAATATATTTGAAAATTTCACAATGGGTCTCACCATTAGAAGCATTTACACAGCCAAATGTATTTCTCCCAGACAAGATTACCAGATATAAAGAACTTTTGGATAATAAAGGAGTATTAAAAACAAAAGATGCAGAGGATGTTAGTCCATAGTAACAAAATCAGAAAGAGTCCAATAGCACCTTTAAGACTAACCAACTTTATTGTAGCATAAGCTTTCGAGAATCACAGTTCTCTGACGAAGAGAACTGTGATTCTCGAAAGCTTATGCTACAATAAAGTTGGTTAGTCTTAAAGGTGCTACTGGACTCTTTGATTTTAAAAACAAAAGAGGAACTACAGAATCAAGGCATTAATTTAGACTGGTGGGCAAGAGCACAGATTGAATCTAGATACAATAAAGATTAAAAAATGGGAGACTTTTAGTTAGAACAAAAATACTTCAAAAACTGTTACGTGACTCAGATGAAAAATTGATTAAGAAAATGTACTTATTTTTAATGCAAAGAAAGATGAATGAGGGGGTGGGAAAATGTAAAATTTTATGCGCACAGAACTTAGGATATAATATTGACTCGGTACAATGGAACAAGACATGGAAAATGAATGTTAAAATAACTAAGTCTGTCACACTAAAAGAGAATTTATACAAGATGTTTTACAGATGGTTATCTAACACCAGATAGACTAGCTAAAATGTATACAAACACGTCAAATAAGTGTTGGAAGTGTAAGAAACATGAAGGGACATTTTTTCATATGTGGTGGTCCTGTAAGGAGGTACATAGATTTTGGATAATGGTGCACACATTATTGCAAACTATCTTACAGATCTCAATTCCCCTCAAATCAGAGACATTCTTGCTAAACTGTGTGCCAGATATGAGCAAAAACAGAAGCACTTCACAATTCATGTAGTAACAATGGCCAGAATTTTATTAGCATATTACTGGAAATGTCAAATAACACCTTAGCAAGAGGAATTAGTAGTGAAGATAATGGACACTGTGGAAATGGACAAGTTAACTTCATTAATGAAATGACAAATGGAAGATTTCTTTGTGCCATGGACTCCCTTCTACCAATGGATTAAAGATAAATATAGAGACTAAAATGCAGTAAGGCAATATGTTATGAAATATTAAAAATCACAGTCAACTCTGTATTAGGATAAAGTATGAGATGTGGAGAACTAGAATGTTGATATAAGCAAGCCTAATGAAATCTTTGTGTATTTTTTTCTTTCTTGCTTGCTTCTCGCTTTCCTCTCTCACTCTTTTTTCTTACTTTCTATCTGTATGGAAAATCAATAAAATATTTTTTTAAAAAAGCTATCCACAGCCTCACCCCAACCACAAGGGATGGAAACCATAAATAGTTTGTTAGAGGGTGTGGAGAAAAGGTTGGAGCAAAGATTTACACAATTAGAAAATAACGTAGACTGTTTAAAATTGGATATATCAAAGGAATGTAAAGACTTTAAGGAAGCTGTTAAACAAATTAAAGAGGAGGTGGATGGTATTAAATTGAGAACAGAGACTGTAGAGGTTAAAAGCAAAATAATGAATAAGGAATTACATGAGCAACAAGACAGGATGGATTTATTAGAATTAAAGATGAAAGAAAATTGGCTGAGATTTAGAGCAGTTCCAGAACATAAGAATGAAGAAATTAGGGATAAGATGGTTGTAGAATTATCTAATTTCCTGGACTCAGAGATAGATATACTGGATGCAGAAACTGACTCTGTCTACAGGATATGCTTTAATTAACGAAGTACCAAGCGATGTTCTGATTAAATTTGTGAAGAAAGCTACTAGAGATGCTGTATTGCTAGAGCATTCCAAGAAAAGGTTTAAAATAGGAGACAAAGATATAATTGTTCTGAAGGAGATCCCAATGGGCATATTAAGAAAAAGAAAAGATTAGACATTTCTCACACAGATATTGAGACAGAGAAAAACTACCTTTATGTGGGAGAATCTAGAAGGAGTGAGCTTTAGATTCCAGCAGAAGATGTACAGAATAAATACAGTGTAGAAAGCAAGAGAATTTTTGGAGAAGTTTATGCCGGAAGAGAAAGACCTTAATCCAAGGGTAGAAATACAGAAGGAAGAAGAAAGGGGTAGAGTTTGGACATTTCTAATATATAGTTCAGTATGAACTGTAAGTGTTTATCATGGAATACAAATGGGCTTAATGCCCCACAGAAAAGAAGAAAGATTTTTGTTATTTGAAAAAACAAAAACCGGACATTATATGTTTACAAGAAACACATTTCAAAAAAGGACTGTAACTACTTAATTTAAAAGAACATGAGTCAAGAATTCATAGCAGCTTACTGTATGTAAATCTAAGCAGACCAAGGGGAAAAGGCCGGATAGTACAAAGGTGCAAACAACAAGTCCAGGAATATACGCTAAATGCTAACTCCTTTTTATGTAAACATTTCAATAGTGCAAACGTGCAAAGTGCAAAGTGCAAATAAATAATATGCAATGATTACAATAAATATAATAGATACACTTCAGTTGTCCGAGTCATTATATGAATGTCCGAAACAAGCCCACAGTGGGGACATACTAAGTGGGGAGTCACAATGCAGTCTTATGGAGGTGGCTCAAGTCCAATTAGATGTAAAATCCACGGGTGCCGACGGGATTATGCAGGCATCTTATACAATTCCCGTTTCGTATGAAACATACTTCTTCTTGGGCACAAATATAGCTGGAAACATTGGAGCGGATTGGCGAGTTTCCAGCTATATTTGTGCCCAAGAAGAAATATGTTTCATACGAAACGGGAATTGTATAAGATGCCTGCATAATCCCGTCGGCACCCATGGATTTTACATCTCATTGGACTTGAGCCACCACCATAAGACTGCCTTGTGACTCCCCACTTAGTATGTCCCCACTGTGGGCTTGTTTCGGACATTCATATAACGACTCGGACAACTGAAGTGTATCTATTATATTTATTGTAATCATTGCATATTATTTATTTGCACTTTGCACTTTGCACGTTTGCACTATTGAAATGTTTACATAAAAAGGAGTTAGCATTTAGTGTATATTCCCGGACTTGTACTGTATGTAAATCAACAATTGAAACCAGAAGTAAGATTAATAGATGATTTCGGGAGGTTTGTGAGGGTAGAAATCACTCTAGATGGTGAAAAAAATTTGGTCTTAGGGGTATATGCACCAATTGATGAAAAAGTGAAATTTTATGGCTACTTGATGGAAAAACTATTAGAATTGGCTGAAAAAGAAATTAAAACAAAAGAGGAACTTATAAAAACACCAAGTAATAAAATACTGCTAAATCAAATGAAAATGCTACAATAGCAGCTGTCAATCTTAATGGTAAATTAGATGGAGAAAAATTTGAAATTTGCAAAACAGGTATTTTGACCAAGCTAATAAACCAGGAAGATGGCTAGTTTACAGGCTAAAAAAAGAAAAAGAGAGAAGGTTAATTGTAAAATTACAAGACAAAGACAGAATAGTAACTGAAAATAAAGATATACAAAAAGTTGTATTTCAGTATTTCTCATATTTAAGAAGCAAGAGATATCACAAAGAAAGTTGGAAGACTACCTGAAGAATCCAAATTTGCCACAGATATCAGAAGAACAAAGAGCCATGATGAAAAATCCAATTACTATAAATGAAGTGGTAGATGCAATTAAAAATTTTAAAAGAGGGAAAGCACCCAGTCCAGATGGATTGACAGTAACTTACTACAAGTTAT
Source organism: Eublepharis macularius (assembly GCF_028583425.1). Classification (NCBI taxonomy): domain Eukaryota; kingdom Metazoa; phylum Chordata; class Lepidosauria; order Squamata; family Eublepharidae; genus Eublepharis; species Eublepharis macularius. The sequence continues at coordinate 712,878 of NC_072792.1, read as the reverse complement.
TTCAAGATGAGATATTCTTACCTATCCAATCAATGATGAATACAATTATAAAAGAGGGGAAGATACCAGAGATGTGGAGAGAAGCTAATGTTACTTTGATCCCGAAAGAAGGTTTAGACCCCAGTGAAGTGAAAAACTATAAGTGGTTTGCCACAATATTGGCTAGAAGATTGAAACTGGTCCTACAAGAATTTATTAAAGAAGATCAGAGTGAATTTCTACTGAAAAGGCAAATAAAAGACAATATGAGAAATGTGCTGACTGTAATTGAATACTTGGAAAAACATAATGAGATAAATTCATTCAGATATAAACAGTGCTCATTTTTCTTGGCGCAGAAAAAGCGTTTGACAATATAAACTTGAAATTTATGATAAAAGTCCTGGAAGAAATGCACTTTGGAGATAATTTTATCACCTGGGTGAGAGCTATTTATAATATACAAAAGGCCCAAATCATAGTTAATGGAGAACTAGTGTATGTGAAGTTCAAAAGGGAACAAGACAAGGTTGCCCATTGTCGCCCCTTCTGTTTATATTGGTACTTGAGGTGTTGAATAGAGCCATTAGAGAAGAAAGTAAGATTGAAGGTATTAAAGTCAAAAAAGAATTGTATAAGTTAAGAGCATTTGCAGATGACCTGGTCTTCACCTTAGAAAAACCCCTTAGAGGAAATAGAGGTATTAATGTCTAAACTAAAGGAATTTGGTGTAGCAGGATTTAAAGTTAATAAAGGAAAAACAAAGATGCTAACAAAGAATATGCAGGAAAAAGAAAAAAGTCAGTTGATGGAAAAAACGGGATTTAGAATTGAAAAATAGGTTAAATATTTAGGGGTAATATTGACAAATAAAAACACAATGTTGTTTCAAAATAACTATGTCAAGGTATGGAATGAAATTAAAAAAGACCTAGAAAAATGGGAGAAATTACAACTATCATTGTTAGGAAGAGTTTCTGTTATTAAAATGAATGTTTTGCCAAGACTGCTGTTTTTGTTTCAGACAATCCCAATTTTAAGCTCTGATAAGCAGTTAGAGCTTTGGCAAAGAGAGGTAAGGAAAAAAACACGTATTAAACAAAAGGCTTTGCAAGATGCAGAGGAAAGAGGTGGACTGGGGGTGCCAGATCTAAAATTATATTATGCAGCTGCCTGTTTAGTTTGATTAAAGGACTGGATAACGTTAAAGAATAGGAGACTCTTGGAATTAGAGGGACATGATTTAAGGTATGGGTGGCATGGCTACCTGTGGTATGATAAAATCAAAGCAAATGTAGACTTTAAGAATCATATTATACACCAAGCCCTGATATGAATCTGGAATAAGTTCAAGGCAAGAATAACAATAAAAACACCACTGTGGCTTTCACCACATGAGGCACTATTTAGAAGAGAAATATTACATAAGGATAAGTGGTTAACATATGTTCCATGTTCAAATGGTTGTAAAAGGTGCACTTAAATTTCTATGGTAAATGTACTGGCTAAGTGCTGTAATAAAGAATCTTCTTCTGGTTAACATATTATGATTTCTGTAATTTCTCACAAGGGGGGATAAAAATGCACTCGAGAGAAGAACTGAAAGAGAAAGGCCTGGATTGTCAGGGGTTTGCATATATGCAACTATCAGAAAGGTTTTACAAATGACCTTAAAATGTATGGCATGGAAGAAACAACTAGTACATTTAAAAAAGTGTTATGTACAAAAGAAGATCACTTAATATCTAGAATGTATAAATTGTTTTAAAAACGGAACTGGAAGAAGAACAAGTGAAAGATTGCATGATTAAATGGGCCAAAAATTTTGGATATAATATCTATATGGAGCAGTGGGAGAAAATGTGAAATTATGATCTAAAATTTACATTGTTACAATCTGAAAGAGAATTTTTATAAAATGATGTACAGGTGGTACATGACCCCACAAAAATTAGCTAAAATTTTTAATGGGGTGTCAAATAGATGTTGGAAATGCCAAAAAAATAAGGGTTCCTTCTACCATATGTGGTGGACCTGCCCCATTGCTAAAAAGTATTGGAAACAAATTTACTTAACAATGCAAAAAATATTAAAGAGTAACTTACAATTAAAGCCAGAGATGTGCCTATTGAGCTTAGTGGATAATTCAATAGAAAGTGAATTTGGAATTTTCATTAGATATATGATAACGGCTGCAAGATTAGTCTACGCACAATATTGGAAATCAAATAAACTTCCAACAGTAGATGACTGGTTAATAAAAATGTTGGAGATTGCAGAAATGGCAAAACTAACGGAGTTGCTGCGGGATAAAACGACAGCCAACTTTGGGAAGACGTGGAAACCTTACATAGACTTTCTGTATGTAAAAGAGAAGGCAGAGTTCATGATTTGCAGATTCGAAAATTAGATTTGTAAGGCAGGCAATAAATAGTAGGCTGAAATATGGAAAAATGTGGATATCTGCAGTAAAGTCAAAGTTATATACTTAGTAAAGATATGGGTATTATGGAAGAGTTATTGATTATGCAATGAGTTTAAAGAAATTTTGTAAAATGTTCAAAATGGAATGTGTCCGGACTTCCGGTTTGGGATCCATGGAGGTCTAACGCAGCTCTAAGTGCAGAGCTGACCGGGCTGCCGTTTCAGCGGCCGGAGGGGCACAAAAAGCCCCCGGCCACCTGCTCTCAGGCGGAGAACAGGCAAAGAATGCTCAAAGACCTCAGGGCGCATTGATCTCGGGCGAGGGGGGGTTCTGCGCTAAGGATTCTCTCTCGACCCTTGAGGTCCCACCCTTTGACAGGTCGGCATAGATCTCTGCGACAGACCCGGGGCCAGTGCGGCTGGCATAAGACCTTCGTGCCCAAGCTTCAACAGGGGGAAAACAAACGGAAAGAGAACTTAAGATTGAAGCAGTGATTACAACCCAGAAAGACGTTTGAAAAGGTAAAGATCACTATCTCCTGAATTGGGATGGATTGTTAAAAGTAACCAAGTTTTAAAAGGACTTTTTAAACTGCAACAGACTTACTATAAGGAGGGGGAAACCCGGCAAGAAATAGATTCCAAAAAGGACTAAGTAAAAAGAAGTAATTTCAGAAAAGAGACATTTGTTTATCATACCTGTGGTTGAGAATCGATAGCAGGCTGTGGGAAAACTTCTACCATCGCGAGAGCTGCAGCGGAGAGTCGGGAAACAGGAAGTAAGTAATAGTGATAGAGTCGGCAGAAGGAGACGGCCCCTACTGGAAGACAGGAAGAAGGGCATCACCATTTTTGAACAGGGAAGGGCTTTGGCTTCAGCAAGGGCGGAAGTAGGACATCTTGGATTACAAAAGGGTACAGAGAAACCATAGAGAAAAGACGCCCGACATTTTGGATTTTTGAAGTGATTTTTGTTCATTTAAAGGACCGGGACTTTTAAATTAATTAAAAGGACTACCAATTTGGACGCCACGGAGCTAAGAAAACGTGCAGACTCGTGGGAGCGAGGTAAATCAAGCCCCACAATGTCGAAGAAAGAGTGGCAAGCAGCCATAGAGAACATGGACAAAAAATTTTGTGAAATGCTAAAGGAGCTTAAAGAAACAAAATTGGAGTTGGTGAAAGAAGTCAAAGATGTCAAAGAGACAGTTAAAAATGAGCTGGCAGAAGTAAAAAAGGGAATGGAGACGATACAAACCGACCTGCAGGCAGCGCAGCAAAAAGTTAACGATGTGGAGAAGGCGATGGACAACCTTACAGAGACGCAGCGAACGGACATGAGAGTAATGAGGGGAAGAATGGCAGTTGCGGAGAGTAAATATATGGAAAAGCAGCTGAGGTTTCGAGGTTTGTTGGAAGTAGAAGGAAAGACAGCACAAGAACAGGTGACTGAAGTGTTAGCTGAATACCTGGAAAAGGAGGAGGAGGAGGTTGTGGCTTTCCTAGATGTGGTGTACCGAATAAATTCCAGATTTGCGACCCAGAGAAAGGTACCAAGGGATGTGATAGTGCAATTTATGACAAGGAATGTAAGGGAAATGATAGTGACTAAGCAATTTCAAGATCCATTGATAGTTGATGGCAAGACAATTATCATCATGAAGGAGTTACCCAGATCGGTGCTCTTGGACCGGAAAAAATACAAAGTGTTAGTCCAGACTTTGAAAGACATGAAAGTAAGATACAGATGGGAATTACCGGAAGGGATATCTTTTGAATTTGGAGGGGTAAGAAAGCGCATCAGATCTGAATTGGAAATGGAAAGGTTCATGATGGACAATGAAAAAGACTTACCAACAACAAGGCTTTGAATATGGAGTGTAAAGTTTTATCGTGGAATGTAAATGGACTTAACTCACCTAATAAGCGAAAAAGTATTTTCCACTGGCTATTAAAACAGAAATGTGATATAGTTTGCTTACAAGAGACTCATATTAGAAATCAGGATGTAAAATACCTTAAAGTAAGTAAATTGGGCATTGGATTTGTAGTGGCTTCAAAAAAGAAAAAAAGGGGAGTGGTACTATATATAAAAGAAGAGCTGCAACCAAAGGTGATAATTAGAGATGGGGAAGCCAGATTTATAGCAGTGGAATGCATTTGGAACTTAAAGAAAGTGTTGGTGATTGGAATATATGCGCCTAATGGAGCTAAAGAGTGCTTTTTTGAGGATTTAAAGAAGCAACTAGATGAACTTTCATATGATCAGATAATACTTGCAGGAGACTTCAATGGAGTTACAAATTTGGAACAAGACAAGAAATCAGCCACTACACAAAAGAAAAGAGGATTATTACCAAAGACTTTTTTTGGATTAATGCAACAGGAAGCGTTGGAAGATGTGTGGAGAACGCAGAATCCCACAATCAGACAGTATACCTTTTTCTCTGCAAGACACTCTACCTTATCGCGTATTGATATGATCTGGGCCTCAAAGGACTTAGTACTTTGGACTAAGGAAGTAGAAATAATGCCTATGGTAGGCTCAGATCATAACCCAATTATGTGGAAATTTGGAAAAAGAACTAAGAGAAAAGGATGGAGAATAAATGAGGATTTGTTGCAAGAGGGAGAAAGTATGGAAATGTTGAGAAGGGAGACTAAATTCTTCATACAGTACAACATGAATCAAGAAGTACCAACCAACAAGGTATGGGACACGTACAAGGCAGTAATCAGAGGTGTATTAATGGACTTAAATGGAAGACTCCGAAGGAAAAAAGAGGAGAAGAGACAGGAGATTATGGAAAAAATAAAAGCCAAAGAAATCCAGTTGAAGAAAAGACCAGGGAAAAAGAAAATATATCAGGACATTAAAATCCTTCAGGAGCAGTTGACGGCCATGAATAATAAAGAATTGGAATGGAATATGAAAAGACTGAATCAAAAGTCGTTTGAAGGGGCGAACAAACCTGGGAAATTTTTGGCATGGCAATTGAAGAAAAGAAAGGAGAAAAAGATAATAAATAAAATATGTGATGACAATAAAGTACACCTGGAACAGGTCGCTATTAGCAGAGCCTTTTATAAATTTTACGCTAAATTGTATGATAAGAAAGAAGTGAATAAAGATGCAATAGCCGCATATCTGGAGAAAATGAAGCTGCCAGTAATGTCCGAGGAGTGGAGAGTTAAACTAAACAGTGAAGTAACAGAAGAGATAAGGAAGGCAATACAGTCAACAAACTTGGGAAAAGCGCCAGGGCCTGATGGACTCACAGCTAAGTTTTACAAGGCAATGGCCAATGAACTGGTACCGTTTTTAAAAGAGGTGATCAATGGTGTTATGAGGGACCAAAGGATCCCAGATACCTGGAGTGAAGCAAATATATCATTGATCCCCAAAGAAGGACAGGACTTGACCAATGTTAAAAACTACAGACCTATCTCTTTACTTAATAATGACTACAAGATTTTTGCAAAGATCTTGGCGGAGAGAATAAAGGGGTGGCTAGCCAAAGTTATTGGAGAAGAACAAGCAGGCTTTTTACCAAATAGACAAATCAGAGACAACCTAAGGACAGTCATAAACGCTATAGAATACTATGACAGGCAATGTGATAAGGAGGTTGGTTTCTTTTTTGTAGACGCTGAAAAAGCATTTGACAATTTGAACTGGGACTTTATGTTTGCCACCATGGAACAGCTACAAATGGGGGAAAGGTTCATAAGAGCAGTGAGAGAAATTTATAGAGACCAGAGTGCAGCAATTGTGGTGAATGACGAGCTGACTAAAAAACTGATTATCGGAAAGGGTACAAGACAAGGTTGCCCGCTATCCCCATTGTTGTTTATTTTGGTTCTTGAAATTTTGATGATGCAGATTAGAGAAGATAATGCAATCCGTGGTATAAAGATAAAAGACTTTTCCTATAAGGTCAGAGCGTTTGCAGATGATATAATGTTAATTGTGGAAGATCCAATTGAAAACATGCCTAAGGTAATAGAAAAAATAAAAGAGTTTGGAGACTTGGCAGGTTTCTATGTAAACAAAAAGAAATCAAAGATTTTATGTAAGAATATGATTAAACAAAAGCAACAGTTATTAACGGAAATAACAGACTGTGAGGTAACAAGTAAGGTGAAGTACTTGGGAATTGAATTGACTGCAAAAAATATAGATCTATTTAAGAATAACTATGAGAAATTATGGACTCAAATAGAGCATGATCTGATCAAATGGAATAGGCTGAACTTGTCATGGTTGGTGTCACGGCTACAGGCCCTCAGTGCCTCGACCCAGCTTAGGGGAAGAGCCAGCAAAGGTCTATCAGCCGGGCTAAACAAAATTAGCAAATTGGCAAGAGAAGGAAAGTCCCTCAAATGCCCTCAATTCTGCCACCAGTCCCTCAGGGTTCCCAAAAGCTTTAGGAGGAGAGGGACACCCTCCAAGCCTATTAGGGAGCTAAAAGGAGCAAAGTCTACCTAGCAAGGTTGTGCTTGCAGGTAGAGTGCACAGCAAAATGTTATCAGGTAGGTGGTTCACGAGAACTAGCAAAAATGGGTTCGGCAAAGTACCTTGAGTTTTGAGACCCCAAAGTCACACACCCAAACACAAAATATAATATAATTATTTATTAAGGTGCAAGGTCACATACAATGGTACAAGACAGACTGTGAGGAATAAAACAAAAATACCTATAGCTTTATTTGCTCTAACTTATACATACCAATATCATAGTAGAAGTAGATTGTCAAAGTTGTCAAGAAGGCAAAAAGCAAAATCTCTGGTCACAGAGGCAAAATCAGTCAGGCTTCATAGCACAGCAAAATGGATGGGTTCAGGAACGTCCATCCCCAGACAGAGCCAGTTTGAGAAACTGACCGAGTTACAATAGTGGTTACTGCAACCCAGACAGAATCTGAGGTCCATTATTGGTAATGGGTTTTTTATGTCAATCTTGACACCCGAGAAGGGAGGGCTGGTCCACCAATCGGTTAGCAAGAGTGTGATCTCATAGTCAAAAGTGACTGTGTGCAAAAAAGGAGTTAGGTGTATGGCTGCAGTCCAAGACACCCCCTCCCATCTTGCAGGTGCAATTAGTTTCATGAAGCAAGAATGTTAATTGGTTTACTGTCTGGCCATGGAGGTTCTCTCGCTCTGAGTGTCTTATCTAATCTACAAGGTCAGAGTGTTCGAGAAGCGAGAGGCATCTCCATTCTCAAGAGAAACGGCTAGAAGCAGAAAAGGGGGAGTTTGTGGGCTAGAAAATGTCTTAGAATAGCAAGGCCTCTTGACCAAAGTTTTAAGCAGCCATTCTACCTCAGAAAGGCTAAATACAAAAGAAAGTTAAGCATTTTTCTCTACATCTTCCCCCTTCAGGAGATGAAATTACTGGGTTTACTCAAATTTCATCTAAAAAACTAAAAGAAAAATGCTAGTAGTAAAAAATGTGCAAGATTAAAAGACCCGTATTTCCAAAAGGCATAAATAAAACACAAAAGGATGGGTAAAAACACATAAAAACAGTAAAATGAGGTAACTTGAGAAATTAGCAGCCACTGTGAATGCAAGAGAAAGAAAAAAATTTAAAGGCAGTGTTTTACATTTGGAAGCAAAGCAAAATATACTGTAATTCAGGTAATAAGAGCAGTCACAGAAAGCAATCAAGGTTAAACAATTTAACCAGCAACATCACAGTAAATTCTGGACAATCTGTCAGCCACAATGTTTTCAGAACCCTTGATATGTTGCACAGTGAAATCAAAATCTTGCAAAGCAAGGCTCCATCTTAACAGTTTCTGGTTAGAGTTTTTAACTCTGTCTAACCAGCAAAGTGGGGAGTGATCAGTTTGAAGGATAAACTTTTGTCCCCACAAATAGGATCTTAGTTTAGTCAGAGCCCAGACAATTCCAAAACACTCTTTTTCAATAGTAGACAAGTTACATTCTCTGGGCAGCAATTTCTTACTCAAAAAGACAACAGGATGTAAAGTTCCATCAGGCCCCTTTTGACACAGGACGGCTCCAACTCCAGTTTGGCTTGCATCTGTTTGTACAAAAAAGGGTTGAGCAGGATCAGGAGCAATCATTACAGGGGACTGCATCAAACAAGCCTTCAAAGACTCAAAGGCAGACTGACACTGAGCAGTCCAAACCACTTTAAGAGGCTGACGTTTTTTGCACAAATCAGTGAGTGGTGTAGCAAGGGTAGAGAAATGATTAATAAATCTCCTGTAATAGCCAATGAGGCCCAAAAAGGACTGAACTTCTCGCTTAGTTTTAGGTACAGGCCAGTCCAAAATGCTTTGCACTTTAGCCTCTAAAGGCTTAATAGTACCACCACCAACTCTATGGCCTAGATAAGAAACTTCTGCTAAAGCGAACTGACATTTGGAGACCTTAATAGTAAGCCCAACATCTCTTACACGAGTCAAAACTTGAGACAAATGGTACATATGATCAGACCAGGTATCAGAAAAAATTGCCACATCATCTAAATAGGCACAAGAGTACTCAGAGAGGCCCTGAAGCATGGTATTAATTAACCTCTGAAAGGTCATGGGCGCGTTCTTCAGGCCGAAAGGCATAGTAATAAATTGATAAAGTCCCAGATGAGTGACAAATGCAGATTTGACAGAAGCATCTTCATCCAAACAGACTTGCCAGTAGCCTTTGTTCATGTCCAAAACAGAAATGTACTTAGCTCTGCCAAGCCTCTCAATAAGTTCATCAATGCGAGGCAGAGGAAACTGATCAGAAACTGTAACAGCATTCAACTTCCTGTAATCCACACAGAAACGAATCCCTCCATCCTTCTTAGGGACGAGCACAACAGGAGCAGCCCAAGCTGATTGAGAGGGCTTGATAACATTCAGATCCAACATTTCCTGGATTTCCAAAGCAATATCTTTAGCATGCTGGCCACTAACACGGTAAGGATGGCTAGCAACAGGCAAAGCATCTTGCGTATTGATGGCATGTGTTAGCAAAGAGGTTCTTCCTGGACGGCTAGTGAAGACATCAGCAAACTTTTCCAGAACAGCATAAAGTTGAGCAGTTTGCTCAGATGACAAAGCAGAATCAAAAATAATGCTGTCAATGCCCCCAGGGTCTTTACTCTCAGCGAGCAAATCAAGGGGTTGATCAGGCACATCTTCAGTACACTTCAGAGCAAACATGCCAGGCAATCTCTCATGGTATTTTTTCAAAGAGTTCACATGATATAGCTTAGGCTGAGGGTGAGCCTCAGGAAAGGCAACCAAATAATGCACAGCACTCTCCTTTTTGACAATTTCAGCAGGACCAGTCCACATCACAGCCATTTTATGCGGTTTAACCGGGCTGAGGACTAGGACCTTATCCTTAGGGAAATATTCTCGAGGCACAGCTTTTCTATCATAAGCCCGCTTCTGTAACGTCTGGGCTTTGGTCAAATGAAGTTTTGCAGATTTCCAAATAGCAGCCAAAGTCTCTTTCAGCTGGTGGAAATAAGTCACAACAGACATAGGCTTCAATGCAGACACGCCTTCCCATTGCTGGCGAAGCATAGTCAAAGGAGTATTCAGAGAGCGGCCAAAAACAATCTGATTAGGAGAAAAGCCCAAGCTCTCTTGCAAAGTGTCATTATAAGCCCCAATCATAAAAGGCAAAGATTTTTCCCAGTCAGGGCCAAAGTCCAGTACATATTTTCTCAGCATCTGGCCCACTGTACGATTAACACGTTCAGTCAAGCCATTCTCCCAATGAGCATAAGGGATGGTGACTTGATGTTCAATCTTAGCAAGCTCAAAAACTTTTTTCATTAAGCCACTCACCAAAGAAGGTCCCATATCTGATCGGATGGTCTTAGGCAGACCCCATCTGGAAGCCACAACAAGCAGGGCACGCGCTACAGCAGGAGCAGTGATGTTGGCCAGGGGGGTCACATCCAGATAATGTGAGGAAAAATCAATAACAGTCAGGAGAAACTTCTTTCCACTCCTGGACGGTTTAGCAAGAGGTCCAATAATGTCAATCCCCCATTTGGCAAAAACTTCCTCCACTATAGGTGCCGGTTGCAGAGGGGCACGAGGGTGGTCTGCAGAAAATCCTTCACGTTGACAGACATCACAAGTCTTGACATAAGCAGTAACAGCTTGGCACACTTCAGGCCAATAAAATGAGCGGCTAACTTTCTCCAAAGTCTGTTTAACTCCAAAATGGCCAGAAAGCAAATTTTCATGAGCTAGCTGCAAAACTTCCTCCCGGAACGGCTGAGGAACGACAAGTTGTTTGATGGGAGTATCAAGTTTCTTAGCAACATATTCTCTGTAAAGCAATCCATTTTCCACAAGGAATTTCACTCTAGGTTGGTCAAAGCATCTAGGAGATTTTTCCACAGCTTCCCAACACGATTTCAAAGAGACATCAGCCTTCTGGGCTTGAATAAACAGTTGCTCATCAGCAAAGACTTGAGAATTTACAACAGCAGAGTCAGAAGGTTCAGGGCATGCTGGCCGGTCAGCCGAAGGAGGAGCAGTTGCTACAGCAACAGGCTGGGCTGACACACTAACTTCACAAAGTTCAGGCTTTTGCTGTTGTTTAAGTTCAGCAGGCATGCAGCAAAAGGATTTATAAGCTAAGTCATTTCCAATCAAAAATGCAGGAGTAGCTGTATCATGAACTAGCACAGTCAGTGATCCATTATAGAACTTATATTCAACATGCACATTCGCCAACTCCTTCTGAATAGGCTGGCTAGAATAAGGAGTAACTGTTAAGGTTTTACCTTGCAAGAACTGGTCAGGTTGCACAAGTTGACGTTGAACAGATGAGACGTCGCTCCCAGAATCTCTTAAGCCAGAAACTTGAACGAAATTAATCCTCAGTTCATGACTAAATTCCATTTGAGCCCAATTTATTTGCTGTGGGTCAATGAAAGACATAGCAACAGGTTGGCTGGCACTGGGCGCAGCAGCAGAAACAGAAGCTGTAACAGGAGCCGAAGGAGGCTGTGTAGGCTGGGCTGGCTGAACAGCAGTCGCAGCTTGCTGGACAGGCACCGTAGCATCGTCTTCCCAATTCTCAGGCTGAGAGGCAGCAGGAGCTGCTTGCACAGTTCGAACACGAGTAGTAGAAGCAGGTGTACTAGTCTTCTTTTGTCCTTTGGCTTTCAGGACAGGGCAATCCACAACATTATGTCCTTTTTCCTTGCAATAGAAGCACAGACCCGATCGTGGTTCCAAACGTGGTCTCACAGCCACAGTGGGGGAGGTGATCTTCTTCTCTGAAGAGGCGCTGCCAGTCTCAGAGGCTTTAGCTGGCTTTGAAACTTCAGCAGCTGGACGAATAGTCCCTCCACTTCCCACTGCAGGTTTTCCACCAAATCTCTGCCTATGCAGTTTCATCTTCTGGGCCAATTCAGCTGCTTGCTCTAGAGTTTGAGGGTCCCAATCCTGAACCAAGGCAGTAAGGTCTTCAGGCAACACTCTGTAGAATTGCTCTTTCAGCATAAGCTCTTTTAATTGCAGGAATGAGTGGACACCTTCTGCAGCAAGCCAGCGGTCCAAATTCTGGGAGAGTTTGGCAGCAGTTAGATAGTAGTTCTCCTGGCTACGCTCCACTCTCCTAAAGGCCCGCCGGTAGTTCTCTGAAGACAAAGCAAATCTTTGCAAAGCCAAAGTCTTAAACTGGGGGTAGCTTCCAGCAGCTTGAGCAGGCAAATTCCCCAGCAAGTCAGCAAGGACTCCAGTAACTTGAGATCTTAGAATCAGCATATAGTAACGATTAGGGACACCCAAGTCCTTACAAGTCTGTTCATAAAGCGAAAAAAATCCAAGAGGATCTTGGCCGTCTTTAAAAGTTGGAAACAGGCGCCGGTCAAAAGCCCACGGCGAAAGCGGTGGAGGTCGAGCAGGTCGGACGGGGGAGATGTCTCTGTCAGCCGGTCTCCTCGGCCTCGTAGACTCTTCCTCCTCCTCGTCGTCTGCTGACCAAAAATGCACATCTGGCATACGTCTTCTAGAAAGTCTGGGCAAGGAAACATCTTGGCGGGTCCTGTCTCGGGGACTCGCAGCTCTCTCTTCCACATCCTCCTCAGACCATAAATTCACATTGGGCCGTCGCCTACGCCGCCGCCAAAATTCATTCTCCAGCTCAGTCTCTGAATCACTACGGCTCTCATCCTCCAAAATTGCTTGCCCTTTAGTTCCAGCAAAATGCCGAGAACGGCTTTTTGAGGGCACAGCATCCTCAAGATAGTCCACAGGAGTAGTAAATTGAATCTTAGCACGTGGAGGCGGAACAGGTCGGTCGTCTGTTCTCTGGTCATCTTGCCAAGGCTGCAAATCTGCAGGAGTAGATTGCTCAGTAGCCCGTGTCTTGGGACGCACAGGGGAAGTAGTCTGCAAGTCTTCCTCCCGATCATCTGGCTCTCCAACAGAATCAATGGTGTATAACGACTCATCAACAGGTCCACGGAAGGGGTTAGTATTTTTCCCTCCAGCAGCCATCATAAAAGCCTAACTGCTTCTGACAAAACAAAAAACTCTCACAGAAAATCTCAAAGTGACCGTTGCACAAACAAAATAGGCAGTTACTTCAAAGTCTCAAAAGAGTCCAACTCTGACCCCAGGCCAGTAATTAGACTAAATCAACACCGCAATGCCACCATGTCACGGCTACAGGCCCTCAGTGCCTCGACCCAGCTAAGGGGAAGAGCCAGCAAAGGTCTATCAGCCGGGCTAAACAAAATTAGCAAATTGGCAAGAGAAGGAAAGTCCCTCAAATGCCCTCAATTCTGCCACCAGTCCCTCAGGGTTCCCAAAAGCTTTAGGAGGAGAGGGACACCCTCCAAGCCTATTAGGGAGCTAAAAGGAGCAAAGTCTACCTAGCAAGGTTGTGCTTGCAGGTAGAGTGCACAGCAAAATGTTATCAGGTAGGTGGTTCACGAGAACTAGCAAAAATGGGTTCGGCAAAGTACCTTGAGTTTTGAGACCCCAAAGTCACACACCCAAACACAAAATATAATATAATTATTTATTAAGGTGCAAGGTCACATACAATGGTACAAGACAGACTGTGAGGAATAAAACAAAAATACCTATAGCTTTATTTGCTCTAACTTATACATACCAATATCATAGTAGAAGTAGATTGTCAAAGTTGTCAAGAAGGCAAAAAGCAAAATCTCTGGTCACAGAGGCAAAATCAGTCAGGCTTCATAGCACAGCAAAATGGATGGGTTCAGGAACGTCCATCCCCAGACAGAGCCAGTTTGAGAAACTGACCGAGTTACAATAGTGGTTACTGCAACCCAGACAGAATCTGAGGTCCATTATTGGTAATGGGTTTTTTATGTCAATCTTGACACCCGAGAAGGGAGGGCCGGTCCACCAATCGGTTAGCAAGAGTGTGATCTCATAGTCAAAAGTGACTGTGTGCAAAAAAGGAGTTAGGTGTATGGCTGCAGTCCAAGACACCCCCTCCCATCTTGCATGTGCAATTAGTTTCATGAAGCAAGAATGTTAATTGGTTTACTGTCTGGCCATGGAGGTTCTCTCGCTCTGAGTGTCTTATCTAATCTACAAGGTCAGAGTGTTCGAGAAGCGAGAGGCATCTCCGTTCTCAAGAGAAACGGCTAGAAGCAGAAAAGGGGGAGTTTGTGGGCTAGAAAATGTCTTAGAATAGCAAGGCCTCTTGACCAAAGTTTTAAGCAGCCATTCTACCTCAGAAAGGCTAAATACAAAAGAAAGTTAAGCATTTTTCTCTACAGTTGGGAAGAATTGCAGTAATCAAGATGAACGTGTTACCAAGAGTTATGTTTCTGTTACAGACGATACCAATCATTAGGGACTCCAAGCAATTTGATAAATGGCAGAGGAAAATATCAGAGTTTGTGTGGGCAGGCAGGAAGCCTCGAGTGAAAATGAAAGTGTTACAGGATGCAAAAGAAAGAGGGGGAATGCAACTGCCCAACTTGAGACTTTATTATGATGCAATCTGTCTGGTATGGTTGAAGGATTGGATCACATTGAAAAATCGCAAACTGCTGGCCTTAGAGGGATACAAAAAATTATTTGGATGGCATGCATACCTATGGTATGATAAAGTAAAAGCAGATTCTATGTTCCTGCATCACTATATTCGGAGAAGCCTCTTCACAATTTGGAAGAAGTACAAAGAATACCTACAAGAAGGAATTCCCTCCTTGGTGGTTCCATATGAAGTAATAGATCCAAGAACGGTCGATAATGAACAACAGTGTTTAACGTATAAGGAGATAACTCAAATAGAATCCTTTAAAATAAGAATAAGAACGCAACAAGAGATGTCTCCAAACTACGACTGGTTTCAATATAGACAAGTTAGAGATCTTTATTACTCAGACTGTGCGAAGGGAGGGATAAGGATGGAAGACTCAGAATTAGAGAAAGTAATTTTACAAGAAGACCAAAAGGAAATTTCTAAGGTCTACAAAGTGTTGTTAAAATGGTATACTGAAGATGAGACAGTCAAAGTGCAAATGGTGAAGTGGGCTATAAACTTTAACAAAGAAATAACAATGGAGGCGTGGGAATACTTGTGGAAACATACATTGAAAATCACGACATGTACCAATATTAAAGAGAATATTTACAAAATGATTTACCGTTGGTATCTGACGCCAAAGAAGATTGCGCTAGGGAACTCGAATATGTCTAATAAATGCTGGAAATGTAAAAAACATGAGGGATCAATGTATCATATGTGGTGGACTTGCGAGGTAGCTAGGCAGTACTGGGGGGAAATAATAAGAGTAATGAGTGAGATTTTACAATTTCAAGTTAACAAGAACCCAGAACTCCTGCTACTGAACTTGGGAATGGAAGACATCCCAGCACAACATAGGACATTGATATTCTATATGACGGCAGCAGCCAGACTTTTGTATGCGCAGAAGTGGAAAGTACAAGAAGTGCCAACTACTGAGGACTGGATTTACAAATTGCTGTACATGGCGGAGATGGACAAAATGACAAGAAAACTGAGAGACCTTGATCCAGGGCAGTTTAACACGGACTGGGGAAAGCTGAAACAATATTTGGTGAAAAAATGGGAGGTGGGAGGAGATCTGTGGCAGTTTGAAAATTATTGAGGTACACAGGAGGAGAGAAGTGACTATACCGAGGGGGTGGAGAGTTAATGGAAAAATTCTAAGCAACTTTATATGATTTTTAAGTATTATATTAAGTAGCAATAGCGTTGATACTATGAGAATTAATGGGATAGAAATTAACTAATCTATATTTTTTGGAAAGATAACCGTATAACATAGAGTGAATATATACATACATACGTAAATTCAAAGATAGGTCTAATTGTTAGACTTATGGTATATGTATAGATAAAGAACAACATATAGAACAGAAGCCTAAGCAAATGACAATAAGTGTGTATAATAAGTATGTGTATAGAAGTATTGGAATTGATGTATAAAGGGGGGCAAATTGTTTGTCCCATATTGAAGAGAATAGAAGGAGTAAGATAAAACACAGGTTATCAAAATGAATATTATTAGTAGTTTTAATGAAGAAGATAGATTAAGAGGATTTTATTTATATGACAATTTATATGACAATTTATATGTGAAAGGAAGTGGAAATAGTGCTTAGAAGAATCTGAAAGTATATTATAATAAACAAATAAAATAAATATGAAGGAGTAGAGCGAAAGTGGATAGGGGGTTGGAAAACTGTTGGAAGTCAATAAAAAGGGGGGGGAAAGGGAGGGGGTTAGAATTAGAAAAAATTAAAGAATGTGATTGTAATTGTTATTATATGTTTCTAATCCAATAAAAATTCCTAAAGACAAAATGGAATGTGTCCCTTGCTCTTTTTCATTTATTCTTTTTTTTCATGTTTATGTTCTTGTTTCTTTATGTGAATTTTTGATTGACATCTGTTGTTATAAAATTATATAAAAGCAGGGCTTTTTTTCAGGGGGAACGCGGGGGAACAGAGTTCCGGAACCTCTTGAAAATGGTCACATGGCTGGTGGCCCCGCCCCCCTGATCTCCAGACAGAGGGGAGTTGAGATTGCCCTCCGCAATCTAAACAGCGGCGCAGAGGGCAATCTAAACTCCCCTCTGTCTGGAGATCAGGGGGCGGGGCCACCAGCCATGTGACCATTTTCTCTGAGGGCAACCCACTGAGTTCCACCACCTCTTTTCACAGAAAAAAGCCATTATTTGAATGAGTGTTATGTTGGCCTCCTTCAACGAGTCCGGCATTTTCCCTCCTTCTAAAATAGAATTCATCTTCTTTTGTAAAGGCTGAAAAAGTTCATCCTCAAAACACTTATAGTAGCTACTTAGGAGGCCATCTGGCCCAATAGCTTTTCCCAACTTACTCTTTTTTATGGGTCCTCCCACTTCTCTTACTGTTATAGGTCCATTCATAATTTGTCTTTGTTGTTCCGGGATCTTAGGTAACTTCTGTTTATTAATATATTCATCTATTTTTTCCACTGACACATCACAACATACAGATTTGTGTAGTTCTGATAGAATACCTTTTGTATACCTGCACTGTCTGTTAATGCCTTATCCGCCTCTTGTATTTTCAATATCATTCTCTTTTCTCTCTCCTTTCTCAGTTTATAAGCCAACCATTTTCCTGGCTTATTTGCATATTCAAATGTTCTTTGTTTAGCATAATTCAATTTAATTTCCATTTCTCTTGACATTAACATTGATAGTTGTTGTTGCAAGATCTTGATATGTTGCAATATATTAGTATTTCCAGGAGCTTTCTTGAGTTCTTCCTCTTTGCCTTCTCCAAAATGCGTTGCTTTTTCTCTTGGTTCTTTGTTTTCAATTGAGCATTATATTGAATTAAGTAACCTCTAATATATGTTTTACTTGCATCCCAGACCATTCTCATATCTGTACCTTTAAGTTTAATTCAAAATATTCTTTTAGTTTATTTTTAAAGTCTTTGATAGTCCCTTCATTTTGTAACAGAGCTTCATTTTGTCTCCACCTAAAGGTACCCCCTTTCCCCCTATAAGTCATGGATACTGGATTGTGATCTGAAAATATCTTGGGTAGGACCTCTATTTTAACCACCTTGGTTGCAATGTCCCTTGATGTCAAAATCATATCTATTCTTGAGAAGGATCTATGTCTCTCTGAAAAAAAAGTTACCATTTTTCTGTCTCCACAAATCAATCAGACCTAAATTGTCCATTAGATAAAAAAAAGCTTTAAGTAGTTTACCCTGGTTCATCTTAATATGTTTCTCAAAGCATCTATCTATCTTTGGATCGATCAGTCCATTCCAATCCCACATCAAACAATAGTTTTCATATGCTAGATCTGTTAAACAATCCCCAATTTTTTTTATAATATCCAGTTTTATTCTCATTTGGAGCATAAAGACCCACCACCAATGTTTTTGTCCCCTGTACATCAATTTCTACCACCACATATCTTCCATACTCATCACTCATTATCAATTTAGGCTTTAAATGTGGCTTGATGTATAAAGCAATTCCATTCTTCTTTTTTGTATCTGCTGCTATAAATTCTTCACCCATATTTTTTTAAGTCAGAAATTTTATATCGTTTCTCCTAATATGGGTTTCTCGCAAACAAATCATATCATATTTTAGTTTCTTTAAGTTGTGAAAAAATTTCTTCCTTTTTGGGACTGAATTTGCTCCATTAATATTCCATGTTAAACTTTTGTAATCCGTAGTGCTGTGAGATTTTAAAAGTTAATAAAATGAGGGGGGAAATCCCAATATATGCGAAAGTAAAGAGCAGAGTTAAGTATGGGCCCCCACTTCCTCCTCTTCTTCACTCTGCTCCAATTGATGCCTGTATTTTTCAAAAAAAAGTCTCTGGCTTTATGTACTGAGTTCAGTCTGAATCTTTGCCCTTGAAATGTAAAAATCACACCTTCTGGAGTATATCATCGAAAGGCACTCTTAACCACTACACCAAACTGGCTCTCAGTTGAGGAATGGCTTAGTCTCTAAATTCTACGTTAATCATTGCAAAACAGTTGGCTAGCTAAATATATGTCATGCTTCTTCTGAACTTGGTGTGTGAAAAGTGCCATCAAGTCTCAGCCAATTTATAGAAACCCGTAGAGTTTTCAAAGCAAGAGATGAATGGAGATGGTTTGCCATTGCTTGCTTCCACTTACCCACCCTGGATTTACTTGATGGTCTCTCATCTAACCAGGGTTTCTGAGTTCTTAGCTAGCCTGGGCCATCAAGGTCAGGGGTAACTTAGATGAACTAAAATTCTGGATAGAATTTTCAATTTCCTTACAAGGTCATGGCTCATCTAAATACTACAATTGGCCATTTGGAATTTGCAGATTTAGCACAGTAGTCAGTTATTTAACACTTCATATGGCAGACTGCTGTACTTGCATGGGGTTTGCAGAAGCCAGCTGCTACAGATTAGAGATTAGAGATGTGCACCCCAACAATATTCGGGTTTCCAAAAACAATCCAGAATGACGTGAATCCCATAAAGATTCAGAGCACACCAAAGCTCAAAGCCACCCTTCTCGTGCCAATTACGAGGGGCAAAAGGGCTTTCAAACAGCCCATGCTGGCTTCACCTGATGTGCATCAGATAAGACAGTGGTGGGGCATTTGAAACTGACAGAGCCCCTTCTCCTGTGACTCACCACCAGTAGGAGAAGGGGCAGTTTCAAACACCCTGCACCACCTTCACCTGATGTGCATCAGGTGAAGCCGGCATGGGGCATATGAAATGGATAGCGCCCCTTCTCCTGAGGCTTTCAAACTTCCTGCCCCCCCTGCTTTTTTCTCTCATGGGAGGGAGAGGAAGGAACCCTCCTCCCACTCCCATCAAGGGAAAAAAGCGGAGGGGCTGGAAGTGTGAAAGCAAGCAGCCCTTTCCTTGCTGTTTGAAATGTAATGCAATGCAAACAGCTAGAAAAGTGCTGTGGGAGCGGCTGCTGCCACTTTCCCCAAAGCTTCCTGAAGAGATACAAATTGCTTCGGAAAGCTTTGATTCAGTATTCCAAATTGGGCCAGCTATGCTGGGCCTGATTCAGGAATCCTGAATCTTTCTGATTTGGGCCTGATTCAGTGTTTTTTTCTGAATCAGAATCCGGAATTGTACAAGCCTGTCAGAAATTTCAAGGTTGGGTAGCTGGGGGTGGGGATTGCAGGCATGCTGGTGCCAGATTGCTTTTCTTTAACTTGTGCTAAGCCCCCCTCCCACTGCATTTTGCTTTTCTGATGAGTGTCACATGCTTATTAGATTATTGCTCATAGGGGTAAAGCCTTTTTTAAAAATCAAGTCAGTGGATTGGCCTCCTATTTAGCAGCTAGAGCTGCCATAGCACTGGAATTCACAGCGGTTGTGGGCCTTGAGCAATGTTGAACATATGACACACTTTTAGTATGCAAATATAGTTTTTATTGTAGCCATGTAGACATTATAAAATTTTGTTGCCTGGTGGCTGGCAGTTCTGATACCTACAATCATACAGTAATGCAATTTATATCATACTTTGCATATATTGTTGTTACAAGTTGTTCAGGACTTTCTACTTTTTGAAAACCATTTAACTTGTTAAGGCAAGACATTCTGTGAAAACACTATGCTTGACTTACTTTGCAGTGGCTAGTAATATCTTGAGATAACAGATTTGCACAATTATGAAAAAAAATGTGAACATCCTTGGAACTCCTGATCCTCACAAACGTACATCCATGATCAAACAGAGTTTGAAACAAGGGGGAAAACTGATACAAAGTAAGCAACAGAAACGATTATTATTATCTGTTTCAGAAAATGAAATAGTTTATTCAGAAACTGAATACAGAGCTGCTTGCATAGCCTTACCCAACCTAGCATTTCATGGTATTTTGGCTTTATGCTTCATGTTCTTTTGCTGCTCCCATACACATCTGCCAATTAGGATAACACTTAATGTCTCTAACAGTTTATGGATCTATGGTTGTTGTGGGTTTTCCAGGCTGTATTGCCGTGATCTTGGCATTGTAGTTCCTGACGTTTCGCCAGCAGCTGTGGCTGGCATCTTCAGAGGTGTAGCACCAAAAGACAGAGATCTCTCAGTGTCACAGTGTCACACTTCTGAAGATGCCAGCCACAGCTGCTGGCGAAACGTCAGGAACTACAATGCCAAGATCACGGCAATACAGCCCGGAAAACCCACAACAACCATCATTCTCCGGCTGTGAAAGCCTTCGACAATACAGTTTATGGATCTTATCCCTCAAAGTTTACTCTATCATTAATTTGTTATTTTTCAAAAATTATAGGCCACAAAACTCCTTATTTATGGATTTTTACAAGTTTTAATAACCCAAAAGTTGTTCTCTCTCTCTCTCTCTCTCTCACACACACACACACACACACACACACACACTGCATTGTTTTAGTAAGAGAGTCATTTCTTACTACTAAGTTGGTGTATTACGGCACCATCTGGTGGAATCTGCTAGGTAAAAATAAAACAATATTCTCATGCATGATGGAATCTTTATTTGAATGGGATAGTAAAATTCTTCAATGCAAAAATGGGCAATATGAGATATCTGAGAAATTTGTGCGCAATGTTGAATTTTTAGGGTATCTTCACATATTAAGTATTGTATTGTACTAAGATAAGCCCACTGTAGGGAAGTAGATACTGTAGGAAAATAAAATGTGCTTGTCTGTTCTTCATGTCGCCAGTACACCAATGCATCATATTCCTGTTCCTCTGTTTCCATACTGTGCCATTGTGTTCAGTCTTAGCAGCGAGGAGGCAGGCAGGCTTAAAGAAGACCCGCCTAATTAGTTTCATGTCTGCTGTGGTTGCTGCCTCTGGACCAAACTACATTAGGGTGCAGACTTCCCAGGAGGGCTCGTTTTGATTGGGAAAATCGCACAGCGAGAGAGAGAGAGAGAGTGTTAAACTTCTCCCTTCATAGGTCTGGTCAAAACCGATGACTCCCATGGCTGCTTTTAAAGGTTAAAAAATTCTTTGGGAGAAGAATAATGGTTTAAATTTCACCTTCTGAATTCTTCCCCACCATTCCTCTTTTGAAACATACAGAAACCACATGGCTCGTGGGCTATATCATCATCATCATCATCTCTATTTTCCACAGTCCACTAGATGTCTGGGCTGGAATTTTTGGTCTCTTGCCAACTCCAAGAATCTAGGAGTCAGTGAGGCATCCAAGTAGTGTGGCTGTTTGATACTGGCCAGTTGTTATCCTGTCTTTGCCAATATAGTCCTTTTAGAATCACCTCTAGTGCACCTATCACTACTGGAATAACTGTTCTTTGGTTCTCCCAAAGATGCTGAATTTCAAATCTTAGATCTTGATATTTTGTTATCTTTTCAGTATCTTTTCCCTCAATTGGACTATCACCTTGGATTGCCACATCAACCTGTTTGATCTTCTTTCAACCACAGTAACATCCAGAGTATTATTTACTAACTTCTTATCTGTTTTGAAACCCAATATGATGGACCCCCTTCATTCTTCCCACTGTGAGGCAGATTTCCCGCCAAAATTCAGTTTCCCTGCTTTTGACTGAGCAGCCCCTAGTAGCATGTTAATATTTTGCTGATGTTCGAACTTTGAATTCTTAGAATCTTCTTCAGGACAGCAATACTAAAGTTAAGGCCAAAGAGCCTTCTCCCTTCCTCTAAAGGGGAACCCATCTGACCTTGACAGAATCACTCACACTAAAAAAAAGTCCAGCCAGAAACCAACTGACTGCCTTCAGATTGGTTCTAACTGATCAATCAGAGAAGAGGGAAGAGCCTGTCACTCCAGCTCTCCATTCTAGAGAAGAGTTAACCCTCTCCTAGCTCTCTGATTTTGCTGCAGTGTGGAAGTTTGTAAAGAGCAATCTCTCAGACGTCCCACTCTTTGAGAGCATTGCTTAAGGTGAGATAATGGTACTCTGTTCTGCTTTGCCAATTGCCTTGCCTTGCCTTGAGAGTTTCTTTTACACCTTAGAGGAATCCAAACCTTAGAGGGAAAGGCTTCCCCTGCCCTTTGCCTCTGCTAGGGAAATTCCCTGAAAAAAAAACTAGCATGACTTCTGCAAAGGAGTGTCTTGCCTTACTAAATTTCTGGAGTTCTTTGAGAAAGTGAACTGTCAGGTCTGTTGCCCACAGTCCCTCCATCTTTACTTGATTTGCAGTCATCCTCTGTATGTGTGTGTGTGTGTAGTTTTTCACACAGGCCGTCCAGCTCCTGGGAAGACAGCATATGTTAGGATGTCAGTTCTCTAGCCAGAGTAACGCCATATTAACTCTTGTTATAATCAGTATAATCAGTGTCGTCCAGGCTGCTCATATCCATGGGAGCAAAGAGTCTTATCTATCCAGCCCAGCCAACGACCTTGATGTCCTCGTCTTCTCAGGCCTTTGCAGACAGGATTAGGGGGGAGGCTGGGAATGGGTGTTTCAAGTGTTGTAACTTTCATTTTACATGCCATTCTCAACAAAGCTTTCATTCAGCCAGGGGCCTCTCCAAGCCCTTGGATTATGGACACCTGTATCCTGAGCATAGTCTTTCAATAAACCTTTTGAACCAAGAGACCTTGTACTTCTTGCAGAAGGGATGGGAGACGAACTCGAGATAACTGAGATTCCATAGTCTGACATTTTGTTGAGAATCTCTACTCCCCCCAACCCCTCACCTAGGGAGGATGGATACCGGATTTACTCTGACAGACCCATCTGATCCTGGAACGGAGGGTGCGGGGCCAATAATGCTGCCTGATGGTGGGACTGCGCAGGCGAGAGCAAGCTGGGAAGGAGCACGGCCCAGAGTCAGTGCGGGACGAAGCTTCGTCCCCTTGACATCTGTGCCAATGCCTCGGCAGTGGGGTCTGCAACCCCAGGATGGCAAGGAAAGACATCATGGAACCATGTTTTCCCACTCCATGATTGACTCGAGTCTAGCCCCAGTGTCGGAAAACCGGAAAGGTCTGGTTTGGGAAACTGGGCAGGCGTCCACTTTCACAGCAGGAGTTGCTAGAGTCAGCACCCTTCCCCAGTATCGCTGGGATGAGGCTGCAGGTCGTTTGGTGGAGTGTTCCCCACCTGGAGAGGGAAGTCGTTTCCAGGATTGGACGGCACCCTGGACGGAGCTAATGGGCTGGAACTATGCCAATGTAGGTTTGGTCGGAACCTGGGGCAGTGACTTGGGGGCCCCAGTGGGTGAGGAGCGGTGGAGTGTCCTCCAAGAGCAAGCCCAAGTGCTGCAATACGAAATGCTTGCTGTGACGGGAATTGTCAAGGGTTGGGTTGCCGTTGCTTCAGAGGTGCCTGGCCCACCCACTTCTGGGACTGTTGCTACAACAGGCACGCAGGTTGCGGGCACCGGCTTTATGGAAGAGGAGGTGGAGTGGGCCAAGTGTGGAGAACGAGCTTGGGAGGAAAGTTTGCTCCAGCAAGCAGGATGGGATGCTGAAGAAGACCTGAGAGGTCAGGAGGAAGCCCGCTACTGGGCATTGGAGGCACAAATGGAAGCAATGTGTGAAGACCTGGCACAGACCACCTATCTCATAGGTCTGATGGTCCAGGGGCCTATCGGAGACATGAACACGGCACAGGGAGATGCTGCAGAGGTGACTGGCCCTCAAGGCCCTGCCAGCATGGCCGTTCCGGTGCCCACCAGGGCAGGGATGCAACCTGTAGGACCGGCACCAGCGCCCCCCAGCCCACTCCTTGCCCTGCCGGCCCCACTGGTACCCATCCTGCCACCTGCCCTGCAGGTGCCCATTCTGCTGCCACCTCTGCCTGGCCTCACCACTCCTGTCACTCCTGGAGGTCCCACGCCAGCAGTTCCTGCCAGGCTGGCAGGCCCCGCGGTTCTGCCTGCAGGCCCTGCTATCCCAGTGCCAGCTGGGCCAATAGTTCCGGTGGGAGCCATAGCACCAGCTGCACCAGCAGGCCCTGGCCCCGCCGCACTGGCTGCTCCAGCACAACCAGCCCCTCCATTTTCTGCGCCTCACCAGCTGCCATCAAGGGCTCAGCTTCCACCCGGGAGAGTGGGGCCACTAGTACCAGCCCTCTGAGGACTCCCAGGGCCCCAGCCTCAGGCCCTGCTCAGGCCTCAACCTCAGCCCCAGCCTCTACTGCAACCTAGGCCCCAGGGAGTGCTGCAGAGACCCTCACCGAGAGCGGGAGTGCACTTCCAACCGCACCAACCTGCTCCGCCACAGGCTCAGGGCCTGGCACCACAGCTGCTGCCTCGTCTACTGGCCCAACCCCTCAAAACACTAGCCATGGGGGGGGGACGGAGCTACCCCTGGGATGAATAAAGCTGGAAGCTACATTCGACGGGGAGCCACGTAAGCTGGGATTTTTCATAGTGCAGACCTTGCAGTTCTTCAATCAGTGGGGACACCTGTTCCCTATGGAGGAAAGCCAAGTAGCCCACTTAGCGGCCCGCCTGGAGGGGATAGCAGCGGAATGGTATGTGACTCTATGATATGGGGGCCCCGGAACTGGGAAATTTACAGGCCTTCATTGCGGCGCTGAGAGCTCATTACGAAGACCCGCGGAAAGCGAGCGGACCCGCACTGAACTCCAAACCATTCGGCAAGGGTTGCATTCGGTGAGAGAGTACACGGCCAAATTCTGACAACTAGCTGCTAAGTGCCCACAGTACGAGGAGGGAGTGAAAGTGGAACTGTTCCATAATGGAATGAAAGCCGCAAAACTGATTGCTAAATTTCACAGAAATTACCCTGAGAAACCAGGGCTTACGGGGTGAGGGAGGGTCTTAAAGGGGGAAGAATGTCAGGATGTCAGTTCTCTAGCCAGAACAACACCATATTAACTCTTGTTATAATCAGTAGTTTTCCAGTTTTCCTCCCTCTAGGCCCAGATGTCGTCCAGGCCATTCATACTCATGGGAGCGAAGAGTCTTATCTATCCAGCCCAGCCAACGACCTTGATGTCCTCATCTTCTCAGGCCTTTGCAGACAGGACTAGGGGGAGGCTGGGAATGGGTGTTTCAAGTGTTGTAACTTTTGTTTTACATGCCATTCTCAACAAAGCTTTCGTTCAGCCAGGGGCCTCTCCAGCCCTTGGATTATGGACACCTGTATCCTGAGCATAGTCTTTCAATAAACCTTTTGAACCAAGAGACCTTGTGCTTCTTGCAGAAGGGGTGGGAGACAAACTCGAGATAACTGGGATTCCATAGTCTGACAGCATGCTTATCTTGGATGGCTCGCCACAGAGGCCTTGAGACGGTTCCTGCCTACTCTCCCACTGACTATGCCCAGCTGATTGGGCACTGAGGGTGAGGGGCTCACAGGGAGGGACTGGAACTTTGTAGCAAGCATTCCATACGTCATTCTCAGCAAGAGTTCTGTGTACAGCCAGATGCTTTATTTTGCTTCTGTGTCATCTATGGACATATAGTTATGGTTTCCCAATAAAAAACCTTGATTTAAGAGAGCTTGGATTTCTTGCTGAAAGGGGGGTATTGGCTTCAATGTATCCTGTTTTCCATAGCCTGACATATTGCTGAGAATCCACCCTTTCTCCCTTCAACCTACACCCCAGCGAGATGGCTACTGGATTTACTCTGATCGAGTCATACCGCCTGGGAGAGGAGGTAGAGGGCCTTTCCAATCAACCACCAGAGGCTTTGGATCCAATATCGCTGGGTGGAGGCTCGTGGGCCGACTTAGGTGCGATCCCCAGGAGTGGGGCTTCACATCTGTCATGGACTTCCCTGCCTACCCTGAGACAGTGGGCCCCTAGGCCACGTGAGGAGGATCAGTGCAGAGGGATTCTGTTTGCCCACTACTCTGCTGGGACAGGACTCAGTAGCAGTCTGAACTCCCAACTACCCGAGATCCTTGAATCCTTGGCAGGGTGGGAAGTGGGAGAGGACTATGCTTGGGAGTCACTCCAAATTTCTACGGTGGCGCTTCACATGGCTGTGCTCAGCGACCTCCCCGATCTCTGGTGGGATGAGACAGCCAGGTGCTATGTGAAGGTGCCAGAAAGTGGGACTACCTATCCCCCTCCATTGCCTGGGGGGATTGTTTGGATGTCCTCGTGGAACAAGTTCAGATAATGTGCTATGATATGTTAGTGGTAACCAGCCTTACGCAGGGATGGGCAGCCAGAGTGAGGGAGTTGCAACAGCCCTTGGGTCAGGGGCTGCATGTGATGGTTCAAGCTGCCCCATCAATTTCTTTGGATGCGGCACACTCGGCACTGTGGGATGTATAAATACAGGAGCTAGCCAGTGAAGGTGGCAAAGACCCCCAGGAAGGTAGTTCATCGGGAGCGAGCGACTACCAGGATGCTTCTGGGACATTTGTTGTAGCACGCACCACCCAAAGTTCAGGGGCCCCGCCAGAACTGGACTTCTCGACTGAGGAGTGGGTGCGAGCGAGGGACATACAGTGTGCCTGGGAGCAGGAAGTCCTCCAGGTCACAGCCCCCACCCCCGGGGTGCCTGGAGGGGAGGAAACTGTCGTGGCTGCCCAGGCTGAAGATGCCCGTTATGCCGCACTGGAGGCCCAAGTGCATGCGTTGAGGGGAGAGCTGTTACATGTGGCACAGCTGGTGGAACAGATGATGGCAACCCTAGCAGCTCCAACTGCCCCCACCGCCGGTTTTGCCCACGGCCATTCATTCTGTCACCACTGAGACTGAGCCTATTCCTCCTCCTGTGGCACCGGTGGCTTCCAGCACCAAGCGAGCCATCAGGCCCCAGCAGGGACCACCCATAATAACAGCCCTGGAGGCCTGGACCAACCAGGGACTGCCAAGGCCCCAGCCAACAGCGCTTCTGAGAACCATCCCCGGCAGGAGGGCCCCTACTGCAGACCCTCCACCTCGGCCGCAGTAGGCTGTACCGAATGTCCCTTTGGTCAGGAGAACACCAGCACCCTTGCATGTAGAACGGAGCTACCCAACGCCTCCTGCCAACACTTATCTGCATGTGTGAGCGAGGCCTATGGAAATCCTTTTTTAAAAAATTTTTATTGGATTAGAAATATATCACTATAATATTCATTACAATCAATTTCCTTTAAATATTCCAGTTCTAACCCCCTCCCTTCCCCCCCTTTTGTTGACTTCCAACAGTTTTCCAACCCCTTATCCACTTTTTCCCCTCTACTCATTTCAAACTTATTTTATTCTATTAAACATATACTTTTGCTCTCTTCTAAGCTTATCTATTATATCACAGTGCTATCTCTATTCCCTTAACTTATCAACTAAATATTACATTCCTGGCTTATATTCTTTAATAATAACAATCATTTGTCTAATTTTTGTACTCTATAATCTATCTTATTCACTCTAGTCTCGTCAATATGGGACAAACAATTTGTCCCTTATTCTAGATAACTTTAAGTACTTCTATAAACATTGTATACATTCAATATAAGTCAATCAATTTGACTTGTACTCTATATGTTACTCTTTACTTCCTTCTATCTTATATTCATTCTATTTTAATTATATAATTTCTCCATTATACAGTTGTCTGCCGGAAATAATCAATCGATTTGACCCATACTCTACATATTTCTAAGTACTTCTATAAACTCAATATACATTTGGCATAAGTCAATCAATTTAACTCGTATTCTGTATGTTACTATATATTTCTTTCTGCCTTTCTTATACTCCTTCTGTTTTAGTTATATAATTTCTCCATTATACAATTATCTGCCAGAAATAAAATTAGTTAGTTTCTATCCTTATAGTTCTTATAATAACACCTCTATTACTTAATACTATATATAGTAGTCAAATAAAATAGTTGCTTAGAATTTCTCATTTAACTTTCCTCCACCCGGTAAAGTCACTTCCCTCTTCTTTTATTGTATTTCAGTAATTTTCAAACTGCCACAGTTCTCCTCCCACTTCCCATTTTTTCACCAAATATTGCTTCAACTTTTCCCAATCCATGTTGAACTGTCCTGGATCAAGGTCTCTCAGTTTCCTTGTCATTTTGTCCATTTCCGCCATGTACAGCAATTTGTAAATCCAGTCCTCAATAGTTGACACTTCTTGTACTTTCCACTTTTGCGCATACAGAAGTTTAGCCGCTGCTGTCATGTAAAATAACAATGTCCTGTGTTGTGCTGGAATATCCTCCATTCCCAAGTTCAGTAGCAGGAGTTCTGGGTTCTTATTAACTTGAAATTGTAAACTCTCACTTATCACTCTTATTATTTCCCCCCAGTACTGCCTAGCTACCTCACAAGTCCACCACATGTGATACAAAGATCCTTCATGCTTTTTACATTTCCAGCATTTATTAGACATGTTCAGATTCCCTAGCGCAATTTTCTTTGGTGTCAAATACCAACGATAAATCATTTTGTAAACGTTCTCTTTAATATTAGTGCATGTCGTGATCTTCAACATATTTTCCCACAAGTATTCCCACGCCTCCATTGTTATTTCTTTATTAAAATTTATAGCCCACTTCACCATTTGCACTTTAACTGTCTCATCTTCTGTGTACCATTTTAACAACACTTTATAAGTCTTAGAGATTTCCTTTTTATCCTCTTGTAAAATTACCTCCTCTAATTTCGAATTCTCCATTCTTACCCCTCCTTTCGCACAGTCCGAGTTATAAAGGTCTCTGATCTGTCTATATTGAAACCAGTCATAGCTTGGAGACAACTCATCTTGCGTCTTTATTCTTAGTTTAGAAAATTCTATTCGTGTTATCTCCTTGTACGTTAAGCACTGTTGTTCATTATCGACAGTTCTCGGGTCTATTACTTCGTAAGGAACCACCCAGGAGGGAATTCCTTCCTGTAGGTAATCTCTATACTTCTTCCAAATTGTGAAGAGGCTTCTCCAAATATAATGGTGTAAAAACATAGAGTCTGCTTTTACTTTGTCATACCATAGATATGCATGCCATCCAAATATTTTTTTATATCCCTCTAAGGCCAGTAATTTGCGGTTTTTCAGCGTCATCCAATCTTTCAACCACACCAAGCAGATTGCATCGTAGTAAAGTCTTAAATTGGGCAGTTGCATTCTACCTCTCTCTTTTGCGTCCTGTAATACTTTCATTTTCACTCGAGGCTTCCTGCCTGCCCAAACAAAGTCCGATATTTTCCTCTGCCGTTTTTCAAATTGCTTAGAGTCCCGAATAATTGGTATTGTTTGTAACAAAAACATCACTCTTGGCAGCACATTCATCTTAACTACTGCAATTCTTCCCAACCATGACAAATTCAATCTATTCCATTTAATCAAATCTTGCTCTATCTGAGTCCACAGTTTCTCATAATTATTCTTGGATAGATCTATATTCTTTGCAGTCAGTTCAATTCCCAAATATTTCACCTTACTTGTTACTTCACAGTCTGTTATTTCCGTTAATAACTGTTGTTTTTGTTTGGTCATATTTTTACATAATATCTTTGACTTCTTTTTGTTTACATAAAATCCTGCCAAATCTCCAAATTCCTTAATTTTCTCTATTACCTTTGGCATGTTCTCAATTGGATCTTCCACAATTAACATTATATCATCCGCAAATGCTCTGACCTTATAGGAAAAGTCTTTTATTTTTATTCCACGGATTGCATTATCTTCTCGAATCTGTATCATCAATATTTCCAAGACCAAAATAAACAACAGTGGAGACAACGGGCAACCTTGTCTTGTACCCTTTCCGATAATCAGTTTTTTAGTCAGCTCGTCATTCACCACAATTGCTGCACTCTGGTCTCTGTAGATTTCTTTCACTGCTCTTATGAATCTTTCCCCCATTTGTAGCTGTTCCATAGTGGCAAACATAAAGTCCCAGTTCAAATTATCAAATGCTTTTTCAGCGTCCACAAAGAAGAAACCAACCTCCTTGTCGCAATGCTTATCATAGTATTCAATAGCATTTATAACTGCCCTTAAATTGTCTTTAATTTGTCTGTTTGGTAAAAAACCAGCTTGTTCCTCCTCAATAACTTCGGATAGCCATCCCTTTACTCTTTCCGCCAATGTATTCGCAAAAATTTTATAGTCATTATTGAGTAACGAAATAGGTCTATAATTTTTAACGTTAGTCAAATCTTGTCCTTCTTTGGGGATCAATGATATGTTAGCTTCACTCCAAGTATCTGGAATCCTTTGATCCCTCAAAACACCATTGATCACTTCTTTTAGGAATGGCACCAGTTCATTGACCATTATCTTGTAAAATTTAGCTGTAAGTCCATCAGGTCCTGGCGCCTTTCCCAGATTTGTTGACTGTATTGCCTTCCTTATCTCTTCCTCCGTTACTTCACTATTCAGTTTATCTCTCCATCCTTCCGAAATTACTGGGAGCTTCATTTTCCCCAAATATGTCGCTATTGAGTCTTTATTCACTTCTTTTTTGTTGTACAGTTTAGCATAAAATTTGTAAAAGGCTCTACTAATAGCCGTCCGTTCCAGATATACTTTATTATCCTCACATATTTTATTTATTGTCTTCTTCTCCTTTCTCTTCTTCAATTGCCACGCCAGATATTTCCCAGGTTTATTTGCACCTTCAAACGACTTTTGGTTCATTCTCTTAAGATTCCATTCAAGTTCTTTATTGTTCATTGCCGTCAACTGCTCTTGAAGGATTTTAATGTCTTGGTATATTTTCTTTTTCCCTGGTCTTTTCTTTAGTTGTATTTCTTTGGCTTTTATTTTCTCCATAATCTCCTGTCTCTTCTCCTCTCTTTTTTTCCTGGCTCTTCCATTTAAGTCCATTAGTATGCCTCTAATTACTGCCTTATAGGTATCCCATACCTTATTGGTTGGTACCTCTCTATTCATGTTGTGTTGTATGAAGAACTTAGTTTCCCTTCTCAACATCTCCATGTTTTCTCCCTCTTGTAACAAGTCCTCATTTATTCTCCATCCTTTCCTTTTAGTTCTTTTTCCAAACTTCCACATAATTGGATTATAATCTGAGCCTACCATGGGCATTATTTCCACATCCTTAGTCCAGAGTGCTAAGTCTTTTGAGGCCCAGATCATATCAATTCGTGATAACGTAGAGTGTCTCGCGGAGAAAAACGTATATTGTCTACCTTTGGGATTCTGTCTTCTCCATACATCTTCCAAAGTTTCCTGTTGCGTTAATGCAAAAAAAGTCTTTGGTAATAGTCCTCTTTTCTTTTGTACAGTTGCTGATTTTTTATCCTGTTCCAAGTTTGTAACTCCATTGAAGTCTCCTGCAAGAATTATCTGGTCATAAGAAAGTTAATCTAATTGCTTCCTCAAATCCTCAAAGAAGCTTTCTTTTGCTCCGTTAGGTGCATAAATTCCAATCACCAACACTCTCTTTAAATTCCATGTACATTCCACTGCTAAAAATCTGTCTTCCACATCTCTCATCACTAGTTTTAGCTGTAGCTCCTCTTTTATGTACAATACCACTCCCCTTTTTTTCTTTTTTGAGGCCGCTACAAAATCATTGCCCAATTTGTTCAATTTAAGATATTTTACATCCTGCTTTCTAATATGAGTCTCTTGCAAACACACAATATCACATTTTTGTTTTAATAGCCAGTGGAAAATGCTTTTTCTCTTATTCGGTGAATTAAGTCCATTTACATTCCAAGATAGAACTTTACCATATTCATAACCTTGTTGTTGGTAAGTCCTTTTCATTGTCCCTCAAAAACTTTTCCATTTCTAGTTCAGATCTGATGCACTTTTTCACTCCTCCAAATTCAAAGGACATTCCTTCCGGTAATTCCCATCTGTACCTTATTTTCATGTCCTTCAGAATCTGGACTAAGGCTTTGTATTTTTTCCGATCTAGCAACACCGATCTGGGTAGCTCCTTCATAATAATAACTGTCTTGCCATCAACCTCCATTGGGTCTTGAAATTGTTTACTCACAATCATTTCTCTTATGTTTCTAGTCGTAAATTGCACAATCACGTCTCTTGGTAATTTCCTCTGGGTCGCAAATCTTGAATTTATTCGATACACCACATCTAGGATAGCCACAGTTTCCTCCTCCTCCTTTCCCAGGTATTCAGCTAACACCTCGGTAATCTGTTCTTGGGCCATCTTTCCTTCTACCTCCGGCAAGCCGCGAAACCTCAGCTGCTTCTCCATATACTTGCTCTCCGCAACTGCCATTCTTCCCCTCATCACCCTCATCTCTGTTCGTTGCGTGTCTGCAAGGTTCGCCACCGCATTTTCCACTACATTAACTCTTTGCTGTGTCGCCTGCAGGTCATTTTGTATTGTTTCTATTCCCTTCTTCACTTCTGCCAGTTCATTCTTTACTGTCTCTTTAACCTCTTTCACCAGCTCAGGTTTCATATCCTTAAGTTCTTTAATCGCTTCTGAAAGTTTTTTATCCAAGTTCTCTATAGCTGTTTGCCACTCTTTTTTCGACATCGTGGGGCTTGCTTTACCTCGCTCCCACGAGTCTGCTCACTTCCTTAACTCTGTGGCGCTTGGCTTAGTGTCCTTTTAATTTAAATGTCCCGGTCTTTTTGCAAAAAAGTCATTTAAAGAGTCCAAAATGTCGGGCGTCTTTTCTCTATGGTTCCTCTATGGTTTTTGTAATCCAATATGGCTTACTTCCTCTTCCGCTGAAGCCGCAGCTCTTCCCCTTTCAAAGATGGCGATTCCCTTCTTCCTGTCATCCGGCAAGGGCCGCTTCTCTCCAGCAACTCTATCACTGTTATGTACTTCCTGTTTCCCGACTTCCCACAGCAGTTCTCGTGATGGTAAAACTTTCTCACAGCCTGATATCTCCTTGTGACCGCAGGTATGCAAAACAATAGTCCAATTTCTTTAATAACTCCGTTTAACTTAGTCCTTTTTCTAATATTATTCTTGCCGGATCCTCCCCTCCTTATATTCAATCTGTTGCAGTTTAAAAGTCTGCTTTAATGCTTCATTGCTTTAAGTAATCCCAGTTGGGTTGGTGAAAACACTGTGTCAATAATTTCTTCCCTCTGGCTGTCATGTTGGGGCATGTGTGACAGAGCATCTGCTAGGAAGTTGGCTCACCCTGGTAGGTAATTAAGTGTGAAATTGAACTTGGAGAAGAATTCAGCCCAGCAAAGTTGTTTGGCATTCAGCTTTCTGGGCGTGCAGAAAGCCTCTAAATGTTTATGATCAGTCCAAACTTCAAATGGGCTTTTAGTCCCCTCTAGCCACTGCCTCCACATAGTAAGAGCAAGTTTAATGGCAAATGCTTCTTTCCCCCACACACTCCAGTTGCGTTTTGCATCAGTAAATTTTTTGGATAGGCACAGGGGTAGAGTTTGCCTTTTGCATCAGGTTGTAGTAACACCCTCCCCCCACTGCCATGTCGCTGGAGTCAACTTGCACAATGAACTTGTGATTTTCATCTGGGTGCTGCAGCATGGGCTCTGAAACAGATTTTACTTTCAGCTTCTCAAACGCTTGCTGACACTCTGGGGTCCATTGTAATTTGGCTTGGGGTTTTTTCTCTTGTCCCCCCTTTCCTTTGGTTTTTAATAAGTCTGTCAAAGGCAGAGCTATTTGGGTAAAGTTTTCTATAAATGGTCTATAGAAATTGGCAAACCCTAGGAAAGTCTGCAACTGCCTTCTCGTTTGGGGTGCTTCCCATCCCTCCAGTGCCTGTACCTTAGCTGGGTCCATTTTTAGTCCTTGTCTAGATATACGGTAGCCCAGATAATCCAATTCCTCCTTGTGAAATTCGCACTTGGACAGTTTGACAGGCAACTTAAGCTTGATTTGGGTGCTTGCAAAACACCAAAGTGACCGTTACCAACTAACTAATCACTATGAAAGAATGTTAAACACGTCTTGTGCAAAAATATGAAATTTACTCACACTGTAGATATGTCACAAAGTTGTTCCAGCCACTACTATTGGAGCAACTGGAGCACTCTATATATTTACACTTCAGTAAGAAAACTCAAGGGGGCAGTAGAACATTCAATAAGAGCCCCTATTGTTTGCAGAAGCATACAAACTTATCGAAGCTACACAGAGCCTCTATGCAATTTCATCCAATTTCATATACACAAACTCAAAGCACCCTTAGGTTGCCTAATTCAATTCTGACAGAAAATCAACTAGTAATTTCAAACAGCCATTTTCCAGAATTGTAACTGAACGGGTCAGCCAGCAAGAGGTCCCGTTTCCGGTATCCCCTTCTTCAGAGCAGTTACAACTGTAAGAAATACATAAAAGGTATAAATCAATATAAATTAAACAAATCTCCATTCTGCCTTCATTCCATGGTTCTGCAAACGCCTACTTACATACAGCGCATCGAACAGCATTTCTATCATGGTTCCAAATCGCTCACCGGCGTGTATAAAGGAGAGGGAGTAACCCTCTCCTTAAAAAATGCTGTGTAATTCTCCTCTATTACCATTGAATGATTTTTAAAGGAACATAGTCCCCAGACAGTCCTCACAAATAAGATGTCAACTCGCAACTGACATTCATTCCTTGTGGTTCCTCCGTGTGCAGTTTGTAGATCCACCACGCCTCTTTTCTTAACAAGTCCCGTTGTATAAAGACTTCTTCCTTATAGTGGCTTACATGTAGGACTGTGTAAACAAAGTCATTTTCACGATGTTTCAAAGCCATGAAGTGTGAGACCATAGGCGCGTCTTCCACTCCCCGACGTATTCTAGAGCGATGTTCCTGTATACGTGTTTTAATAGCTCTAGTTGTGCAGCCTACATACATCTTATTACAAATACATACAATAAGGTAAACCACATTTCTTGTGTTACAGTTTGAAAAATCCCTCCAATACAGTCCCATAGCTTTAAACCTCTGGACAGGCATAACCAAGTCACAGCTGTTACAACCTCCACATCTATAATGCCCTTCAGGAAAATTCCTATGTGGTTTATGATTTATCAAGTCTGTATGAATAAGCTGGTCTCTGAAGTTCCTGGTTCTTCGGTGGGCTATCAGAGGCTTATCTGTGCAACCCGGAAGATTTGAGAAACAACAGCGTCATAGGAGACGTAACCTCAGTGTATCAGAGTTAAAAGTGTTGAATGAACTCAGGAAGGATGAGTCCATAATTATAAAAGAGGCAGATAAAGGGGGAGCCATTGTTATACTGAATAAGGAAGATTACATAGGGGAAGTGAAGCGGCAGTTAAGTGACAAAAAAAGCTATAAGGAAATTCCCAGCGACCCTACAAAAAGTATTACCGGTCTAATTAAAAATTCTCTACAGGAAGCGGTAGCAATGGGTTGGATTTCTGAGCAGTGGTTTAGGGCATTGTTAAATACGTATCCTAGAGTTCCCATCTTTTACATACTCCCTAAGATTCACAAACCCGGTTCACCCCCCCCTGGACGGCCGATTATTTCAGGGTCCAACTCGATTTTAGAGCCGGTGGCTAAATATTTGGACTCTTTTTTACAGCCATTTGTGAAGAAAATAAAATCACACATTCAGGATACTCGGGATTTCATTAATAAAGTAGAGGGCTTAATTATACCCAAAGAAGCAATGTTTGTTACTTTAGATGTAACTTCCTTATATACAAACATCCCACACGAAGAAGCACTACAGACCGTCCAATCCTTGTTAGATAAACGAGACACCCAACTACCTCCCACACATTTTTTGTTAGACCTTTTGGACATAGTACTCACTAAGAATTATTTTCGGTTTCAGGAGACTTTTTATTTACAGACATGCGGGGTAGCCATGGGCTGCTCCGCAGCACCAAGTATAGCCAACTTATTCATGTCACGATTAGAAGAAAATTTTTTTCAGAACCCAGACCAAAATCTTTTTTTCACACATATTTTGTTTTACTGCCGTTTTATTGATGATTTATTTCTTATTTTGTCTAATAATTCATACACAATAGAGCTTTGTAATTGGATGAATACGGTGCACAATAGTATCAAACTTACATGGTCAGCTGATGGTAATGAAATCAACTACCTGGACGTGTCGGTGTATAGAGCAGAGGGTAATGTAGTTCATGTGCGCCCTTACAGGAAACCTACGGATAGGAATGCCCTGCTGCATTACCAATCTTTTCATCCACCCCACTTACGGTGTAACTTACCTTTCAGCCAGTTCCTACGCCTCCGTCGGAATTCAACTAACATGATGGATTTTTCAATACATGCAAGGAAGATGGGGGATCAGTTTATAGCCAAAGGTTACCCAGAAGATGTTGTTGTGAGAGGCAGGCAACGGGCATTAGAAAGAAGTAGAAAAGATCTCTTAAAGGGAAGTGGGGTGGAAAGAGAAACTAGGATTTGCTTCGCACTGGATTACACTCCATTAGCGAAGCAAATCAAACAAATAGTATACAAACATTGGCATTTAATAAGTGATCTTCCGGGTTGCACAGATAAGCCTCTGATAGCCCACCGAAGAACCAGGAACTTCAGAGACCAGCTTATTCATACAGACTTGATAAATCATAAACCACATAGGAATTTTCCTGAAGGGCATTATAGATGTGGAGGTTGTAACAGCTGTGACTTGGTTATGCCTGTCCAGAGGTTTAAAGCTATGGGACTGTATTGGAGGGATTTTTCAAACTGTAACACAAGAAATGTGGTTTACCTTATTGTATGTATTTGTAATAAGATGTATGTAGGCTGCACAACTAGAGCTATTAAAACACGTATACAGGAACATCGCTCTAGAATACGTCGGGGAGTGGAAGACGCGCCTATGGTCTCACACTTCATGGCTTTGAAACATCGTGAAAATGACTTTGTTTACACAGTCCTACATGTAAGCCACTATAAGGAAGAAGTCTTTATACAACGGGACTTGTTAAGAAAAGAGGCGTGGTGGATCTACAAACTGCACACGGAGGAACCACAAGGAATGAATGTCAGTTGCGAGTTGACATCTTATTTGTGAGGACTGTCTGGGGACTATGTTCCTTTAAAAATCATTCAATGGTAATAGAGGAGAATTACACAGCATTTTTTAAGGAGAGGGTTACTCCCTCTCCTTTATACACGCCGGTGAGCGATTTGGAACCATGATAGAAATGCTGTTCGATGCGCTGTATGTAAGTAGGCGTTTGCAGAACCATGGAATGAAGGCAGAATGGAGATTTGTTTAATTTATATTGATTTATACCTTTTATGTATTTCTTACAGTTGTAACTGCTCTGAAGAAGGGGATACCGGAAACGGGACCTCTTGCTGGCTGACCCGTTCAGTTACAATTCTGGAAAATGGCTGTTTGAAATTACTAGTTGATTTTCTGTCAGAATTGAATTAGGCAACCTAAGGGTGCTTTGAGTTTGTGTATATGAAATTGGATGGAATTGCATAGAGGCTCTGTGTAGCTTCGACAAGTTTGTATGCTTCTGCAAACAATAGGGGCTCTTATTGAATGTTCTACTGCCCCCTTGAGTTTTCTTACTGAAGTGTAAATATATAGAGTGCTCCAGTTGCTCCAATAGTAGTGGCTGGAACAACTTTGTGACATATCTACAGTGTGAGTAAATTTCATATTTTTGCACAAGACGTGTTTAACATTCTTTCATAGTGATTAGTTAGTTGGTAACGGTCACTTTGGTGTTTTGCAAGTATATACCGTTACTCTCTCTTTTGTATGTTGGTGATTTGGGTGCTTAGCACTTTCCAGACCAGTTCAACATGTGATTCGTTATCCACTGTATAGATAAGCACATCATCAAGAAAAACGACCACCCCTTTGTACAGGTATTTATGGAGCACTTCATGAATAAGCGTCATGTATACAGCTGGAGCGCCTTTAAGCCCAAAAGGCATAACTAGGTATTCATATTGTCCTAAGGGTGTGTTAAAGGCGGTTTTCCACTCATCCCCCTCCTGTATCCTAACGCGGAAGTATGCATCTTTTAAATCCAGTTTTGAGAAGACTGTCTTGGGCCACCACGCAGAGCAGGTCTTGAATCAAAGGGAGGGGGTAGGCATTTAACATGGAAACCACATTAATGCCTCTGAAATCCGTGCACAGTCTCAACCCCCCGTCCTTTTGGGGGCGGTACGCAGGGAGCTAGCGGGCCAGATAAACCCCCTTTCTAAATTTTTATCTATGAACCTCTGCAGTTCCTGGCACTCCTCTGGGCTCATGGAATATAGTTTGCCTTTGGGTAACTTCTCCCTGGGAATCAGTTCAATGGCACAGTCAGTTCTGTGGTGGGGGGCAGCTCATCTGCTTCCTCTTTGCTGAAGGCTAGGCGGAGATCCCTGTATTCCCGGGGAATAGTTTCCTCCTCCTCCTCTGCTAGGAAGGCAACATTCAGGGGGGAGGGAGGGGTCCTGCCCCACTCCCTCATTCACGCATGCACACCACACTGACTTCCTTTGAATAGGACCACCTCCTCCGACCATTTGATGTAGGGGTCATGGTCACCTAGCCAGCGGCTACCCAGTATCAGGATATTTTGCTGTGTTGCTGACTACATAGGGGCGGGCCTCCCAGTGCTTCCCCATTCCCATGGGTACAGGTTCTGTTTCAAAGGGGGCAGGACTCATGCTTGAACTGTCCATTTACTCGAAAACTATGGGATCCTCCAGTTCATGGGTTTTCAAGCCTAATCCATTGACTAGGGCAGGCAAGATGATATCCCGGGAGCACCTGGAGTCTATAAGGGCTTGTACTTGCACATGATTCCCTTGTTTTGGGTTTACAAGTACGACTGGCATGAACAATATGGCCCCCCTTTCTCTCACCTTGGAAGGGGTGGACTCCTTGGTGACCTGCTGCTGGGGCCCTTTTACAGCAGGTCCTCTGCATTTCCCAACAGCACGGGTATCTCACCTTTGGGAGTGAGCAGTTCCTCAGCTTCCAGTCCGGTATCTGGCTTTCCCCGCTGTATGGGGGCTTTATGTTGCATTCTTGGGGCTCGCGGTGCAGGTGCCGGTCTTGGCGCCGGAGGGGTTTTTAGGGGACATTGTGCTGTGAAATATCCAGTATTTCCACACTGGAGTCATAAACTCTGCCTCCAGAGAGCATCCTGCAGTTCTCTGCCAGGCCCTGGTCC
Organism: Eublepharis macularius; assembly: GCF_028583425.1. NCBI lineage: Eukaryota > Metazoa > Chordata > Lepidosauria > Squamata > Eublepharidae > Eublepharis > Eublepharis macularius. Next base: position 673,485 of record NC_072792.1, on the reverse strand, counting down.
TCCTGGGGCAGGCCAGCCAAGGGAGGGAAGGTTGGTTCTTCTCATCCCCAAGAGCTGGTGTTGCTTTACCACGCGGACTACCTGGGTGTGGTTTTTGACCTTGCAGGCCAGTTGCACCCAGCCTAAGAGGGTGGGTGGATCATCCTGCATTGGGGTCCGATCTAATAGATCAGGATTCATTCTGTTCCTGAACAGTTCTATCTTGACTTCTTCATGATAGGTTAGGAACTTGGCAGTGAGTTGGTGGAACTCAGCAGCATAGTCTCTCAGAGGCTGGGAATCCTGCCGTATGGCCTGGGGCTTCATGCGGGCTCTCTCCCCCTCCATGGGGTCCTCATATTGGGCTCATAATGCCACAATAAAGGCTTGTAAATCATACAATTCTGGGGCTCTGGTATCGTGAAGTGTCACGTACCATTCTGCTGCTAATCCCTCCAGCTGGGACCCCAGGTGGATGACATGGCTCTGTTCAGAAGGGAACAGGTGGCCCCACTCATTAAAGAAGCACTATGAAAAAGCTCAGCTTGCGCGGCTCTCCATTGAAAGAGGCTTCTAGTTTCACCCATCCCATCAGGATTTCCATAGGCCTGGACTTCCGGTTTGGGATCCATGGAGGTCTAACGCAGCTCTAAGAGCTGAGCTGACCGGGCTGCCATTTTAACGGCCGGTGGGGCAAACAAGCTCACGGCCAACTGTTCTCAGGCGGAGAACAGGCATAGAACGCTTAAGTACCTCAGGGCATGTTGATCTTGGGCGAGGGGGGTCCTGCGCAACGGACTCTCTCCCGTCCCTTGAGGTCCCACCCGAAGACAGGTCGGCTAAAATCTCTGCGGCAGTCCTGGAGCCAATGCGGTTGGCATAAGACCTGCATGCCCAAGCCTCAACAGTGGGAAGAAGAGCTGGTGGGAATCTGAGATTGAAACAGCGATTACAACCCGAGAAAAGTGCTTGAGAAGGTTAAAATCACTATCTCTTGACAGCCAGAGGGAAGAAATTATTGACACAGTGTTTTCACCAACCCAACTGGGAGGGGCAGTGACAACACATAGCCAAATGGTGAAACAACAACTCAATAAGGAACTTGATCTCTCTGACTGGAGAAGGCAGGTGAAAGAGGAAGTGGAAAAATGAAGGTGAAGGTGTGCCTCACAACGAGCTCACACAAACCAAAGTGGGTAAGTGGTACAAAGGCAACAAACTGTATATTTCATCCAGTCTACACAACAGTGCCATGACGCCAAATTAGCTGGTCACTTCGGCTACTTAAAAACCCTCCACCTAATTCAACACCAGTTCTGGTGGCCCAACATGAGACAGGATGTCTCCCAATATGTGTCCACCTGCCCAGTCTGTATAATGGGGAAATCCAGAAGAGGAAAAACCCCAAGACTACTCCAACCGTTAGAAACTCCTTCCAGACCTTGGGCTGTGATCTCGATGGACTTCATCACTGATCTACCACCCTCCAAGGGGTGCACATGCATATTAGTAGTGGTGGATCTGTTTTCCAAACAAACACACTTCATCCCTTGTGCCACTATCCCAACAGCCGAAAAGCTAGCCAAGTTGTTCATGAAACATATAGTAAGGCTCCACTCGTTTCCCATTAAAGTGATCTCGGATAGGGGAGTGCAATTTGTGGCCAATTTTTGGTGGGAGCTCCTCCAAGTTGCCGGCATTGAGCAAGGAATAAGCTCTGCCTATCATGCCACCACCAACAGACGAACGGAATGCACTAATCAAGTACTGGAACAATTTCTATGCTGCTACATCAACTATCAGTAAGACAACTGGATAAACTTCCTCCATTTTGCCGAATATGCGTACAACAACGCAGTACACAGTTCCACGGGAGTTTCCCCCTTTAAAATAGTGCACGGATACGAGGGACAAGCCCTACCCTTTGCCACCAACCGAGACTCATAAGGCAGGAGACCTAGGAGAATGGTGGTCCTCCTTAAAAGCTCAGTGGAGTATCATCCAGGAGACCTTAAAGAAAGCCAGAGGATTACAAAAAGTATACAGATCGGCATTGTCAGAGCCTGTTTAACCTGAGTAAAGCCATATTTAATTCTGTAGTATTTAGTCTTTCTTTCCCTCCAGGCCTCAACACCTGCAAGGAGCCGAGTCCATGGGAAAGGAAACTCTCTTATCTGTTTACTCGACCTTGGCCAGCACATCATGCCTCTGAGAAGCTTTGCTGTGTGAATTCAGGGGAGAGGCTGGGCTTAGGAGTGTGAAATGTAACCATTTTCTTTTCATGAGTTATTCTTGTCAATCCTTTGGTTGGCCAGGATCTCTATCCTGAATTATGCATACTTGGAGATGAACGCTGTCTTTCGCAATAAACCTTTTGAAACCAAAAAGACCTTGTCTTCTTGCAGAAGGGAGCGAAACAGACTATCAACTCTAAAGTAGTCTGACATTTTGACAAGAATCACTCCTTTGAAGTCGACAACCCCCACACCCAGGGCAGATGGATACCGAGGATTCCTTGCTTGATCTACCCGTTCCTGGCCAGGAGGAGGACGACTCCTTACCACTGGTACCAGTGAATGGGTCGGGGGAGACCCCAAGCCCTACTGAAGTACCTATCGAGGCACCTTACAAAGTCCCTGGAGAGAGAGTTCCTGAGGAAGGAGCAGGAACGGTGCCTGACAGAAGAGCTGAGCAACCTGATCCGAGGATAGCCAGCGCACGGCCTAAGGTGCGAGAGGCTAACGGACAGAGTCAGCTAATTTCGCTGCCGACTCCGAGGCAGTGGGGCTCCCAGCCTAGAGAAGCACGGGAGAGGAGAGTGGGGACCATGTTTTCCCATTCAATGATTGACGTTCGACGCACCGTCAGGTCGACGGAGCAGGAAGGCCCCAGCATCATATGGGATCTATGGAGGGCTACCCATATGTTGGAAGAAACGTGGTCCAGCACCCAACCCTGGTACAAGTGGAATGTAGCTGTGGGCCACCTTGAAGAGTGGGATCCCCGAGGTGCGGACAGGCTCCAGGATTGGGAAACCACTAGACATGAACTTATGAGCTGGGATTACTCTGATGTGAACTCAGCCAGAGCGTGGGAGCGTCATCATACATGACAATTAGAATATTGGACCCAAGCAGTGGATACTGGGATTTCGGCAATTACCGGACTAGCAAAAGGAATATTAGCTGGTATGGCCGAGGAAGAAGAACTATGGATGCAAGGCAATGCCGCATTAAGCCCGATACCCCCTGATGGTAGCTGAGGAATAAGTCCCCAGGAAGGGGGGACAATTGGAGGCACGGAGGGGCCCATAGAGCCATGGCCTTCGGATTTTGTTCCTCCCCAGTTGCGAGAAACATCCGAACCCTCTGAGGCCAGTTATCAGGGAGGGGACAGAGCAGCGCAGGAAGCCACTGAATATCATCGACGCATGGAAAGTCAAATAGAGGCAATGGAAGATGAATTAGCTCAAGCTGTATTCCTTATTGGTGAGCTGGTGAGCTGGTGAGAGGGCAGAGAAAAGGGCGAGTGGCAGCAGATCAAGTCAAACGACATCGGTGGCGCAGGGGCAAGCACCAACAAATGTCCCAAGATCGGTAGCTACACAATCCACTCCGGGATCCAGCGTGGGCCCGTCTCCACTACCGCAGCAACAACCGATCATTCCAACGCCGAGAACAACATCCACCCCGCAACAGCAGCAAGTGGCTGCACAAGTGTCGCAAACACCCTTGCTGACACCTCCAGCCCCAACTCAACCAATACCCACTACTCAAAGCATTCAACAGCTGCTGCCTTCAGGCCAAACTGTTCCTCCATGACAACAACTTCCACCTCCGAGACAATTACCCCCACCTCCGCCTAGGCAGGTGGCACGTCAACAGCCCTCGCCATTACAAGCACCCCCAGGAGCCCCAGGGGCACTTCCAAGAGCCCCACCACCTGGGAACCCACCAAGACCTAGGTCAATAGGAGTTCCACAAGGGCAACCACGGGGAGTACTACAAGAGCCAATGCATCCACCTCCTCCACCACCAGTGTTGCCAGATAGAAGAAGCGAACCGGAATTACCTTGGGGCTGGATTAAATTAGAAGCCACTTTTGATGGAGATACATGGAAATTGGGATTTTTTATAGTTCAAGCACTTCAATTCTTTAATACATGGGGGCATCTGTTTCCAGATGAGGAGAGCCGAATCGATCATTTCGCATCGAGATTGGAAGGAAAGCGGCCGAATGGTATGTAACCTTATATGACTGGCACGCCGGAGCTGGACACTTTACAAACTTATATGGTGGCGCTGTGCGCACAATATGAGGATCCTCTGGAAGAGGACCGATTTCGTACATAATTACAAGTACTGTGGCAAGGCACGCAACCAGTCAGAGAATATGCTGCTAAATTCAGACAATTAGCAGCCAAATGCTCCCACTGTGAAGAAGGGACGAAAATAGTAATGTTTAAAGGAGGCATGAATCCCAGATTGCTGGACCGGGCTCTGATGCAGGATGACCCACCAACCCTCCTCGGTTGGATCCAATTAGCCTGCGAGGTCGAAAACCGCATACAGCAAGTGCGGCTGGTAGAACAACAGCAGGCTATGGGGACAAGAAGAACCCCGATAATCCAAAAGGGAGGAAGGGGGGGACCCCTGACCCACGGGGCTAGAGATACACGTTGGCGACAAGGACTGTGCCTCCAGTGTGGTCGAAGTGGGCATCTTGCAGCGTAATGTCCAACCTGCTTGCCAGCGCAACTGCCTCCCACTCAGGCGCGACCCGTCCCAGCCCCGAGAGCAAGCCGAGAAAGAGGAATGCCGAAATGCAACCAGCCAGAAAAGGGCTTGGAAGCATAAGAAGTTTTGATGGAGCTTGACGTGCAGCCCACTGAAGAGGAGGAGGAAGTATCCAGCCGCCAGTCGGGAAACGAGATGGATCTGTCATAAAGAGACCCAACCGGAAGATCAGGAAAGAAAACTCCCCCTGAGAGGTGAGAGTTACTTTAATAACCCCAGTTACTTTAATAAACCCCAAAAGAGGAACACATATATGTGTACAAGCATTAATTGATTCTGGCTGCTCCAGAGACATTATAGCCCCAGCCTTAGTGAATGGATTGGGTCTAAGGGCTAAAGAACTGGAAAATCCCATTATTTTTGAACAAATGGATGGCTCCAACATGTCTCCAGTAACCTTAGAGACTGAACCAGTACCCACTGGTATCAAAAACCACTGGGAGAAACGATGCTTTGTGATAAGTCAAGCAGCCAAATATCCCTTAATCCTTGGCAGTTGGTGGTTATGGGATCATAACCCCCATATAGACTGGGCTAAAGGAATAATAGACTTTAGCCATGATAATTGCAAACATCATAACTGGCAAACAGAATGGGGGGAAACAAAACCTCCTGTAATTGATGTCACACTTCTAACTAAAGAGACCGTATCCCTAAAGAATATAGTAGTCTGCAACAAGCATTTAGTGAAGAGGAGGCTGACAATCTTCCCCCTCATCGCACCACAGACTACGCCATTGAAATCCTGCCAGGAGAGGAGCTACCCAAAGGCAAACTGTATTCTATGAGCCCATTGGAGAGAGAGGAATTAAGAAAATTCATCGACAAGAATTTGGAAAGGGGATTCATCCGCCCGGCTAACAGCCTGCATGCAGCTCCTGTGCTATTTGTAAAAAAGAAGGATGGGGGCTTAAGGCTCTGCACCGACTTCAGAGGGATCAATGCAGTGTCGGCAACCAATGCTTACCCCATCCCGCTCATCAGATATCTGCTCAACGTCGTGGCGCAAGGTAAGATCTTCTCTAAATTGGACTTAAAAGATGCTTACTTCCATGTCAGAATTAAGGAAGGGGATGAATGGAAAACCGCGTTCAACATGCCCTTAAGCCAATATGAATACCTGGACATGCCTTTCGGCTTATCTGGCGCCCCATGATACATGTCCATGATCAATGAAGTACTACATAAATATTTGTATAAAGGAGTGGTTGTGTACCTAGATGACATTTTAATTTATTCAAAAACAAAGGAAGAGCATGTCAAATTAGTACGGGAAATACTGACTACGTTAATGTGCCACAAACTCCCTATTAAACTTTCCAAATGTGAATACCATAAAACTGAACTAGATTATTTGGGCTATCGCATTTCCGGGCAAGGTCTAAAGTTGGATCCTGTGAAAATTAAAGCTGTACAAGAATGGCAAACACCCTGTACTCGTAAACAGTTGCAGTCTTTCTTGGGGTTTGCCAATTTCTACAGAGACTTTATAGAAGGATTTACTCAAATAGCCGTACCGTTAACTGAACTCTTGAAAACTAAAGGAAAGGGGGATCAAGCAAAGAAACCCACTACTAAATTAGAGTGGGATCAAACTTGCCAAGCAGCCTTTGATGAACTCAAACTCAAATTTACCCCGGAGCCCATCCTGCAACACCCAGACGAAAATCGACCCTTTATAGTGCAGGTCGATGCCAGCAATGCAGCCATTGGGGGTGTGCTTCTGCAAAAAGGGGAGGGCGGGAAAACCAGACCATGCGCATATCTGTCTAGAAATTTTTCAGAAGCAGAACGGCATTGGAATGTATGGGAAAAGGAAGCCCAGCCAATTTCTATAGAGACTTCATAGAAGGATTTGCTCAAATAGCCGTCTCGCTAACCGAACTCTTGAAAACCAAAGGGAAGGGAGATATAGCAAAGAAACCCACTACTAAATTAGAGTGGGATCTACATTGCCAAGCAGCTTTTGATGAACTCAAACTGAAATTTACCTCAGAGCCCATCCTACAACACCCAGACGAACACCGACCCTTTATAGTGCAGGTCGATGCCAGCAATGCTGCGATTGGGGGTGTACTTCTTCAGAAAGGGGAGGACAGGAAAGCCAAACCATGCGCATATCTTTCTCGAAAATTTACAGAAGCAGAACAGCATTGGAATGTATGGGAAAAAGAAGCCTTTGCTGTAAAGATAGCTCTCACAGTGTGGCGTCACTGGCTTGAAGGGGCTCGGCACCCTTTCGAGGTCTGGACAGATCACAAAAATTTAGAGGCCCTATGAAGCCCTAGACGTCTCAATGCCAAACAACTCCATTGGGCAGAATTCTTCTCCAAATTCAATTTCACTCTAAAGTTTTTACCGGGCAAAACTAATTTCCTAGAGGACGCTCTTTCGCGCATGCCCCAACATCAAAGTAAAAAGGAAGAGACCGTTGATACTGTCTTCACCCCTGCCCAACTAGGGGTAGTGGTTACCACTCGTAGTCAGGCTGCGCAGAAGCAAGAAGCCGAAAAGGGGTGGAGAGCAAAAGTGAAAAGCGAGGTGGAAAAAAAAGGGGAGGGAGCGCCCAAAGCAAAAATGTCTCAAACGGAGGACGGAGACTGGGTTAAGGAAAATAAGTTGTACATACCTGCTAGTCTCCGAAAGGAAGTTTTACAACATTGTCACAATGCCCGCACAGCCGGCCATTTCAGCTATTTAAAAACTCTCCATTTAGTACAAAGGCAATTTTGGTGGCCGGGCATCAGATAACATGTTTCCCAATATGTTTCCCAATATTTGCATAAGTGCCAAAACCAGAAAGGGGAAGCCTCTGGGACTTTTACAACCGCTAGAAACCCCAAGCAGACCTTGGGAAGTAATTTCGATGGACTTTATTACAGATCTCCTGGCTTCCAAAGGCTGCTTCTGTATATTAGTGGTTGTAGATCTTTTCTCCAAACAAGCACATTTTATACCTTGCACAACCATACCCACCACCAAGAAACTAGCAGAATTATTCATGAAACACATTGAAAATTACATTCCTTTCCTTCTAAGGTGATTTCCGACCGTGGCGGACAATTTATTGCCAATTTCTGGAAAGAGCTACTTCAATTAACTGGGATGGAGCAAGGAATCAGTTCAGCATTCCACCCTCAAAGTGATGGACAATCGGAAAAAACTAACCAAATATTAGAACAATTCCTTCGGTGTTATATTAATTTCCAACAAGATAATTGGGTGGAACTCCTTCATTTCGCCAAATATTCATACAACAACGCAGTCCACAGTTCAACAGGAGAAACTCCCTTTAAAATTGTGCATGGGTATGATGGGAAAGCTTTCCCTTTAGAGTTGCCACAAGGACAACAACTCTCTGGGGATTTACAGCAATGGTGGACTTCCCTTAGCCTACAATGGACGGCTATACAAGCTGCACTGAACAAAGCCAAAGCAGATTATAAAAAATACGCAGATCGCCACCGTGCGAAGGAATGGGAACTACAACCAGGGGATGAAGTATACATTTCAACAAAAAACCTTCGAATGAATCAAACCAGTAAAAAACTGGCTCTTAAATATTTAGGACCCTTTCCTGTTAAATGAGTAATCAACAAAATGACTGTAGAAATAACTCTGCCAAAAAACCTCCGACATGTACACCCATCCTTCCACATAAGCCTCTTAAAAAAGGCCCCTGCACCAGACCACTGGCACCCTGCTCCCAATGCTCCCCTTCCTACACTCATTAATGATCAAGTACATTATGAAATGGAAGAAATACTGGACTCAAAAATTAAGTATAATAAACTTTTTTACTTAGTTCGCTGGAAAGACTTTGAAATAGGGTACAAAGAATGGGTGGAGTCTATCCATGTAAAAGCACCCAGGCTCCTCAAGCAGTTTCATCAAGCATACCCTCATAAACAGGGGGAAGAAAGATTTTAAGGGGGGCAGAATGTCAGAATCTGTCTAACCTAAGTGAAGCCATGTTTAATTTGTTAGTGTTTAGTCTGTCTTTTTTCCAGGCCTCAACACCTGCGGGGAGCCGCTGCCATGGGAAAGGAAATTCTCTTATCAGTCTACTCGTCCTTGGCTAACACATCGTGCCTCCACGAAGCTTTGCTATGTGAACTCGGGGGGGAGGCTGGGCTAAGGGGTGTGAAATGTAACCATTTTCTTTTCATGAGTTATTCTTGTCAATTCCTTGGTCGGCCAGGATCTCTATCCTGGAATGTGTATGCTCAGATTTGAATGCTGTCTTTCACAATAAATCCTTTGGAAATAGAAAGACTTGGTCTTCTTGCTGAAGGGAGTGAACCAGACTATCAGCTCTGGAGTAGTATAGTCTGACAGCCTTTGCCGTAAAAGTAGCTCTCACAGTGTGGCGTCACTGGCTTGAAGGGGCTCGACACCCTTTTGAAGTGTGGACAGATCACAAAAACTTAGAAACCCTGAGAAATCCTAGATGTCTTAACACTAAACAACTTCGTTGGGCAGAATTCTTTTCCAAGTTCAACTTCACTTTAAAGTTCTTATCGGCAAAACTAACTTCCTAGCAGATGCTTTTTCACACATGCCCATACATCAAAGTAAAAAAGAGGAAACCATTGACACCGTTTTCACCCCCCACCAACTAGGAGGAGTGGTTACCACTCGCATCCAAACTGCGCAGAAGCAAGAGCCTGAAAAGGGGTGGAAAGCAAAAGTAAAAAGCGAAGTGGAAAAAGAAGGGGAGGGAGCACCCAAAGCAAAAATGTCTCAAATGGCGGAGGGAGACTGGGTAAAGGAGGATAGATTGTACATACCAGCTAGCCTCCGAAAGGAAGTTTTACAGCGTTGTCATGACGCTCGCACCGCAGGTCACTTCGGCTACTTAAAAACTCTCCACTTAGTACAAAGGCAATTTTGGTGGCTGGGTATCAGGAAGGATGTTTCCCAATATGTATCCTCTTGCCCTACTTGCATAAGTGCCAAAACCAAGAAGGGAAAGCCCCCGGGACTCGTAGGGTGGGAATTGAACTGTGGCCCTTGAATGTCTGTGGGGGGGCACTGAGAACTTTCATTCTCTGATAGTCTGAGCTGCTGACATCTGATAAGCCAGGAAGATGATCGCTGCATGTGGGAAGTTGCTGCCTGGGGGTGGGGGATGTGTTTGCAGAAGCAGGGATGGACTTGGGGAATCTGGCGTGGGAAGGGCCTGTAAGTCCAACCCAGGACTGGGGCATGGCTGTTGAGGTCCAACCAGCATTCTTGCATTGTAGAGGTGCAGTGATGTGTTCTAGTGGCACCCTCACAAGCTTGTGCGTGCTTTTCATTCCCTTCACTTCCAAACGGCCTCCTGGCCTCCCATGTGGTTCTCAATGGGCGTTCCTGTCATTCATTGAAAGCCCCATCTCCCCCCCCACCTGCTTCTCCAGAACCCAGGGACTAATTAGGGTTGCCAGTCTCCAGGTCATAGCTAGAGATTTCCCAGAATTACAACTCATCTCCAGGCAACAGAGATCAGTTCCCTACTATCTGGCCCTACTTTTCAGGGAGGGGGAACCTGTTTCTTGTGGTGGTGGTGGCAGCAGTGGGGACTTGCAGATGCACCAAGCTGCAGCCACTGGCCTGATACTCATCAGAAATGGGGGCTGGATGGGTGAGAGGGCGGATGTTTGATCTGGACCTTCACTGTCACCTCTGCCCGCCTCCGTGGCAGGAATGCCTGCTCTCTGATGGGGGCCTATTGGTGGCAGCAGGGATCGTGGCATCCCCACTGACTGCGCTGCTGCTTTTCCATCACCTGTATGTCTGAGGAGGGGTGTGGCTATTGGCTGGTGTGAGCAGGGTTGTCAGGGGAATGGTAGGCAGACACTCCTGACAGTGGCTGTACCTTGCCTTGTCATGCTAGGGCACCAGGGGGACTCTCCTGCAAAAGTCCATAGGGAGCCATGGAGTGGCACCCCATTTATATCGACGCTTGAGCGATGACACTGCCTCAGGGCATAAGAGTGAGCTGCAAGTTGCAAAAGCCCTAGTGAAAGACGACCCCAGAACCTTGCTGGGATGGATCCAGCTCACATGTGAGGTCGAGAACCGAGACCAAATAGTGAAAATCTTGAAAATACAGCAACAAGGGGGAGTTAAAAAAAACCCACTTTGCAACAGGAGTAAAAGAACGCTGGCTGCCCAAACCCCACTCCCTGTAGACAGAGAAGGCCGTTCATTGGAGAAAGAGCCTATGCATCATATGTGGTGGTATAGGTAATTTTGCTGCCGAATGCCTGGGAAGCAGAGAACCCATGAGAAAAGTTGCGCTGGTGGCCAAAGCAGTGATTAGGAAGGCACCTAAGAAATGGAGCAGCTCAGAAACTAGCCTCAAAGCCACCAAGACCTTGGATGGCACAGTGAGAACCCCTCAGAACCCCACCCAACTAGCCAGAATCGACAATGACCTGCCATGAAAAGGCCCTGACGGCAGGTCTCAAAAGCAACAGCACTGGAGAAGGTGAGACAAAAAGGGGCCCTACTTTGCCTGCCAGTAACTTTAGTCAACCGCAAGAGAGGGACTCATATGCGAATGCAAGCGTTAATTGACTCAGGATGCACTCGAGATTTAATAGCCCCAGCCCTAGTCACAGGATTGGGACTGAGTGTAAATGAACTGGAACACCCCATTGTGTTCGAACAAATGGATGGGTCCCACATGAAAGGGGAACCCATCCACTATCAGACTGAATCAGTCCCGCTGGGCATGGGAAATCGCTGGGAATCAAGAACTATTGTAGTTAGTACAGCTACCAAGTTCCCTCTGGTGTTAGGGATCAGATGGCTTTAGGACCATGACCCGTTTGTCAAATGGAAAATGGAAGCAATTTGATGGGGAGAAATGCCAAGAGCATATTTGGACCCAAAAGAGAGCATGTTTGGACCCCCCCCCCACCGAGCTAGACTATGCTATTGAACTGCTTCCAGGGCAGAACCTGCCAAAAGGGAAATTACATTCCATGAGCCGGGAGGAACAGGAGGAGCTGAGGGAACTAATTGACAAAAACTTGGTGCAAGGATTCATCCACCTGGCAGCTCTCCCCATGCCATGCCAGTGTAAGAAAAAAGACGGGACACTAAGACTTTGTACTGATTATCGAGGAATAAATGCAGTTTTGATGTCTAATGCTTACCCCTCCCTCTCATTAAAGATTTGCGGAGTATGGTGGCTCAAGGGAAGATTTTTTTCTAAACTGGACTTAAAAGATGTGTATTTCTGGGTACGAATAAGGGAGAGGGATGAATGGAAAACTGCTTTCAACACCCCATTGGGACAGTTTGAATACAGAGTGATGCTTCTTGGATTACAAGGGGGCTCTTGGGGGTTTTATGAATTTAATTAATAAAATTTTGCATAAATACTTGTACAAAGGTGTGGCGGTTTACCTTGACGATGTGTTGATTTATTCATGAAATTATGAGTTACATGTGACATTAGTTAAAGTGCTTAAAGCCTTAAAAGACAATCACTTACCAGTAAAACTGTCTAAATGTGAATTTCACAAGGAGGAGTTGGACTCCTTAGGCTACTGTGTGTTGGGGCAAGGTCTAAAAATGGATCCGGCTAAAATACAAGCTGTGATGGGGTGGAATCCCCCTAAAACTAGAAGGCAATTGCAATCTTTCCTGGGTTTAGCTAACTTTTACAGACCCTTCATAAAGAATTTTGCTCAAATCTCCTTACCCTTAACTGATTTGTTGAAAACAAAAGGGAAGGGGCCTCAAAGAATGCAATCCAGTGCCAAGTTAACCTTGACTTCTGATATTTTATGTAATTTTATAGTGACCTGTTTGCTGTCTTAGATGTTTGTATGCCATTAAAGGTATTTGAATTGAATTGACCGGGACTAAAGAATGCCAGAAGGCATTTGACCGTTTAAAGAATCTGTTTACCTCAGAGCCGGTCCAGCAGCACCCGGTTGAGAATCATAAATTTATTGTGCAAGTGGGTGCTAGCGATGTTGCGATGGGGGTGTACTCCTGCAAGCAGATGATGAGGGGAAATTGCACACTTGTGCGTATGTGTCAAAGAAATTCTCTGAGTCTGAATGCCATTGGGCAATATGGGATAAAGAAGCTTCAGTTGTTAAACTGGCATTAACTACTTGGAGATACTGGTTAGAGGGAGCTAGGGTACCAATTCAAAGTATGGATTGATCATAAGAACTTGGAAGCCCTGCATACCCCCTGCAAATTAGGCACCAAACACTTGCGGTGGGCAGAATTCTTTTCCAAGTTCTATTTTACTCTGAAGCACCTCCACGGCAAATCTAACTTCCTGGCAGACACGCTCATGCGCATGCCCCAACATGAAAGCCAAAGGGAGGAGGTGATAGACACAATGTTCTCACCAACCCAATTGGGAGGGGCCGTGATTAGAGATGGGCACAAATAGGGATGTGCGTTTCGGCATTCAGAATGCCGAAAGAATGCCGAAATAAAAGTGTTTCGGCTTCTTTCAGGGAATGCCGAAACGTTTCGGGGAATGCCGAAACGTTTCGGGTAGCCGAAAGAAAAAAGCCGAAACGTTTCGGGATTCTTTCGGCTTTCTTTCGGCTTTTCAATGGGAAAATGCCTCCGTCTTCCCGGACGTCTGGGGGAGGCATTTTCCCACCGAATAAGCCCAAAATTGGTGGGGACCTTCCTCTAACCCTTCTCTAACAACCACCCAAGTTTCAGACAGATTTGACTTTGGGGGGCCATGTTATGGCCCCCCAAAGCAGGTCCCCCCATCCTCCCATAAGAAAGCGAAGGAGCAGCATATTGTTAGCATGCTGCTGCTAATCTTTCTTCATTATTTCCTATGGGGGAAAAATGAAGAGGCAGGCTTCCTTTGCCAGGGGTGGCATTTTGCATGCAAAATGCCCCCTACCCTCAGGGGCCCTTCTCCCACCCCTCCTCCCACCCCCCACCAAGGCTCAGCCTGCTCCCACTTGGGGGGCCATTTCATGGCCTCCCCAAGTAGGTGCTCTAATCTCTACCACTGACAGCTGGGGGAGGCTTGTGTTGCCAGGGGTGGCATTTTGCATGCAAAATGCCCCCAAGCCCTCAGGGGCCCTTCTCCCACCCTTCCCCCCACCCCCCACCCAGGCTCAGACTGCTCCCACTTGGGGGGGCCATTTCATGGCCTCCCCAAGTAGGTGCTCTTTTCTCTACCACTGACAGCTGGGAGAGGCTTGTCTTGCCAGGGGTGGCATTTTGCATACAAAATGCCCCCCAGCCCTCTGGGGCCCTTCTCTCACCCTTCCTCCCACCCCCCACCAAGGCTCAGAGTGCTCCTACTTGGGGGGGGCATTTCATGGCCTCCCCAAGTAGGTCCTCTCAGCCCCTAAAGTCCACCCCTTACAGCCCCACACAAACCCAATTCCCCCCCAGCTGCCACACACAGACCCAAATCCCCACATTAGCCCCTCACAGACCCAAATCCACCCCCACCTGCCCCACACCCATAACCCCAGGAACAGGCTGGCAAAGGCCAGCCCTCTCCCTTTGTTCCCTATGCTGGGAACTTCTAAACTCTCTTTCCCTGGGCAATTCTGCACAGCCCAGGGGTGCCACAATGGTGGGCACACTTCTGAGTGCCAGCTGGTCCCTGTGAAAGAGCACCTGAACCACAGACACCCTCCCTCAAATTCCCCCACCACCTACAGAGATGGCTGGCCAGCCAGCCCCATTGTTCCCTATGATGGGAACCAACTGCACAACAAAGAATAAAACAAGAACAACACAAAATAAAGTTTTAAATTTTTTTCTCCCTTCCAAAGTACAAGTAGGCAAAGCATTATGACACATTACACCAGCAGTCCCCCACACAGAAAAATAACACAACTCACTTAACATCAGAGAATCACAAAGCATGATTCCTGTCAAAAACACTTTATTTCTTGAACAGCTTTAGGTTACACAGCAGGGGGGAACACCAAAGGGCATGGCAGCACTATCTTACACAAAAATAACACAACTCACTTAACATCAGAGAATCACAAAAACACAATTCCTGGCAAAAACACTTTATTTCTTGAACAGCTTTAGGTTACACAGCAGGGGGGAACACCAAAGGGCATGGCAGCACTATCTTACACAAAAATAACACAACTCACTTAACATCAGAGAATCACAAAACACGATTCCTGTCAAAAACACTTTATTTCTTGAACAGCTTTAGGTTACACAGCAGGGGGGAACACCAAAGGGCATGGCAGCACTATCTTACACAAAAATAACACAACTCACTTAACATCAGAGAATCACAAAAGCACAATTCCTGGCAAAAACACTTTATTTCTTGAACAGCTTTAGGCTACACAGCAGGGGGGGGACACCAAAGGGTATGGAAGCAGTATCTTACACAAAAATAACACAACTCACTTCACATTAAAGAATTACCCCAAAAAATTGCTGTCAAAAGCACTTTATTTCTGTAACTGCTTTAGGTTACACAGTAGGAAGGCACCACAGAGCAGGAAAGCAGTGTACTACACAAAAATAACACAACTCACTTCACATCAGAGAATCACACAAACACAATTGCTGTCAAAAACAGTGAAGTGGGTTGTATCATTTTTTGTAGTACATTGCTATCATGCCCTGTTGGACCTACTTGGGGAGGCCATGAAATGGCCCCCCAAGTGGGAGCAGTCTGAGCCTTGGTGGGGGGTGGGAGGAAGGGTGGGAGAAGGGCCCCAGAGGGCTGGGGGGCATTTTGCATGCAAAATGCCACCCCTGGCAAGACAAGCCTCTCCCAGCTGTCAGTGGTAGAGATGAGAGCAGAGCACCTACTTGGGGAGGCCATGAAATGCCCCCCCCCCCAAGTGGGAGCAGGCTGAGCCTTGGTGGGGGGTGGGAGGAGGGGTGGGAGAAGGGCCCCAGAGGGTTGGGGGGCATTTTGCATGCAAAATGCCACCCCTGGCAACACAAGCCTCCCCCAGCTGTCAGCGGTAGAGATTAGAGCACCTACTTGGGGAGGCCATGAAATGGCCCCCCCAAGTGGGAGCAGGCTGAGCCTTGGTGGGGGGTGGGAGGAGGGGTGGGAGAAGGGCCCCTGAGGGTGAGGGGGCATTTTGCATGCAAAATGCCACCCCTGGCAAAGGAAGCCTGCCTCTTCATTTTTCCCCCATAGGAAATAATGAAGAAAGATTAGCAGCAGCATGCTAACAATATGCTGCTCCTTCGCTTTCTTATGGGAGGATGGGGGGGACCTGCTTTGGGGGGCCAAAACATGGCCCTCCAAAGCTCAATCTGTCTGAAACTTGGGTGGTTGTTAGAGAAGGGTTAGAGGAAGGTCCCCACCAATTTTGGGCTTATTCGGTGGGAAAATGCCTCCTCCAGGTGTCCTGGAAGACGGAGGCATTTTCCCTTAGAAAAAAGCTGAAAGAATGCCGAAAGAATGCCGAAAGAATCCCGAAAGCCGAAAGCCGAAAGAGATTCTTGTTTCGGCTTTCGGCTTTAACGATAGAGAATCTTCTTTCGGCTTTCTACTTTCGGCTATAGCCGAAAATTTTTGGCTTGCACACCCCTAGGCACAAACAATAATACGAACTAAAAAAACCCACAAACAGCCCAATCTGCTGTCCACGAACAAGCTGTTCATGAGGCCCCGTTCTAAATGAACTGGTGGTAGTTGCAAGCCTCATTCATTGTTGTTTGTTGCTGTTTGTCAAGCCAGAAAGACTGGCACCTGCAATCAATTCCCATGGCAACTCAGGCAGGGATGTCATGTTTGAATGTACCCATTCATCCATGCCAATATTACATGTATGATCATGCCCACATTAAGTGTATAATCCAGAGATGCTTGGTGTTGTACCTGGTTTTATGTAGCAACTGATAAGGACATTCCTTAACTTGCAATAACCACTTTTGCTTTCTCAGTCTCACAGCCTAGCTGGCAGCTGCAGACAATCTGTTCTTTTGATATTGTTGAGACTGGCCTTGAATGTTGCATTACCCAGTGTCCTGTTTGCTTAGTGTGGGAACTTCAGAAATGTTTCCCAGACTGATTCTGTACTTGTGATCTAGGGGGGAGGAGGTTGAGTGATTATATTGTCCTGCAATAGCCTGAAGCTTTATTCCTTTCAATAAGAAGTGACCAGGCTCATCTGACTTTTACTTCATGTACTCCTATGGACCTGTGTATATGTACAAGATTGAATTCCTGAATAAAGATCATTTAGCCAAGGACGTGTCATGTTGAAGTGATCCAGGGATCTATCTGCCATAACCTGTCATCCATAGATGGACAAGGGATTGTCTGAACTCTCTCTGAACTCCTGCTGTTGCCCTGGAAACCCCAATCTAAGCCCAATTTAGCTTGATAGGCAGGTCATCCTTCCAAGTGTGGACTGGAGCACCAAATTTGTTACAAGAGGAAAAGACCAGGGGGAGGGGGGCTCCCAGCTCTGGCTTTCAGGAAGAGACAGCTGCTGTTAGACAGGGTAAGTGCATTGGAGCTTGAATTTTCTGTGTGTGGTGGGATAGGGATCTACCCCTTCAGGTTCCAGGGCTGCTGCCAGGCTCTGGGGCCAAGCTATTATTTATTATTGGTACCTTTCCTGCTGCCTGCTCAGGTAGGGTTCCTAGGAGTGGTGTGGTAGGGATCTACCCCTTCAAGTCCAGGGCTGCTGCCAGGCTCTGGAGCCAAGCTATTATTTATTATTGGTACATTTCCTGCTGCCTGCTCAGGTAGGGTTCCTAGGAGTGGTGTGGTAGGGATCTACGCCTTCAGGTTCCAGGGCTGCTGCCAGGCTCTGGAGCCAAGCTATTATTTATTATTGGTACATTTCCTGCTGCCTGCTCAGGTAGGGTTCCTAGGAGTGGTGTGGTAGGGATCTTGATGGCTGGGGGAGAGCCTGCTGTCCCCCATGAACAATGAACATGTTCGTGAACAGGATCATGTTAGTCAATGTTCATTGTTGTTTGTGGATGGCAACAAACAACTAACACCATGTTCAGGGTTTTTTTCTGTTCATGCCCATGTCTAGTCTCTACACAAGTGTAGTAGCCAGGACGGGCAGGGGTCCAGTGTACAAATAGTGGCCTTTACAGATGCCAGAATTCTGTCAATATCCATCACTCTAACTGGGTCAAAGACGATTCAGAAGTGAACCAGATGGTGTGTTAAGCATTACTTCTGGTTTGCTTATATTACAGCTGGCATCCAGATCAGAGCATATTTGAGCTATTTTATCGGCAAAAAAACTTTGCAAAGGTGTCACAGCCAGTTATCCGCTCTTGAGTCAGTGATGGTTCAGATGAAGGAGTCAAAGATGGTGTGGCTCCTTCTCCCCTTGAGAGATGTGGCCTCTTTGTAGCCGGAATGACTCGATTATGAGCAGGAGTGAGGACAGTTAAGCAGAGGGAACGCCCTCTGCTGGCTGCCATATTATTTGTATATTTGTTTACTTCATTTTATACCCCTCCTTTGGTCCCAATGGAGAACGAAGTTGGCTTTCATAATTCTCCTGTCCTCCAATATACCCCCACAACATCCCTGTGAGGAAGGTTAGGTTGAGAGTGTGAGACTGGCCCAAAGTCACCCAGTAAGCTTTCAGGGCAGAGGAGGGATTCCAACTTTGGTTTCCCAGGTTCTCGTCCAATACTCTAACCACTACATAACACTGTTGGTTTGTGCTTGAAGACAAGCACACTGAAGCATCTCATCAAGGGGGAGGTCTTGCTGAGGCAGCTTCTGATATGCATGGGGGTGGGGGGGAGTGCATGTTGACATGAAGGCCCAAACTTCTCTCCTATGTGGGGTGCTTAGGGAAATAAGGCATGAACCAGGACACTGGCTGCTAAATCCAGAGGGTCTGTTTAAAAGAGTAGTCTACATTCTATAATGTTGCCAGATTATATTCTTTGAACATATAATTTATCACTCAGAGATTCCGTAAGACTTGAGGGAAAGCCAAGCAGCGAGTAAACTCTGTGTTGGCCAAGAGTATGAAAAATGGGAGCAGCCAGATAATTCTGAAATCTCCTGTGCCTGCTGTATTGGATGACTTTCCCCTGCATAGTAATGTGTCTTTTAAAAAAAGAGGAAAAACCTCTGATATATGTTACAAGGAGTGTATCTCTTTCACTGAGACAGAACATTTTAATTTCCTGACACCTTTTAGTGATTGCTTCAATTTCCAAAGATTTTGATAAAATCATGTGGTTTAAGAGGATCAGGATTGAATGCCTGCTCCAGCAGCGATTTAATGAAATGCTGCGGCTTCACACTGTTTCATTTGACATAACCTAGCTCAGAGGTCTAATAAATGCCGTGTGATAAATGCTGGAGCTACAATTGTAAAAATACACTTGTAATTGGGTTAATATGCCTTAAAATACTACCTATCAGTTATCTTTCTTCTTGCCCATTCTATGACTTGTACTGCAAAGACCATGCAATGTAATTTGCTCTGTTTTAACCTATTTCTGCCCCATTTTGTGAGGTGTTCTTGAATACATTATATAGTGATGTACTATATAGAACCAAATTTCTCTCTCCCAAGTATACTCTTCAAAGCCTCCAAATATACTAAAGTCTATTTACTCTATAGTTTTATCAGGAACCTAAGTGATTTGACACACACTTTCAAATACAACAAGAAAAATACAGATGTGTATATTCCACACACAGTTTATCCTATTGAGCACAATCAGTAACATTTGCAAAACTACGGACATGACTGACAGGCTCCAGGGTATATTTACAAAAGCAAAAACATCTGCTTCGGGGCTGGAAGTCCACGTGCCTCTGAAAAAGAGAAGCCGTTAATGTTGAAGGGCACAAATATTGTCATGATCCAATCAAGTGCCCTTTAAATCTTCCTTAGTATTGCCATTTCATGCATTTCATGCTTTCTGTTCAATGGAAACTGCAAGCAGGAGATTACATGTACATCTCCACCAAACACTTGTGGGGGGGGGCAACCTAGTAAAAAACTTGGATGGAAATTTTTGGGACCCTTCCCAGTAAAGAAAGTAATAAATGAAGTGACAGTAGAGGTGGACTTACTAAAGAAACGTCCACCCAGTATTCCACTTCAGCCTCCTGAAAAAAGCTCCCCCCCTGATAAATGGCATATGGAGCGTGGAGCTCTCTGTCCCATCCTGTTGGATGGACAAGTGCATCATGAAATAGAAGACATCCTGGACTCTAAAATAAAACGTGGAAATCTTTTTTATTTAGTTTATTGGAAATATTTCACTGAGAGCCACAGGGAATGGTGTTGCCAAGTAGGCCCCCTCTCCTGCTTTAAGGCCTGCCATGGACTGTGTCAGTTTCCTGTGTTACACCAAGATTGCCCTGCACGTGTGTGCTGATACACGTGTCAGTTTCCTGCCTGCCTGTCAATTACCTTGCTGCTGCAGTAGACTGTGTTAGTTTCCTGACTCCATGTCTGGATGACTCCACAAAGGACTCTCTTCCTGGGCAGCCCTGCCCAGACTATATCTGGACTTCCCAGTGTGTGCGTTTGGACTTTATTACAAGTGTGCCCCGTGCCTGCATTGCCATCTGCCACGGACCGTGCCTGTTCCCTGCTTTGGACTGTGTTTTATGTGCTGTTCCCCCTGCCTCCATGGAAGCCTGCCTCATCTGGGCCCAAGCCACTGCTCGCAGCCGGGCGCCTGCCGGGGAAACCTCCAGCGAGCCTGGCTAGGTGCTCCCTGGTCAGTTCCCGCCTGGAGCCTCCCGCAGGCCGGTCCCCAAGCTTGCCCTCACTACCGGGCAGCCTGCTAACCAGCCCCCGCCATGCCCAGCTGGTGACCATGTTCTTAGGCAGCCAGAAGACCAAGAGAAAAAGTCTGCTTTGGGAAGCCATTCCGGAGAACCGGGCACACCATGTCCGCAGTGAGAGAACCTCACTCTGCTTTGCATATCTTAGGAGCCGCCCCGGAGAAGAAGCTAAGTGCCGACCATCCCAAGCACTTGGGGAATGCATCTCAAAGAAACCTCCGCATTCCAGAGCTGATGACATCAGGGCAAGCCCTGTCCGCTTTAACATCCATTCAGCATGCTCGGATCTCCCCCTCCCTCATTTGTCCCCTCTTCCTGAGGTGTCACTATAACACAATCAGATTCCTGAAGTGGCCCATCTAAGACATTCAGTAACCCATTAAAGCCTGTTTTAATCCGTGAGAACCACCAAGTACAGCACCAGCCCCAGGGTACGTTTTGGAGTATTTAAGCTGGTCCCTCAGACCACATGGTGCATACGCCATTCCTATCCAGAACCCCTTGTGCTGGCATTGGACCACCTCGCTGTTGTGTCTCTGCTCTGCTTCAGGATTGTAAGTATTGCCCTTATCATCGTGGGTACCTGCTCATGCAATCATCTCTGTATTTCTTACTCTGCATTTCCTAGTTCTTGTATGCTTTCTTGTATGTATGTGCAAGTTCAGGCTTATGCCACATTGTTAGTAAATACATGTGTTTACTGAACCTATTTGTAGTCTGCCTCTTTGTCACTAGAGTGTCTGGAATCAGGACCTCCGTAAACATTGGTTAGATCCGTGCTAATTTTAGTTCCAGACTGCTGAGCTAATTTCCCCATTTAAAAGAGCAGTTCTGGTAACAATGGAGAGTATCAGACAGGGGTTAACCTGTCTGGCATAGAAGACAGAGAAGTTATATAGATGCAGTTTAATGTTTGACAGGGGTTAACCTGTCGGTCATAGAAGGTAGGGAAGTTACATAATTGCAGTTTAGTTTTCTAGTGTTGAAAGGCTGTCAAAGCCAAACGCTCCATTCCATAGGAAAAGGGGAGGGGCAAAGAGTATATAGTCAGCATTTTAATAGTTAAACAGTCATTCTCAGCAATTTCCTTATGTTAGTTGGCTGTACTGGAATTCCTGAATAAAACCGTTTACCAAATCTGTCTCTGCCGGGTCTGATCGGGGCAGATATTTTGAGAAGATCCATTGAACAGTAACTGACATTTTGCTGAGAATGATCTTTTCCTCCTATGGACCCCAGAGGACACACCGTCGCTCCCTGCGAAATGGCAGTCAAGCCAGGGAAGGACAATCTGGTGAAATCCAAAAGAGACCAAGGAACCTAGCAGAAGAAACCCAAGGTAAAGGCAGAGGAGGTGAGGGGACCTGGGGTAATACTGCCGACAGACCTGGACTCCCCAAAGCTGGGCTCCTTGTTCCCGCACCACTGTGGAGAGAGAGCTTAGAGACAGGAGGAGATCTAAGCTCTTTATGCCAAATAGGGGGAGGAAAAAGCTGTCCTGAGTTAGAAGAAGAGAGCAAAAAGGAAACAGAGGGGAAGGACTCCAAAGGCTGTGGCATTCGGAAAGTACGAGCTCTACGGGGGGAAGTAGAAGAGCTTAAAGTAGCAATGAGGGAGATCATGGGCGGAATGAGGGAACTCCTGCAAAGCACCCAAGTATTGAGAGCTCCAGACGATTTGCCAGAGATGTTCCAATTTACTCAGGGACCCTTCTCTGTTACCATGCTTTCAACAGGAGGCCATACACCAACCTTTTCACGATCAACCTATGAGCTCCCTGACCCAGGGTCAAGCCTCCCTGAGTTGGTGGAAGTTAGAAGTATGATTTGAGGGGGACCCTGAAGACCTGGCATACTTCCTTGTGCAAATGTGGGAATTCTTACATGAGTGGGGTCATACCTTCCCAAATGACCTCAGCTCGGTGAGCTATATCAGGTTCTGTTTAGAGAGGTCAGCAGCCAAATGGTATTTAACTCTATATGCAGCACAAGCCCCCGAGCTATGAAATGTAAAAGCGTTTGTGCAAGCTCTCAAAGAGCAATATGAAGACCCTTTGGAGGGAAACAGGGTGAGTTTAGAAAGCATGTGGCTAAGCTGAGGGATTGGACAGAGGGAGTGAATACTGAATTTTTCCAAGCCGGCTTAAATCCAGATTTGGTAGCCAAGACCCTGTTGCAGGATGACCCAAAAACCTTATTAGGATGGATCCAGCTAGCTTGTGAGATCGGGAATAGGGAGCAGGTGGTGAAGTTGCTGCATCTACACCACCAGGCAGGACAGCAAAAGAGCATTGGGGAAGGACGACTGCAAGATCTAAGGAGGGGACGGAACAGCCCCTTCCCTCCAGATGAGAAGGACCAAAGGATGAGCAAGGGGTTGTGCCTACGATGTGGGGACGGTGGCCATTTCATACTGGAGTGCCCCGAGATGAGAAGGGTATATCCAGAACAAAGACGGAAGCAGAAGAGAACTCAGGAGAGGCGGCTTAAAGCCAGACCTTGTCAGGCTGAGAAGGAGATGGCAGGGGCGGTGGCTCGAGCGCATGGGGACACTGAGGTGTACAGTATGTGTGTGGGGGGGTCATCCTCAACTGACAAAGGAGACAACAAGCCACTTGCAGGAAACGATGGAGACCTGCTGTAAAGGATACCAATTGGCAGGTCATGGAGGATCAGGTGCCAACGAAGGTGAGACAGAAGGGAGCATTATTCTTTCGGGTCGTCATCCTGCTGAATCCGAGGTGGGAAATCAATCTGAGTTAGGGTGTTGATCAACTTGGGTGTACTAGGGATTTGATTACCCCCTCTCTAGTGACTGGACTGGGGCTAAATGTACACCAACTGCCAGAACCATTAGTAGTTGTATAAATGGGTGGTACGGTCATGAAGGGAACTCTCTGGGGTTTGAAAATGAACCGATTCCAATAGGGATGGGGCAACATTGGGAGGACAGGACTTTTGTGGTCAGCCCAGCCACAAAATTCCCACTGGTGTTAGGGGTGAGATGGCTGTACGATCATGACCCATATGTCAAGTGGAAAGCAAGTGAGCTGGATTTCCCCTCAAAACATTGTCATAAACTTACGTAGAGTGACCAGTGGGGATCACAACCCCCTTCTCTTACCAAAGCTGCATGTTTAATCGTGGAAGAGAGGAGTAAGATTCCTCCAGAATATCGGGACCTGAGCAAAGTGTTTGAAGGATATGCAGACGAACTGCCCCCTCATCGGTAAACTGATTGTGCTATCGAACTGATCCCGGGGGAAAAGCTACCAAAAGGGAAACTATTCAATGAGTTTAGGGGAGAGAAAGGAGTTATGCAAGTTCATAGATAAAAACCTAGCTAGGGGTTTTATCCGCCCAGCAAAATCTCCCCACGCCACACCAGTACTATTCAGGAAAAAATGATCGGGGGGGGGGTTGAGGTTCTGTATCAATTATTGGGGAATAAACATGGTCTCCATGTCCAATGCCTACCCCCTCCCACTGATTAGGGATATCTTGGGGGTAGTAGCCTAAGGAAAGCTATTCACGAACCTAGACTTACGTGGTGCATATTTCAGGGAACTGTCATGTCTGAACCCCATCCAAGCCAATGTGAATGATTCTTCTGTGCTGAATCACTGAATCATAGAATCATAAAGTTGGAAGGGGCCATACAGACCATCTAGTCCAACCCCCTGCCCAGTGCAGGATCAGCCTAAAACATCTCTGACAAATATTCATCCAGCCTTTTCTTGAAAACTGTCAGTGAAGGGGAGCTCACCACCTCCCTAGGCAGCTGATTCCACCTTTGAACTACTCTGATCATGAAAAAGTTCTTCCTAATATCCAGCCGGTACCTTTGTGCATGTAATTAAAGCCCATTGTTTTGGGTCCTACCCTCTGCTGCCAACTGGAACAGCTCCCTGCCCTCCTCCAAATGATAGCCTTTCAAATACTTAAAGAGAGCAATCATGTCCCCCCTCAATCTCCTCTTCTCCAAACTAAACATTCCCAAGGCCCTCAGCCTTTCCTCATAGGGCTCAGTCTCCAGACCCCTGATCATCCTCGTTGCTCTCCTCTGCACCCTCTCAATTTTGTCCACATCCTTTTTGAAGTGAGGCCTCCAGAACTGCACACAATACTCCAGGTGCGGCCTGACCAAGGCAGTATAGATAGGGGCTACGACCTCCTCAATTTCGACGCTATGGCCCCTTTGATACAACCCAGGATTGAATTGGCCTTTTTTGCCACCGCGTCACACTGACTGCTCATATTTAGTTTACAGTCCACTCTTACCCCAAGATCCCTTTTGCATATACTACTGCCCAGAAGTGTATCCCCCATCCAGTATTTGTGCTTCCTATTTTTGTGGCCTAGATGTAATACTGTGCACTTGTCTTTGTTGAATTGCATCCTATTCACAGCTGCCCACTTCTCTAGAGTATTCAGGTCTTGTTGAATTTTAATTCTTCTTGGGTGTTTGCTACTCCTCCCAGTTTGTTATCATCAGCAAATTTAATGAGCAGCCGTTCCATTCTTTCATCCAGATCATTGATAAAAATATTGAAAAGTACAGGGCCCAAAACCGAGCCCTGTGTCACCCCATCAGACACCTCCCTCCAATCTGATGAAACGCTGTTGACCACCACTCTTTCGGTGTGGTCGTCTAACCAGTTCCCTATCCACCAAACTGTCCTATAGTCCAGTCCACAGTCTTCCATTTTGCCCATCAGAATGTCATGAGGGACCTTATCAAAAGCTTTACTGAAATCCCAGTAAATCACATCAACAGAGTTCCCCCGATCCAGTAAGCTGGTCATTCAATCAAAGAAGAAAACCAGGTTGGTCTGGTATCCTGCTGTAACGCAATGTCATTTTACCCATGTTATAATTATCTCTATTACAGGTGTCCACAGGTGTTTATCTGATAAACTGTAACAGCTTCCAATGTTTATGACCTTGTACTCTCAGCCTTTGCATTGTCTTGCTTCTTATATGTAAATCGTATAAATACCTAGGTTTAACTTTTAGCGAAACCCTCAAGTGGGATGTTCACTTAGAATCAGCTAAAGTATTAGCCGTTAAGACAATGGGAATTGTAATGAGATTTTATTACACCGGGGAGGTCTCCTCATAGACCCAGCATTGAAACTTTTTGTTAATTATCTCCCAATTGCTGTATGGTATTGAGATCTTGGGGTGGAAAGATCAATTACTTCTAAAGTTAGAAAGAATCCAAAACCTCTTTTATGAAGCAAATTCTGGCACTCCCTAAAGGGACACTGGCTGCCCATTTACAGCTGAGTCGGGACTTCCTGCAGTGAGGGCTCGAGCCCCCCTGATGATTATAAATTTTGGGGGGGGGGAACCAGCTAAGAACTCCTGACTCATATAGTAAACTTAGTTTCATCTACTGAATAACAAAGATAATGCTTGCCTCCAATTTATTAACTACATCATTACCAGATATACTATCCCTGATGATTTATTGCAGCCCTGGGGGAATAGCTTTGATCTTCGCGATTGGGTCTTTAGAGAAGATGCCCTAATTGATGCTTCTCTGATTTCTCAATCAAGGTTTGCCCCCTGGTTTAATATGATTAAAAAAGGTCATTGTAAGGCCTCCTACTTAACCAACATAACTGCGTATAATCTTAGGAGGACCTTTACTTCATTGTGCTTTCCAACAATGCCTACAGAGATGCTAGTGGGTCAATATAAAAAGACGCCAGTTGACCAACGCATCTGTATATGTGGTCATTCAGTGGAGGACCTCCCTCATTATATCCTGGCTTGCTCTTTATACACAGAACCTAGGAATAAATTCCTGGCTAAGTTCTTGCTTGCTCTATATCCCTCGTCTGTCTCTGATAAGATTGTTATGATGCTCTCTGACAAGGATTCTTTTATTTCCCTAAAACTGGCGCATTTTGCTTTAGCTGCTAGGAAGATCAGAGCAAAGGACTCAGCCATTGATTCGCTGTGATTTCTTTTAGAAGGTTTTATTAATTAAAAAAAAAAATTTAGTAGGGCATTTAATGTGGTTTTGAAGTGTTTGATTACCTGATCATTTTCACCGTGTATTATACTGACATTTGAGAGTGTTTTGATATTGTGAAGGCCAATGGCCATATACAATAAAACAAGTCTGAAGGCTCCTGCTTCTTAGTGGCTCACTTTGATATTACAAATATGTGGAACGTTCTCACAACAGGAGAGTGCCAAAATCTTGTTTATGATGGGAGGGAGAGAGAGCAGATTTGAATGTTAAAAGAGAAGTCTCTCTTACGTTGCCATTCCTATCAACTTCTACTTTTTCTGCTTAGATGTCTACCTTGCTTTTAAGTAGTCCTATGGACATATATATGGAAATGATCTGATTTCTGAATAAAAACCATTTGACCAAGAATCTATGTCTTGCTGCAATGGTCCAGGGATCTGTCTGCTGTATCCTGTCATCCATAGCCTGACAGGTACAGATAAAAAAAGGGTGACAAATGGAAAACGGCCTTTAACACCCCACTGGGCCAATTCGAGTATAGAGTAATGCTGTTTGGTCTACAAGGAGCCCCAGGAGTGTTCATGAACCTAATTAACAAAGCTCTGCATAAGTGTACAAAGGGGTGGTGGTCTATTTGGATGATGTCTTGGTGTACACAAAGGACCTCGCTTCCAATGTGAAGTTGGTAAGAGAAGTGTTAAGAACCCTGCTTCAGCACTGGTTATTTGCCAAGCTCTCTAAATGCGAATCCCACAGGATAGAACGGGACTTCCTAGGCTACTGGGTGCCCCAGAAAGGTCTGGGAATGGAACCAGCAAAAGTTGAAGCAGTATTAGGGTGGGAAGCCCCCTGAACTAGGAGACAATTGCAATCCTTCTTGGGATTCATGAATTTTTATAGACCCTTAATTGGAAATTTTGCCCAAGTTGCACTACCACTCACTCACTTACTAAAAACCAAAGGGAAAGGCCTGAATGGAACTAAACCAAGTGCAAAGTTAGTATGGTCTGGGGAATGGCAGAGCACATTTATGGAATTAAAATCTAGGTTTACCTCTGAGCCAGTGTTGCACCAACCAAATAAAGCTCATATGTTTGTAATGCAGGTAAATGCTAGTGATGCGGCTATGGGAGGAGTTCTATTACAAGAAAGAGACAGGAAGATGCATCTGTGTGCTTACATATCAAAAACATTCTCAGATGTCGAGTAACTAAAATTAAAGCTGCCAAAGAATTTAAAGAATGTCCACCTTGTTTTCCATTGCAGCCTCCTAAAAAGGGCACCAGATCTGGACCAGTGGCACCCAGACCCGGGGATTCCCACCCCTTTGATGATGAATGGCTAATCTCATCATGAAGTAAAATCTATTTTGGATTCAAAACGCAAACAAGGGACATTATTATACCTTATTTGGTGGAAACATTTTAATCAAAGTCACCAAGAGTGGGTCACAGCGGAAAATGTTAACGTTCCAAAGTTAGTTAAGGAGTTTCACAAACAATATCCAGATAAACCGAGGGGGAGTTGAAAATAAGGGGGACCAAATGTCAGACGGGTTAACCTGTCTGGCATAGAAGGTAGGGAAGTTACATAGTTGCAGTTTAGTTTTCTAGCACTGAAAGGTTGTCAAAGCCAAGAGCTTCACTCCATAGGAAAAGGGGAGGGGCAAGGAGTATATAGTTAGCATTGTTACAGTTAAACAGTCATTCTCAGGAATTGTCTTATATTAGTTGGTTGTACTGGAATTCCTGAATAAAACAGTTTACTGAATCTGTCTCTGCCTGGTCTGATTGGTGCGGATATTTTGAGAAGATCCATTGAACAGTAACTGACATAGAGAACTCTAACATGAATGCTCCAAGAATTATAAACAAATTTCATAAACGCTACTCTGACAAACCTGGTCCGATGTGAGGGTGGCCAATCTTCGGGGGGGGGGGGGATATGTCATGTATGCAAGCATACCTGCCATTAATGTGTTTTGCATTTTGTGCTGATCATAACTGTTTGTATTGTGTTTAACTCATCTGAGAGTATGCAAACTGTTAACCTGCATTGTACCAAGAGAGCCAGTGGGGCCTCTCCGTTAATCTGTTGAAAATAGGTACTTTCAATTTTCCAGCAAGTGTCCTTGAAGGCGAGCTGCTCGCAGCGAACGTTGTATCTTTTCCCAGAGACTGGGATATTTTCACTTTGTACTTCATTTAGTCTAAACTAGTAAGTTCCCATGTAACTTCTTGGGGGTTTCATGCCAGAATCTCAACGGATCTGAAGGGTGGGAAATTTCTCTATAATTAATAGTACCTTTGTTTGAATTGTCACTTCTGCCAATTGCCACCTTCGGGTGAACACTTGTACTGTATGGATCTCAATAAAGTTACTTCAGCTGGAACACCTGTGTATTGAGAGCTTGAGGGATCTAACTGCCAGGGATCGACAACTAGCATAGCAACTAAAGAGTTTTCTCAATGATTTATCTTCCTGTGACCTCAATCAGGGTTTGAGACACAGATTGCTTTACCTGGTCTATTGGACAATCTGTCTGCAGTTAATTAAGGGATATGCATCTCTTTGGATTATATTGTATCACTCTGTTGTTTTTGACATAATAGACCATTCATTTTTGCTGAAATGCCTTGAAACCAGATTAGGCTTGAGAGGTTTTGTGTTAAATTGGTTTTAGGCTACAATTTTGGTCAAGATAAGGCAAATTATGGAGGAGTTGGAAAATCATTACTTTCTCCTGACATACTTAACAAGCCAAGTGTTCAGGTGACAAGTTGTCGGCTTCACAAGCACCGTGTTTCTCTGAACACCAGTTAGGGAGACCAATCCCTACAAAACTGTCAGGTCTGTTACCCACAGCTCTTCCATATTGCTTTCCTGATGTATTTTTCCAGTACTGTTTATGTTCACAGGAGCAGCCTGGTTCCCGAGACAGCCTTATCTCGGATGGCTCACCACAGAGACCTTGAGACAACTCCTTTCTCTTTCCCACCTTATGTACTAGTTGGGTAGACACCGAGGGTGGGGGCTGGGTGAAAGGGGTGATATACTGTAGCAAGCACTTAACACATCATTCTCAACAACAGATCTGTGTACAGCCAAAGCTTCTTTTAGCCTTTGGATTAACTATGGACACTTGTACTTTCTGAATATATATTCTCTCAATAAACAACCTTTGACTCAAGAGACCTTGGATTTCTTGCTGCAAGGGGTGGGAGATGAAATCAGAGTATCCTGCTTTCCATAGACTGACATATTGTTGAGAATTGTCTTTGTCCTCCCAACCCCCACACCCTGGAGAGATGGCTACCAGTTATACACTGACAGAACTGTCTGCACTGGGAGAGGTGGCAGGAGGATCTTCTATCCAACTTCAGGGGAGCTATCAACCGGCACCGGCTGGAGATGTGTCATGGGCTGAGTTAGGAGCTATTCCCTGGAGTAGAGTTTCCCACCTGATGTGGACTTCTCTACCCACACCAAGTCAGTGGGCCCCTCAACCAAGAGAGGATAGAGAGTGCTGCAGAGGGACTCTGGTTATGCGTGGTTTGGCCGGGATGGGACTCAGCAGCTTAGACCCTCACCTCTCCCCTATCGTGGAAAGTCAAGATCGGGTTTGGGAAATGTTGCAAATGTCTACTGCAGCAATTCCACTGGCGATGCTCAATGTGGCTAATTACCATTGGGATGAATCGGCCAGCTGCTACGTGGAAGAGCAGGGACTGCTTGAGAGTGAGATGGGGAGGGAACCCCCTTCTTACAATTTACAGTGGGTCTCACTGCAAGAACTCCACAGTTGGGAACATGTGGAGGTAGGATGCACAGACCCTACTACTCTGGAAGCGGGACAACACCAATCAGAGGATCATCTGGATATCCTGATGGAGGAAGTCCAAGTTATGCGCTACAATCTACTAGTGGTATCATGCCTCACTAAGGGTTGGGCGGACAGTGTATCCGGAGTACAACGCCCCTTAATACATTTAGAGGCTGGAGGAACAGTGTTTCAGGACTCTCAAGCAGGCCGCCTAAGCATGGTGGAAGCAGCACAATCAGCGCCACGGGATGTACAAGTTGGGGGAGACCTTACAGAGAGCTCCCTTGGGTCTACATCATCCAGCTCCAGTGATTATCACTATGCTTCCAGAACTCCTATCAGAGTGGGTACTCCCCAAGATTTGGGGGTACTAGGAGACCCGACAGGAACTACACCAGAATCTGGAGCAAGGACGTAGCCTACGATCTTGATCGAAGAATGGGACTGGGCGTTGAAGATGCAACAAACTTGGGAGGAGGAACTCCTCAGAGCTGCAGTGAATGCACCAGGAAATCCTGGCAATGGAAGGCAACTAGGAGCTATTGCCGAGGTGGCCTGCTATGCCGCTCTGGAGGCCCAAGTGGAGGCCGTGAGGGGGGAACTAGCCCAAGCTGCCCAACTGATGGAACTAATGCTTGCCCAGCCAGCAGGAGCATGGCGGTACCCAGACCGTGGCTGCTGGCAGCACTGTCCGCAAACTACCCTGGCCTGCCGAGAGATCAGCCAAGGGGATCTGCACCCCCGGGATAGCCACCCATCCCTCGCCCGGCTCCAGTTCCTATGCCACAAACCCAACTGGTACCTAGGCAAATACCTCCAGGACCAGGCCCTACGGCCCCCCTTCAGCCACGGCCAACTCCAGCCACTGCTGGAGTGCATGTAAATGTTAGAGCCAGGGGAGTGGATTTACCCATGGGATGGATTAAGCTGGAGGCAACTTTCAATGGCAAGCCGCAAAAGCTAGGATTTTTTTATCGTGCAAGCCCTGCAATTCTTTAATAAGTGGGGGCATCTATTCCACATGGAACAAAGAGTCATTCATCTAGCATCCCAACTGGAGGGAATTGCAGCGGAATGGTACGTGATCCTCTATGACATGGGGGTGCCTGAACTATGGGATTTACAAGCTTTTATAGCAGCGTTAAGAACCCAATATGAGGAAAATGAGGGCTCACACGGAACTATGCGCCCTCTATTAGACAAGGCTCCAATACCATAAGGGAATATGCAGCAAAATTCTGCCAGCTGGCATCCAAATGCCTGACCTACCATGAAGAAGTGAAAATTGAACTATTCAGAAATGGATTAAACCCAGAGCTCCTAGACAGAGCCTTAATGCAAGATGACCCTCCCACTCTCCTAGGATGGATTCAACTAGCGTGTGAAGTGGAAAATCAGACCCAAGTTGTCCGAGGGTCACTGCCACCGCACCCTCAGACTCATCTGCCCCCTCCCCCGCCATCGCCCCCACCCCCAACACTCACCAGCTGCCCCAGGAGCCAGACAGGAGCTCCGCCAGGAGGGGCGCCAGCCGGGGCTCCAGCGGGCTGGCGGATAAGCAAGGCGGGCCGAGGGAGATGACGGCTGTGGCCATGGCGGCGCCACCGCAGAAGGCCTGGCATTGGGCGAATGGTGGCAGCATGAGGAGGAG
Organism: Eublepharis macularius; assembly: GCF_028583425.1. Taxonomy (NCBI): domain Eukaryota; kingdom Metazoa; phylum Chordata; class Lepidosauria; order Squamata; family Eublepharidae; genus Eublepharis; species Eublepharis macularius. Next base: position 641,509 of record NC_072792.1, on the reverse strand, counting down.
GCTGACAGGGAGGCTAGGCCCCCGGGCCCCGCAACAAGGGATCCCGGGGGGGAGCAGGAGAAGCGAGGAGGAGGTGCAGGGCCTCCGCCTGGCAGACCAGGCTGCAATGAGACGCTGGCCCTGGCACCAAGGTCCCACCCAGCCTACAGCTCCCAGAGGGCCCTGGGAGGGGGCGGGAGCTGCTGGTCGGAGGGCGTCTCTCTGAGCAGGCCAGGCAGCTGCCCATCAAGGGGGAAGGGGGGCAGCGAGAGGGAAGGGAGGCAGGGACAGGAAGGGAAGGGCCAATGGGGTGTGGGTGGGTGGGGCCAGTGGGTGTGGCCACACCTGGCCCAGGTGGTGGGAGTAGCTCTGGGGGCGTGCACAGGAAAAGAGACATGGGAATGGCCCTAATTTGGAAGGGTATTTAAGGGAGCTGGGAACCCTGGCCGAGGAGGAAGGTGTAGCCAGCAGGTCCCTGGCGTTGAAGGGACGGCTGGCTGGGTGGAGCCAATTGCTGACTGGCCCACCAGTTCAGACGGAGGCTGCCCCGCTGAGGCCAGAGGGGGAGCCCCTCCACGAACCCTCAGGCACCGCCAGCCAGGCTGCTGCCCGGCCAGAAAGGAGGCTAGGGACCCAGCATGGACCCGTCGCAGGCACCTCGTTCCAACCCACCACCGACACTGCCGCTAGGGGGCACCTCCCTGCCTGACACAAGTTGTCCGCCTCATAAAACAAAACCAACTCGGCAGTGTGAGAAGAGCGCCAAGCGCACCAGGCAGAGGCTGCAGAATCCCTGTGGGAATGGGGACAGTTCAGGGAACCAGACAACCATTGGAGGCAAGGCCTGTGTTTACAGTGTAGCAGTAGCGGGCACTTCGCAGCCCAATGCCCTCTCAGAGCTCCTGTGGAACCTGCGGCGACTAGGCCAACGCTGGCCTCTCGCACCACCAGAACGGAATGGAAACCTCCCATGCAGCGGGGAAAGCCCAACACAGGGCTGGAAATGAAAGAACTACCAGGCAAGAATGCCTACCAAACCACAGAAAGTGAGATGACTGTGCAGTTGGGAAACGAGGAGGATCTGCCATAAAGGGGCCCCACTGGCAGGTCAATGAAGAATCCACCCCTACAGGGTGAGAGAAAGGGGGGCCATATTATTCATGCCAGTTGTGCTTGTAAACCCTAAGTGAGGATCACATGTAAGAGTGCAAGCCCTCATAGACTCTGGGTGTTCACGTGATATCATTTCACCAGCCTTAGTCAATGGGTTGGGCTTGGAAACCCATGAATTGAACAAATGGATGGGTCTAACATGAGTCATGCATCCTATGAAACGGAACATGTGCCGACTAGAATGGGAAAACATTGGGAAACCTGACCCTATATTGTCAGCCAGGTGGCCAAATACCCATTAATCCTCAGCAGCCGCTGGCTCTGGGACCACAACCCTTATGTTAAATGGTCGGAGGAGATAGTGATCTTCAGCCGGGAACAATGTCATCAACATGGCTGGAATAAAACATGGGGCAGGACAGTGCCTTCCCCCTTGGAAGTTGTCTTATTGACGAAAAAAGACCAGGTGAGCGTTCCCCACAAATATAAAGATCTTGCAGAAGCGTTCGATGTATTGTCGAAGGCTTTCACGGCCGGAGAACGATGGTTGTTGTGGGTTTTCCGGGCTTTGTGGTCCCGATGTAAACTTGTCCACAGCTGCAGGGTATACGGTATACTCCTGCAGAGGTGAGGGGGTCTCTACTGTCTTTTGCTGATCGTAGCATCTGTTGTATTTTTCGGGTGGGTCTGAACACTGCTTGAAGGTTATGCTTTTTCATAAGCTTTCCCATCTGATCAGTAATTCCTTTGATATATGGCAAAAACACTTTTCCTGTAGGAGACTGTTTTTCCTTGGTTGTTTGATTCATCCTGGGTTTGATTGCTCTTCGGATTTCATTTCTGGAGTAGCCATTTGCCTGAAATGCGTGGTTTAGATGATTAATTTCCTCATTGAGAAAGTGCGGCTCACATATCCGTCTTGCACGATCCACTAATGTTTTCATTATGCCTCTTTTCTGTCGGGGGTGGTGATTGGAGTTTTTGTGTATGTACCGATCAGTGTGAGTTGGTTTCCTGTAGACTTTGTGACCAGTATACCGTATACCCTGCAGCTGTGGACAAGTTTACATCGGGACCACAAAGCGTAGCATCCAGACAAGAATAAAAGAACATGAAAGACACTGCAGACTTGGACAACCTGAAAAATCAGCAGTGGCTGAACATAGCCTAACGCAAACAGGGCACAGTATCTTATTCCAGGACACCAAAATACTGGACAACACTTCCAACTACTTTGTCAGACTGCACAGGGAAGCCATTGAAATTCCCAAGCATAAACAAAACTTCAACAGGAAAGAAGAAACCTTAAGAATGAACAGAGCATGGTTTCCAGTTCTGAAAAACACCAGGCTAACAAAACATTCTATCCCCGACAATATCCCTGCAGAGAAGATTAGCACATCAAGTACCAATCCATATGCAAAAAGAACCTCCTCAGGATACAGTGAAGCCTCCCGCCATTAGCATTCCACACCCTGGGAAACTCTTACAGGATGACTCAGCTCAACCCCACCCCTCCTGAGTAGATACAAATGACCCACATCTTTTCCACACTGTGACACTGAGAGATCTCTGTCTTTTGGTGCTACACCTCTGAAGATGCCAGCCACAGCTGCTGGCGAAACGTCAGGAACTACAATGCCAAGAACCATTGCTATGCACTTTGAAACTAAAAAATATTGACTTGTTGATTTAATTATTGAGATATTACATCCATCAAACTGGTAATTTGGTAACTGCTTTGAGAAAGGGGAATCCGGAACGGGAACCTCTTGCTGGCGACCCGTCAGCAGTTACATTTATTGTATTTCATTTATTGCATTGGAAATATTCAGTTGCACTGCAATATGCAAACAATTTTTCTGTTAAAATACATGTTATTAACCTAATATGAATGATATACTTGAGTGGTTCGATTGATGAAATTATTTTCTACGTGTATGAAACAGTTTGGAACAATTATATGCTTTATTGAATGGTCTTTATAGCCTTTTCATTGATTCTAAATAGCTAATACAGCACTTTTGCTGCTTAATTAGTCAGGTACGGTTATATATATATTGTTGTGAAAGAAAAAAGCTGGCTGAAGTTGCAGGGGGAGCACCTATTTAGCTTCCAGCTGAGAGCTGCTCATTGGAACAGCCCAGAACTGGCCTTTAGTCACCCTAGAGGCTTCATGGCTTTGAAACTCTTTCCTTTTCTCTTTGTGAGTTCTGGTCATGGAATCTTTGAAATGAAATCAAGTCATAAAGCGTAAAGTCAGCATTGAAGTCCTGCCTTCTCCTTGCTTGCCATTCTGTTTTATTACACTATATTGCAATGATCTATTCTCCCCTGAAGATATACGCAGAATGCTATTGATGTACAAAAATACTGGTAAAACTGAGGCTGCAGCTCCCCACTCCCCATGGAGTAATTTAACGAGAGGACAGCCTGTCTTACCAGCATGTGTAAAATTACCAGATTCAGACCCTAGCTCTGTCATGAATTTTCCTTGCCATGCAAGCCTTTGTGGCCTTGCAATGCCCACCATGGCTCCTCTTCCACACCCGGCAAAGGGCCTGGGAAAGGTCGCGGGGGCGCCTGCTGTGGCTCTTCCCCCAGAGCCTGGAGAGGGGCCATGTCAAGGCCGTGAGGGCGCCTGCCATGGTGACTCCTCCAGAGCCTGGTGAGGGGACGGAGAAAGGCCGCATGGGTGCCTGCCAAGGCTCTTCCCCCTCCCCAGCCAGGCAAGGGGCCGGGGAAAGGCCGAGTGGGTGCCCGCCATGGCTCTTCTTCCAGAGCCCGGTGAAGGGCCTGGGAAAGGCCATGTGGGAGCCTTCTGTGGTGTCTCCTCCAGAGCCCAGCGTGGGCTGGGGGAAAGGTCATGTGGGTGTCTTTCATGACTCTTTCCCCCGAGCCCAGCGAGGGGCCGGGGAAAGGCCACGTGGGCACCTGCTGTGGCTCTTTCCCCAAGCCTGGTGAGGGGCTGGGGAAAGGCCACGCACGCACCTGCTGCAGCTCCTCCTCCAGAGCCCGGCAAGGGGCCAGGGAAAGGCTGCGCAGGCACCTTCCCCAAGCCCGGCAAGGGGCCGGGGAAAGGCTGCGTGGGTGCCCACCATGGCTCCTCTCCAGAGCCCGGTGAAGGGCCAGGGAAAGGCCACGCGGGCACCTGCTGTGGCTCTTTCCCCAAGCCTGGCGAGGGGCCGAGGAAAGGCCACACGGGTGTCTGCTGTGGCTCTTTCCCCAAGCCTGGCGAGGGGCCAGGGAAAGGCCGTGTGGGCGCCTGCTGCAGCTCCTCCTCCAGAGCCCAGTAAGGGGCCATGGAAAGGCCGCGCAGGCACCTTCCCCAAGCCCAGCAAGGGGCCGAGGAAAGGCTGCGTGGGTGCCCACCATGTTTCCTCTCCAGAGCCTGGTGAAGGGCCTGGGAAAGGCCGCACAGGAGCCTTCTGTGGTGTCTCCTCCAGAGCCCAGCGAGGGGCTGGGGAAAGGCCGTGTGGGTGCCTTCCATGACTCTCCCCCGAGCCTAGCGAGGGGCCGCACGGGCACCTGCTGTGGCTCTTTCCCCAAGCCTGGTGAGGGGCCAGGGAAAGGCTGCGCAGGCACCTGCCCCAAGCCTGGCAAGGGACCGAGGAAAGGCTGCATGGGTGGCCGCCATGGCTCCTCTCCAGAGCCTGGCGAAGGGCCGGGGAAAGGCCACGCGGGCATCTGCTGTGGCTCTTTCCCCAAGCCTGGCGAGGGGCCAGGGAAAGGCCGCACAGGCGCCTGCTGCAGCTCCTCCTCCAGAGCCCGGCAAGGGGCCAGGGAAAGGCTGCACAGGCACCTTCCCCAAGCCCAGCAATGGGCCGGGGAAAGGCTGTGTGGGTGCCCACCATGGCTCCTCTCCAGAGCCTGGCAATGGTCTGGGGAAAGGCCACGCAGGCACCTGCCATGGTGCCTCCTCCAGAGCCCAGTGACGGGCCAGGGAAAGACTGCATGGGCGCGGCTCCTCCTCCAGAGCCTGGCGAGGGTTCTAGGAAAGGCTGTGCAGGCACCTGCTGCGGCTCCTCCTCCAGCACCTGGCACCTGCTGTGCGCTGGGGCTTCTAAGCTCTGCGCTGAGCAGTTACAATTCCTGCGCCAAAGTGCAGGAGCGCAAGTTAGCGGAAACCCTGGCTCCGCCCATCATCCTCAAACCGATGGCCAATCACAACGCACAAATCAAGTGCTGGAACAATTCCTCCAATGCTACATCAACTACCAGCAAGACAACTGGGTCAATCTTCATTTTGCCGAATATGCGTATAACAACGCCATACACAGTTCTACAGGAGCATCCCCCTTCAAAGTAGTACAAGGATATGAAGGACAAGCCATACCCTTTGAAACTAATCCTGAAACACAAAGACCAGGGGATCTGGGAGAGTGGTGGTCCTCCCTTACAGAACAATGGGAAATCATCCAAAAATCTTTGAAAAAAGCCAAGAGGATTACAAAAAATATGCAGATCGCCATTGGGCAGAACAACGTAAACTGCAACCTGGAGACAGGGTGTACGTATCCACAAAACATTTCAGAAGTGAACAGTCATGCAAAAAGTTAGGACTTAAGTATATGGGGCCTTTCCTAGTCAAAAAAGTGATTAATGATGTGACAGTGGAACTTGAATTACCAAAGAACCTAAGCCAAATGCACTCCACTTTCCACTTTAGTCTCTTAAAGGAAGCACCTCCACCTGATGAGTGGCATCCTAAGAAAGGAGTCCCGCATCCTACACTCATCGACAGACAAGTCCATTATGAAGTGGAAGAAATCCTGGACTCCAAAATAAGACATAATTTTTTTTTATCTTATCAGATGGACAGACTCTGATGAAAGCTTTAGAGAGTGGGTAGAAGCCTCTCACGTACATGCCCCAAAGCTCATAACCAAGTTCCACAAAAGGTACCCCGAGAAGGTGGGGTCTGGTGGGTGAGGGGAGGCCTTTGGAGGGGCAGAAATGTCCGGTCTGTTACCCACAGGTCTCCTATATTGCTTGCATTTTTCCAGTGCCGTTTATGTTCACAGGAGTATTCCTTCTGACAATTCTCTGACCCGCACCGAATGTGGCATCCAAGGCCAGTTTCATGTAGGTGATCCTCCCAGGGTCTGATGGTACTGGGAAGTGGGTGTCTCCCTTGGTGCTTCTGTGCACCTCCCGGGTTTTCCAAATTTTTTTGTGTTCTTTCCCAAATCTGTTTTGGGAAAGATCACAGGAAAACCAAGCTAGCGACTCTGTGGACAGGAAAGTCTGGATTTTCCCAGTCCCACTCACTCAGCAGCCATTTCCCATCCTTTACTGCCTGGAGCAGCCACCCTCCCCTGCATACCCCTAGGAAGCATTTCTGAGGGTTTTTAAAAATCATTACATTTGATATAGCCATTACTGATTTAAAAAATTTTTTTTTGAAAAAAAGGTCTGTGAAGACACGCAAATTATAATTCTGTCCACAAATAAGATCTAAATAAACTATTATTCATGCTGATGTATAAATGCTATGTATCAGAACATACCACTACTTGAGAGAGTCTTCTTTCATTATATTAAACAACATATACTTATATGTAACATTGACCTATACGATTAAAAATGTTCTGGATATTTTCCCATACATAAACCATTCAATACATAAAAGGGACATTTTAATTACTCAGATTTCTTGTGGGGGAAAAAACCAATTGGTTTCAAGTACATAAAACAAATACGCTGAATATGAAACTAAAAAGTGAAGCAGGTAAAAGTGGAGATGAGGAGTTCTTTGGTGCGCCTTCATGATGAAAATACTGATAGGCTCTCCTTGGAGAGAAGCTGCCTTGCAAAAATACACACCAATGGCTCGGCTTCAGTCACCAGCTTGTTTTTCTGCAGAAGTCGCAGTATATTCCTCCACTGAGGTCTTTCACAACTCCCTCTTTTATCAGCTTTTGAAGAAATTTTGTTTCAGTAGTCACATTGTGCATCGTTTGTTTGTGCATTGCAGCCATGCAAAGATTATCATAATAATGCAATTGTGTGTTCGGCTGGCTAAGATCATACCCAAATCCAGCTAAACTCACTTCATCGCATAAATGCGTAGCAAGAACAACAGCAGTGATTCCAATTGTAGGTACGTTCTAAAAGGGAAGGAAAGAGAAGCCATAATTAGCATAGACTATTTTTACAATGATGACAAATGGTGAAATATAACCTGTGTGGAACCTGAACTGAGCATGTTTGTGAAAGGACACTCAGTCAGGGAAAGAGAGGCCAGCTGTGTGCTGCCTGAGCAGGTTTAATATTTCTGGGAATAAGAGTTAGAGAAAGAGAGGCTAGCTGTGTGTTGCCTGAGGAGTTTTAAGCATTTCTGTGAGACAAATATTGAGTTAGAGAAAGAGGCTAACTGTGTGTGAAGCCTTAGGAGAGATCAGTGTGAATGAGTTTATAGGAAGTAACTTCAAAAACCGAGCACTACGTTTATGAAACCGATACGCTTATTAACTAAATAAAAGTTTATTTTTGTTTTGTTATATCCCAGAGTGGCTGTCATTGCTATATCCCATTCCTATCCTCAGGGCCACATAGAACCATGAAGGAGCCTGACGCTTAGGAACGTTACAAAAGGGAGAACTTAAATAAAATATATTGGAATATAATATTCCTGGTGGCAGCAAACTACCCAGAGGGTGTTAAGGGAAATATTAAAAGAAATATCTACTCAAAGAAAGTAAAGGTCATAACACTCCCACTATGTAAACTGCCTTGAACCTCAGTGAAAACAGTCGACTATAAATGTCATAAACAAAATAAAATACAATAATTAATACAGACCTGATCCCATCCCCAAAACCTTGGTCGAGGTTCAGGATACTGCAAAATATCCAAAGCAGTCTCTTTGATGATTATTGGGTTCAAAATGCGGAACTGTTTAGGCATCACAGGAATTTTTTCAGCTACCTGCTTCCAAAAAAACCATCGCACCCAAAGTGGCTACACAGAAAAAAAAAATCCAGTAGATATTGATTATATTTTAAGAAATACAAGCACTACCTAGGATTGTCATTATTTATAGTACAGTTCAATTCTTTAAGCGACCACTAACAATTAAAATTAGAGGGGGGAAAGAAAATCTTCTGTTTACTGTGGACAGGTATATACAGTTTGTTTGGAGCCTGTTGGTTGGATTGTGAGTAGTCCACTTAGGTCTCTGTCATATAATACACTCTTATGATTATGAGTACCATAAGCCCTCTCTCTCTAACGCGCTTCATGCTGCAGTAGCAAGCCACCTGGCTGGGAGATATGTTGCCGGTTCCCGGTGTGGAGACCAAGATACAAATGGAATGCTGATGGAATGCAAAGTAATTAAGTGTGATGGACTTCCACCCTCCTAGCCTCGGAACGAGTAGCACTTCTGACAAAAAAGGTGCTTGAGTAGATTTTCCTAAACAAACCCTTCGGACATTCCCTCTCCCTTCTCCATTCAAGTGATTGAAATCAAACCCTATCCAGCAATCAAGGGCCATCACTCATCTCTGATAAATTTAAGCTCTTCCTGGAAAACCTTAATCTAAACTCCAAGTTCATTATCCAACCCAGGAGACTCTTAATTAGAACCACAGTTTCATTGTCCAGCACCAGGAATGACTAAACTAAGCCTCCCCAGCTCTCACTGATATACCCCAGATTGTCAATCAAGGTTTCGCAATCCCTTTTTCTATCTCAGGAGACAACAGTTAAGGTCATTGTTTGTTGGGCTGAAGTCACCTTCATGTCCAAGGCCCATGTTGCCCTATAATTGCTCGGGCTTTGCCTCAGCCAAAGTGTGTGCCCTTACTTGGATCCAAGTAAGGATCCAAGTGCCTTACCCTCAGATTACTTGGATCCAAGTGCAGTACCCTCATATTTCTCTGAGCCTCCTGGCAAAGAACACTGGTCATTTGAGCCTCCTTTCTCTACAGACCTCTCTATTCCTCTGAAGAACCCAAACACTACAACCTTTATCCAATCTTCTCACTGTTTTTCCTAGGACTCTTGTATGCCTGTGATTTATATATATTCGCCTGTGTGAATTTCTCCTTGTAAATAAAATATTCTTTGCTTTAGAAAACATCTGTCTACACTACAGCATTCCAACGTAAGTTTATTAGTACTTGAAGTTCACAAAAGAATATCTGGGGCTGCTCCACTTGCATTTTACATCTCTCTTAAATCCTGTATTTCCACATTATCAGGCTCAATTTCAATGAGGCAAAGGAGATGAGCCAGTGCAGTGGCTTGCAGTTCTCTGCTGCAATTTGTAAATACCCTGTGACAGGCAGAGCAAAGAAAGTTGCCCCAGAGACAAAGCAGTCAATAACCCCTTCTGCACAAGCCAATTTCACCAGTTCAGATCCTATACTGCGGGGGCTTTTGTGACCATCTGCACCTGATTTGCTGCCATGAACAGTCACTCCAGCTACTATGCGCCTTTTCCACAGCTTTCCTGGGAGCACTTATACTCCAACTTTTTTTAAAAATCCGTTTTCCAGTCTGCTCTTTCCCCGTGTACTCTTTATCTCATCTTTTAGCATTCCACTCTTCTGCCCCCCTCCCACCCTCTGCCAGCCCACTTCATTGTTATTGACCACTGCTGTCTATCCAGCCACTCCCACCTCCTCCTTTCCATATTTCCTCTTCTCTCTTTCCTCTCCATTTTCATTTGTTTTTAATTTTTTTTTAAAAAAGATCCAGAGTAAGATTGACACACTGATGGGCTGAGAGGGAGAGATGAAAGAAAGAGATCGATCCAGCGTCTCAGCAATGCATCAATTCAACACGTGCAAAAAAAAGCAGAAAGAAAAAAAGGAAAGGGGTTGGCATTGTGACATCACCAATGATGGCATCAGTGCCAAAAGTGCCAGCACTTGTCAACCCTGATACATTTTGACACAGTGCAGAGTAAAAAAAAAATGGCACCATACTGATCAAACATGAGGGTGTAAAAGGGCCTAGACAAGCCAATTCCATGCGTTTTGGCTTGACTTCTGGGATAGTGAGGAGTTATGTTCCCAGTGCAGAAGGGGCAAAGTGCTCAGAATCTACCAACAGAAGCCGAACTTGGGGAATTAGGGACTGACAGGGAGAAGTTGTAAGGAATGGATTTTAAGGCCTGAGAAGAGGTTAGGTTTCCTTTTTTAAAACAATCCATCTTGTGCCTGTCAATTTTACCTCAGTGATTGTTCCAGCCTTGGGTGCGTTTATACTCAGTCCCATATCCTATCCCCTTGAACACAGTTTTAGTCTTCTTTTTAACGTCCTGCTGGGAACCCCAGTACAGTAGAGTAGGAGGAAAGCTGAAATTTTCAGTGTAATCTTAAGCAGGTCTACTCAGAATCCTGCTGAAGTCTACTCTTTGGGGCTAACTCCCAGGAAAGTGTTCTTAGGATTGCACTCTTTGATGTGAGAAAAAATTTTGTGTGTGGAGTGGGGTGAGCTTTCTATCCATCACATTTTCTATCAAAGTGAACCTGACATTCTTATAGAAAAGTGTACGCGTGTGGCATTTTTTGTCACAAACATAACTCAGCCAGTATCCATCATAACTCTAAAAAGGCAGGCTCCTTTTTTGAATCCAGCACAGTGCCAGCTGCCAAGTCAGGCCAAGCTGTACTGGACGGAACCTGCAAGGACGTGTGAGGGACACCTCAGTTTCCCATGTAACGTTTCGTATGTAAATAATTTTGTATGTTTCACTTCTGAGGTTTAGTGTGGTGTTTTAATATTTGTTACTGTGGGTTTAAATGCAGGACTCTGACAAGAAGAGGGGGGCTGGCTGGGTGAATGGGGTGTGCTGGGATTGGACAGTGGCAGCAGAGAGAACTGCAGTTTTTGGTCGGTGTGCTGAGACAAAGTGTTCATTCTGGCCAAATCAGGCAAATTACGTGGAGCCTGAGAGTCTGTTGTGTCTGTACCCCTAACCATGTCATTGTTCTATGTATTGCTAATGCTGTACCTTAATGTCATTTGGCAAATGCTCTAACCATCACTTTCATTTCTCAGGCATCCTGGGAACACAGCTGTCTTTTCTCCTTCCTTTGAAGCTCCCAGGAGCAACCTTGCACTGTCTGAAATGTTGCAGTTTAATCTTACGCTTTTTGTCCTGTCTAGGCTGATGTATAAACCCTAGCAGAAATTCCCAGACCATTTCCCATGCAAATCTGTGGTCTAGGTGGGAAGGGGGAAACAATTGGGTATTTAAAGATGTACTTCCTTAAAGTTTCTTTTCCTGTCAATGGAGCATGTACTGCTTAGATGCTTTCTTGCTTCTGAGTAATTCTATGGACATATATATGGAAAAGACTGGATTTCTGAATAAAACCATTTAACCAAGAGCCTGGGTTTCTTGTTCCAATGGTATAGAGACCCGTCTATCATATCCTGTTACCCACAGCCTGACATTTTGACATGAATCCTAGTTTTTTTCTGCACCTGCAACCCTTGGAGAATGGCTACCGGCTTTATGTTGTCAGAGCCTGACCTGGGGCCAACAGTGCCAGAGGATCCCATCAATCAACTGGGACCAGTTCCAACTCCAGATGGGACTTCCAGAGAGCTGGCACCTGTGACCCACACAAGTTTGGACTACCTTATGGACTATAATATATCTGCAACAAGGGGATTTAGTGATGCAGGGACCCTCCCAATGTATCCTGAACTGGGAGCAATCCCCAAAGCCGGGTCTACCTACTACCCATGGAATCTACCACTCACACGAGTGGGGCCCTTGTAGATCCATAACTGCAGAGGAGAGGATGCAATGCCATGGGACAATGTACTTTCGGCATTCTATCGAGATGGAGGGGTATGTTGGCAAGCCGATGGCAAGGGGAGCAGCTGCTCTAATGGGCCAACAAACTCTATTGGGATGGCACTGCTGGGAAGAGGAAGAACACTTCTAATGACTCCTGCACAATTTGGGGATGACCAAGTAGTTCCCTCAATTCCAGGAATAGCAACAGGAACAGAGGGAAGGAGTATCATCCAACCTTCTCCCCTATTGACTGCACTGAATATACCCTCCCAGGGAGTAGGGATGGGTCAACACAACTGTTGACCATTCCTCCAATTGTGGGCAGTGCAGGGGCGCCAACTGCCACATTGGGGATGAGAGTGCCGACGAGCTTACAGACTCAAACTCCCCTACCAGTGCTGACAATTTCCACTTTACCACCACAGAGGGGAGTAGGGACCCAACAAGGGGGAATCCAGCCATTGAGGGTCCCACCTGCTACAGCAAGCACGGGGGCATGGGTTGCTGCAGTAGGAATGAGGGTGCCCCAAACCGGCCAACCACAGGGAGCCCCTGTCATTGTACCAATGGGAGTTGGAGTACAAATGGGCCATCCGCAAATGGGGGGTCCTCCAATATATCTCCCTCAGGGAGCCATGAGGGTTCAAGCATAAGCCTTTCACCCATACTATGGAGGAATCCCACAGGCAGCTGCAAGGGGTTATAGAGCAGATGGAGCCCATCGAATACCCTTCGTGGCACAGGGACACATTCAACCACCCCCCTTTGAAGGGGCCCCGATCTACCAGCCGGTGGGGTACCAGGGAGCAGGAGTCCCTGCAGCGGGATTACCACAAGGATGGTTCAAATGGGAAGCCACATTTGATGGGAACCCCAGGAACCTGGGATTTTTTATAGTACTAGCCATGGAGTTTTTCCAAGATTGGGGACATTTGTTTCCCTCGGAACACAGTTGACTGAACCGCTTAGGATCTCGACTGGAAGGGGCGGCAGACAAATAGTATGTAACTGCATGACATGGGAGCACCTGAGCTGTATGACTTAAATGCTTTTGTATATGCGTTAAGAGCCCACTTTAAAGACCGACTAGAGGAAGAAAGGGCTCACACAAAGCTCAGAACCATAAGACAAGGGTCCAGACGCATAAGAGATTATGCTGCCGAGTTCAGGCAATTAGCCATTATATGTCAGGATTATCATGAAGGAGTTAAAACTGAACTGTTCCAAAGTGGATTGAATGCTGATCTGCTAGATCGAGCACTAATGCAAGACGATCCACAAACCCTGTTAGGATGGATCCAATTGGCATGTGAGGTCGAAAATAGAACCCAAGTAGTGAAACTTGTTAAAATTGTCAGGGCTCACCGCGGACGCCACTGGGTGGGGCGCCAGCATGCATGGCTCCAGCTTCAGGGGGGTGTCAGGGACACTGCAGGACCCTGCTCTGTGGAAGGAGGGGTGGTATACTTCACCCTGGCTCCCTCTCAGTCCACTTGCTGGCATGCTCAACCTGACCCCATCACCACTCTTACTCTCCTCCATCTCCCCCATCAACTTTTCTCCTCGTACTCTCTCGCTTCTCTCCACTCCTCCTCCACTCCATCAGTCCTACACAACCCACCATGCCCAGTAGGTGGATTTCCCTTATATCCTGCCCCTCATCCCAGGCTCCACTTGCCAGACCACACCTCTCTTTTGCCTTCCAGCACTGGCCTGGACTGCCTCAAACAGTTGCAGCTGGGGTAGCTAGTTTGGCTGCATTGGGACAGCTACGGCTGTGCTTTCTTGGCTGGCTGCCAAGCTTCCTCTGTTCTGAGCTTTCAGCAGCCTCAGCTGGTCTCTATTACTCCCTTGCTCCCTGTTTGCAGCTTGGGGCATGGCCCTGTGCTGCTTCTGCTGTCCTGCCGGTAAGGTAGCTGTCTGGCTGGCTAAGGGCTGGCTGCCCCTATTTCTTGTACTTTCTCCCTCTGCCCTGGCCCCCTCCTGGCTGTCCTTACTTCCCCTGTCAGGGCCCGTAGTCTCCCACTGGAGGGTGGGGCTGGCTGGCTTCCACCTGCTCCTTCTGATCCTCTGGGGCTTGGGAGCTGCTCCACCTTCCTGTGGCTGGGTTGCCTCTTTCTCCCCTAGGGCTTGGGCAGGGGCTTCCAGTACCTCTACTTCCTTGTTAGCACTCTGGACAGGTGTGGGTTCCTGTTGCCCTTTGGGGTGGGGTTGGGCAGCATGCCCCTGGCTGGTCTCTCCCTCTGGCTACCTTTTCCCTTCCTTTTCTGCTGGCTGGAGCTGCACCCCCTCCCAGGGGCTTCCTGAGCCTGCCATTGGCATCCCATCAGCTTTCAGGTAAGGGGGCTGGGGCAAGTCCGGGGTGCCTGAGGTGCTCAACCCTGGACAAGAATGCAACAACATGCTGGGGTGAGGAGACCGACCACTGTAGACAGGGGCTGCACCTTGCTAGGTCCAAAAGACCCTTCATAAAAAACTTTGCTCAAATTGCCCTCCCCTTAATGGACTTGTTAAAAATGAAGGGGGAGGGACTGCAGGGGGAAAAGCCCAGTGCCAGGTTGGACTGGACGCGGGAATGCCAGGTGGCTTTCGAAAACCTAAAAAACTTGCTCATCTTTGAGCCGGTTCTACAGCACCCTGAAGAGAACTGGAAATTTGTGGTTCAGGTTGATGCTAGTGACACTGCTGGGGGGAGGGGGTTGCTCCTACAACTCAATGAAGAGGGTAAATTGCACTATTTTTAAATTCAGGTATGTGGATGGCCATAAATATTGGCATTCCTGATATCTGGATCCTCTTATACTGGTTTTGTATTTGGATCAGGTTTTTTTATGGATTCTGAAATTTTTTATGGGTGGGGGGGAGGGACTGTTTTTGAAGTAAATGGCACCAAAATTGAAGTGCAGCAAGGGCTGCCTGTCCACTAAAGACCCGCCACCCCCAAGTTTCAAGAAAACTGAGTTAAAGGGTTTGATTCTATGGACTCCTGAAGAAGGAGCCGTCAGCTACACTCTATTGTTCTCTATGAGGAAAAATATGTCATGCTTTCTCCAGGGCAAAAGCAGCCACTTACCAAAAACAAAACAGAGTTGCACTTACCTGTAACTGCTGTTCATCTAGGTCTTTGTGTAGGCACACATTTGGGACTGCGCTTGCGCAAGCCAGCCGCTCGGAATCAGGACTCTTTAGCTTTTAGGCTCTAAAGTGGGGGGCAACCTCCTCCTCCAACTGGTTTGAGCCTGGTTTTCCCACTGGAGCAGTCATGTGATGGAGTGAGGTCACCCCCATCTTCCTTCAGTTCTCCTGTGCCACCACACGCTCCCAATTACTTTATCTTAGAGAGCTCACAGCAGGTCAGGAGAGAGGGAACGTGTGCCTGCATGAAGACCTAGATGAACAGCAGTTACAGGTAAGTGTAACTCTGTTTTCATCTACGGTCTACAGTGCAGTCCCAAATTTGGGAAACTAGCAAGCTACCTACCCTGGTGGTGGGGTGATGCTCTCAATCAAAGAACAAATGCAAGACAGCTTGTTCCACTGCTGCTTCCCTTCTGGAATGTATGTCCATTTCATAGTGCTCCACAAAAGTCTCCTCAGATGACCACATGGCAGCTCTGCAAATCTCACTCAACTGCACACCACGGAGGAATGTAGCCAAAGTTGCCTGTGCTCTGGTGGAATGAGCTCGTAATGCCAGTGGGCATGGAACATCAATGTCAGATACACCCCAGTGTTACTGCCATGATTGTCTTTTTGTGTTTCTGGACCTCTAAGGATGTGCAAAGAGAACACAGCTGCTGCTTGGCTGTTAGCTGCTTATCTTGAAGGTGTTTTGATTTCTGTTTCCTGGCTGGCTTGAGAACGTGGCCTTGGAATTCCAGCCAGAGCTGTCTCATCCTCCCTGAGAACTCCTTTCTCCCCCTCCTCTCCCTTCTCCTGGGCACTTCATGCCAAAACTCTAGGGGTCTTCCTTTCCCAGGGGTGGGAACGTTCCCCTATAATTAACACTGCTTACCCACCTTGCGTCACTTCTGCCAATGCTTCTGTCTGAACAGCTTGATACTGGTATATCTCATCAATAAAGTAACTTTAACTCATACACCTGAGTGATGCAGTGAAGTGCTTGGGGATTTACCTGGCAAGATCTGACAACCAGCAGATCTGTAACATAAATTAATAGCTGACACCATCCATCTAGATATTGTTTGTGCTGATGCTGCCCTGCCCTTATTAGAGCCTGCATGACAAACAAAGAAGGCTAGATCCCTCCTGAAAGACTGTGCCCTGTCCATGTAAAATAAAACTGCCCTTCTAACATGAAGCAGGTGTGGTATATGCTCTTGTTGTGACTGGCTTTTGGGGAAAAATACCGGGAGGGATATGCTTTGTGACACATGAAACCTGGAAACCACTTTCGGTAGGAATTGTAAACTAGTACACACGACAACTTTGTCAGGATAAACCAGCAAAAATGGTGGATCCACTCTTTGTGCCCATAATTCACTAACACTTCGTGCTGAAGTGACTGCCAGTAAAAATGCTACTTTGAAAGATCCAGACGAGTCAGCCGTGTTAGTCTGTAGTAGCAAAATCAGAGTCCAGTAGCACCTTTAAGACTAACCAACTTTATTGTAGCATAAGCTTTCGAGAATCACAGTTCTCTTCGTCAGATGCATGGAGGGCAGAAAGAAACTGGTCAAATATAGAGGCTTGTGCTGCAGTGGAATTGGTTGGTCTTGGTGGTGCTGCTGGACTCTTTTTGATTTTGCTGCTACAGACCAACACGGCAAACTCCTTTGAACCTTTACACAAGCAAACTGATCCCCACACCAAAAGGAGCTGTCTGCATCTCCATATCAAAGGAGTTGTTTACATCCCTCCTCTCCTCCTCCCCTCCCCTCTCCTCCTCTATATTTGACCAGTTTCTTTCTGCCCTCCATGCATCTGACGAAGAGAACTGTGGTTCTCGAAAGCTTATGCTACAATAAAATTGGTTAGTCTTAAAGGCGCTGCTGGACTCTTTTTGATTTTACTTTGAAAGAGAGACCTGATTAAGGATAAGTTGCCATTGCCTCGAAAGGTTTCAGCATCAGTCGCGATAAAACCAAAGACCATTGTGGTACCACTGGAATTGATGGTGGGTTTAAGTTATATAACCCCTTCAGAAAAAGTCTGGATAAATAATGTGAGCAAATTGTCCTGCCATCAATATTTGAGTGGAAAGCAGAAACAGATGCCAAATGCACCTTTATAGATGCAGATGCTAAACCTGAATCTCGAAGGTGCACTAAGTAAACAAAAATGTTGGCCAGTGGACACATGCTGGGTACCATATTCTTGGATTCAGCTCAAGCCACCAACCTATTCCATTTAAGACTGTATGACCGTTGTGTTGAGGGTCGGCGAGCATTTAACAATATAGTCGCCATCTCATCTGAAAATTGCAGCCCTATTGCTCTAGGAACCAGGCCATCAGGCGAAGCTTGGCTAGGTTGTGGTGTTGTTGTAAGAAATCAAGTCTGGGACCATTGAGAGATGAAGGAACCTTCCCTTGGCTAAATGTTGGAGCATGTGAAACCAATGTTGCCACAGCCAAAACAGTGCTACTAGAATGCAAGTTGCTTTGTCTGATTGTACTTTGCATATGACCTTGTGGATCAAGGGAATAGGTGGGAATGCATAGAATAGCCTCCCTGTCCATTGGATCTGGAAGGCACCTCCCAGTGATCCTATCCCACTGCTCCCTCTGGAGCAAAACCTGCAAGCCTTAGTGTTGTGTGGTGTAGTGAAAAGATCCACCTCTGGGAACCTCCAGGCCTGGAAAACTGGTTGAATGTATGTCTTTTAGAACCCACTTGTGGTGAACCCTGTCTTTTCTGCTGATCCAATCTGCTATGATGCTGGATGTCCGCTAGATGTAGGGCAAACAGTGTAATATTGTGGGCAATAGCCCATTCCCATAATCAGACAGCCTCCATGCACAGCTTCTTTGAGGCTGTGCCCCCTTGCTTGTTTTTTATAAAAGACGGTGGTGGTGTTGTCCAATAAGATTTGAACTCTTCTGTGGGATACCATATCTGTAAGACAGTTAAGGGCATAATAAACAGCATGCAACTCCAACCAATTAATGTGGTACTTCCTTTCATCCACTGACCACACACTGATACATTTTCAGTGTCCTCCCCAACCCTCAAGGGATGCATCTGTCGTAAGGGTAATCTCATGGCTTTTCACTCCAAAAGGCATACCCTGGGACAAATATGCAGGGTTTGTCCACCAAGCAAGCAAGTTGTACCTGTTTCGGAACTGAGAACTGCTTATGAAGAGGATGTTATTGAGGGTCAAATTGTTTTACAAACCAGATCTGTAATAACCTCATTTTCAATCATGCATGCACAGCCACTGATGTAGTAGATGCCATGACTCCCAACGGAGTCTGGATCATCTTTGTGGATTGAAACCCATTAGCCAAAATTTTTTTAGATAGATAAACTATCTTGGTGAGTCTGTCTGTAGGTAGGAAAACCCTATTCAATTTTGCATTTGAATTTATTTTCATTTATCACTAGGCCCAAAGTATGTCGCGCAGAGAGAATCGTGTCTATCTGCGCTCTCAGTACTTCAGGGGAGTGTGCTGTAATCAACCAATCATCTAAATAAGGATAAATTGAGCACCCTAATTTCTTAAGGTGGGCCACAACTACCACTACACATTTCATAAAAAAAACCCTTGGTGCCCTGGCCAAACTAAACGGAAGGGCCATGTATTGGAATACCTCCCCGTTGTACACAAAATACAAGTATTTCCTATGAGTCCTATGGATGGAAATATGAAAATATGTGTCTTTTAGATCCAGGACTGCAAACCATGCATCTTGTGCCACCATATTTATGACCCACTGCAACATAAGCATGCTAAACTTTGCAACTGTCAGATATTTTGTTAAGGCCTCTTACATCTAAAATAGGTCTCTTCCCTCCATCTTTCTTATCTACAAGGAAGAACCTGGAGAAGAACCCAAAAGGAGTATCCAATTCAGACACTCATTGTAAGGCCCCTTTGCTCAACAAAGATTGGACCTCCTCTTGTAACTCAAACATTGTATTATTGGGAGCCTGACAAGGCAAAAAAGTAGGAGGCAATGACTAAAACTCCAACCTATAACAAACTTTAATAATAGAAAGAACCCAAACATCAGTAGAAATACTCACCCATGCTTTGGTAAAACGAGCCACCCAGTCTATAAACAATGGTAACTGTGGTTCTACATCTGGTTCTAGTCAGAACTATTCTTTCTGCCCTTGCAATGAGCCTTCAGCTGCTTGGGTATGATGGGGTGCTTCAGAACGGCCTCCTTGCTTCTTCTTAGATTGTGATTGGCCCCCATAGAGTGTTTTGAATGGATACTGCTGCCTGTAAAGTTGGTATCTGTAGGATCCGTAATCCCTCTTTTGCTGGAACTTTTTTTTTCCTGACTGTCTATTCCCCATATAAGTAGAAGAGTGAGGCAAGATTCCATAAGACCTTGTGGTTTGACAGTCCTTTTTCTTCTACATGAGATACTGTCCGCAAACAAGGTGGTACCCTCAAAGGGCATGTCCTCTATTTTATTGCGTGTCTCTATAGGAAGAGCGGTAGTGCGAAGCCAGGCATGCCTATACAACATTATTGCTGTGTTCAGTCCTCTCATGGAGACATCCAACATATGCCTGCTAGCGCTTATCTACTGTCTAGATAACATCAGTCTCATCTTGAATGACCTTTACAAGAGGTTTCTTATCTTCAGGCAGTGTGTCCATGTACGTAGATATCTGTTGCCAAAGGAAGATGTGACATCCACTCATACTCATCATGAAATCTGCCATTTTAATATTCAGTGTAGATCCAGAGTACAACTTTCTGCCAATTGAGTCCTGTTTCCTACCCTCTCTATCTGCTGGGGTAGCCAAACTGCCTTAGTGGTGACATGCCTGTAATTCTTCGGCTATCATGGATGAAGCAGAAGGATGAGCAAACAGATACGGGCACTTGTCTTGTTTTATCTTGTAGGGTGCCTCTATCGTTTTTGTAGTAGAAGGTATTGAAGCTAGTTTTTGGCGAAGGTCGTACGTAATTTTCACTAGACTTTCAGTCATTGGGAATGCCACAACAGCAGGCATATCTGAATAAATGTGCTTTAAGATACTGTCCTTTGGCTTCCTCTGTGTATTAGATACATCAATGTCCAAGGACTCCACCATACACAGCATCTATTCAGTATATACTTTATGGTCGATCGTTGGAGAGACCCTCTCCAATATTCCAACTGCCACCTCTGGTGACGGTTCCAACATACAGCTGGGGCTATGTTCAAAACCGATCACTTCACACTCTGATTCAGAATCAGATCCCCGTCTTGACACCAACACTTGTACAGATGAGTGCGAAGTCGAATCCGAACTTCATTGACACTTCATTGGCCCAGACTACAACAACGCCAGTGGAGATGGATTGAAAGGATAATAGGCCCATCCATGAGGATACCCAAAAGGTGAATAAGGTGGGTACTAATATCCCGGTGTGTGGCGAGATGAAGGGAACCATTACGAAGAAGCAAAGCAATATCTCCTGCGGTTGTCAGGACACGATCTAGAATCCACTTTCCCCAATTCCAATGATCTGTCCATTGAATCTGCACCCTCATCAGAAACTGACATTAGCTCTCTCGCCAACTCTGGAGACCAGTCTCGGACCAGAGGTGCAGATTGGCACCATGCAGTGGCTTCTACAAATGTTTGGTCTTATCTTTCTTTTTCCTCGAAGAACTGCTAGAATCCTTCTCAGACACCACCGGGGCTGGAGGTGTAGTGCCTTCTTCCCCTGACCCCAGAGAAGGGCGATCCACTAGCACTATGCTAGTTGTTGAATGATTCGACATCAATGTCTCCCTGGACCTTGAGCGTTACTAGTCTCAGTTCTGAGATCAGGAGACCAGATCTGATTGCACTCCACCAGATGTCGGTCCCGACATGGAAACAGAGCGGGGAATGTAGTTTTGACTGATGTCAAGGAGGCACTATCGGATCCGCCGAGCCCAGTGCGTTGGACACTTGGGCTTGTGCAGAATCGGCTGATGCTGAGTGATCTGCTGGGGCAGATTTCTTTGCTGCTGGGCTGTTGGCGCTAGAGATCACTTTCTCTCACAATATAGCCTTTAGGTGGGAAGTCTGATCCATCTGGGTTTTCGGAGTAAACAACTGGCAATGTTTGCAACACTCAACAATATGCCCTTTGGACAAACAAGCAAAACATAGGGCATGGCTATTTTGTCCCGCATTTCTCACATTTTTAAAACAACCATTTATCCGCCATTTTCTCACTCATTTGTGATGCGCAACCAGGAGAAATCGGCTCCAGCTTTCCAAAAATGCAGAAGATCAATGCACAATGCACAAACTACAACTGCAACTACTACCAACTATAACAACTTTAACACTTATAACTGTTAACTTGAAGCTTTAAGGAGCCAAGAGAAAGGACGTCCATTCCTTGAGGCGGCAAATAACAAACTGAGGGAAGATGGGGGCAACCTTACTCCATCATCTGACCGCTCCGGTGGGAAAACCTGGCTCAAACTGGTTGGGGGAGGAGATCGCCCCCCCTTTAGAGCCTAAAAGCTAAAAAGTCCTGATTCTGAGTGGCTAGCCTGCGCAAGCGCAGTCCCAAATGTGGGACTGCACTGAAGACCATAGATGAACCAACAAAGCCTAACAGAATCAATCTCAAGCCAGAGAATCCCAACAGAACCAACATGGCATCAAGTAACAGAAGACATGCACTCTAAAAAAACCCTTGCTTTGAAGCTTCAGCCCTCCTCCCCCCCCCCCCGCAAACCCCTGCTTTGCAGGTTTCCTGGGCAAAAAAGGGAGGGGTGGGGAGGTGAAGCGATTCTCACAGGCGAATGGCAATGCTCACTAGGGAGAGCTCCAATTATGACAGTTCTCTCATAGACCACGAGAGAATTGTTGTAACTAAGTCAGATAGCTGAACTCCCCCTTAGGAGATATGACATTTGCCTCCCTCCCCCCTTCTGTTTTCCCTGGGAAATGTGAAAATAA
The DNA here is from genome assembly GCF_028583425.1 of Eublepharis macularius. Lineage (NCBI taxonomy): Eukaryota > Metazoa > Chordata > Lepidosauria > Squamata > Eublepharidae > Eublepharis > Eublepharis macularius. The sequence goes on along the minus strand of NC_072792.1, from coordinate 619,554 downwards.
GAAAAAACAAGCTGCTGAGTCCTTCAAAATGGTAGACCAGGTTAATCCCAATTATTTCCATGATTAATTGGAACCAGATTAATTGGGATTAATTAAAAATATCAATAAGGTATTTGGTATATGAGGCCTCCCTAAAAGGGTACATAGATTTTCAGAGGAACAACAGAACTGAGGTCTCTTTCTCAATTCTGTATGTTTATTTTAAAACATTTTTGCTGTTAAGAAGAGGCATATTATCTCTGCAGACACAAATTCACAGTCTGGAGAACTGCAAAACCAAGCATCTGTGATCTTCTGGATAGAAAAATATCCAAAACAGTCTTACAGAAACCTCTGTGAGAGCATGACATTGGGGCCCTAATGAATGAATTAATGGAATTCATTTATAAAAATCTTTAAACATTGCCCGAATATACAGTATCATACTATATAATTAAAATTAATCTTTATTTCATAATAAAAACCCCTTTGGGCTATAATGTATCAAACTATCTTCAGATAGATTTTCCCTCAAAAAGCAATTTATCAAACAAAATCTGATTTAAATAAAAAAATCTGATGAAGTTTTTTTAAAAGCATTTTTTAATTCTTTTTTTCAGATCATTGATTTTTCCCCACCTTGACAGAAACCAAGACTTCAACTGGAAATAGTCTGTGGTTGCCTAGCAATAGCCACTGAGGGTACTGATTTCTTAAAGCTACAGATGCTGCTTCTAATATTTTGCATTTTTAAAAATTCTGTAGTGTATTTTTTTACTCGTGTTTTTTTTGAAACCTGGTGGTATTTTTCAGGTTTATAGAACAATCTGTGTTATTCGTTCATGGCTTCAGTCTTTGGATTTAAGAATCCACAAATGTGGCCATGTTAAGAATTAGATATACTGATTTTCAAGTTCCAACAATAAGTGCAGTCCTAAGGAGAGTTACACTCATGACTTTGATGGACTTAGAAGATGTAGATGGACTCTACTTAGAAATGCAGTGTAAATATTTGTATGAAATCACACAACCTTATTAACAGACTAATTGTGATACATTCTGCACATCTATTAAATTTACTGGAATTGATAACCAAAATTCTCAGAATTTAATATAAAGTTACGTCTCATGTGAAAGAGGCCTCCCTACAGCAGTTATCAGAGAATTCCACTGCTTTTGTTACTTCTCTTTCCTAAGCCCTTGGCATGACTTGGATGTAAAATCACATCACTTCCTTTCTAGTTCACCTGACCCCTTGACATCAATTTGGTAAACTATGGTTGCACTGTTTACATGTAAAACCAAAGTTTTAATAAAATGTTAAATGTCATTACTTACCAGTGATTCATTTTTCACCATTGCTTGAATCCAATACAAATCAACACTTTTAAATAAAACAGCCACAAACAAGCCATTTGGGTAATACTCATGTTCAGAGAGTGGGGCGCCTTCTGGATATGTCATTCTTATGGTGGTTTTGTTACCAACATGATCTGTATATCCTTGAACGGGTGCATTGTTTAGTCTATAAAGTGAACAAAAACAGGGATGAGTACATATTCTCAGCAGTTTAAAACTGAAAACTACAATATCTCAGTGTTTTTCATTTGATAATCCCCAATTATTACAGAAACATTCAACCATGGATCAAAAATCTGAGATTCTTCACGCAAGGGAACAAACACTAGCTTAGACAGAAAAACAAAAGATACCTTATAACAACATCAAACTGATTCAGTGCATAGCCCAACTCCAATCCATGAAGAACTCCTCCATTCCCCACCACCACGCAGCGCTTACAGCTTTTCAGTTTTATGTCTTCTTGTAAATCATCGTTAGGTAAGAGATCCAGCAGGTCCTGAAGTCTTTCTGACAACTTGTGAAATCCAAAAGGTGGCTCATATTTGAAGATAGCTTTTTCTGTATTTACATTTTTTCTAACAAATGGAGATGTGTGTTTATTATATTTCTCCGCAAATAACCTGCTCATCTCTTTCTTCACAAAAGATGTCCGACACTTAGCTTGCAGAACTTGCTCAGCGTACTCCATTGCTCTCTGGAACATCAAAGCACAAACAGTTGCACACATTAGCATGTACCAGGACTGGGCTTCAGGCTTTGACTATTTGGGGGAGTTCGAGAAGGCTGTCCCAAAATTTAGGAGCCAGACTCATTTTTTAGCCTTCAGGGGGGTCTGTATTTTAATGACAACATTTTCTAATTATTGGTACCAGAAAATCTAATCTTTTCACCATTTTGTACTCACATTTCAGAGAAGTCACTTACCTTGTAAGAGGCATTCTCTCATCTGTGAGAGAAGTAATACGTTTCTAAAGTGCTACATGCCACCAGTTGTTTTTACAAATACTCTTATTTTTCTTATTATCTGTATCAAATTTCTTTTTATCTGTACCAAATTAATCTGTAACTGGTCAATCTAATCAGTCAAAATCAAGTAAACATTGCAAATCTAAGCAGAAATAAATGCCATGGTTTTTAACAGGGCCTATTTCTAAGTATGTTTATGATTATAGTTTTCATATTATTAGAAATATACTGTTCAAATAAAAGTTCATAGTAAATTAAATGCTGATCTTTCAGAATGGAATTGCGTATTTGTAAGTATTGTAAGCTGTTAAAGGTACAGGTACCTACCAGGCAGGGGAGGAAAAGTAACAGGCACCACAATGGTTTGAGGCACAATTTCAAGCTGGTGCCTGGCTTTGCTGAACCTCAGGTGTAATTACACAGACAGTGGACTTGCTCTCATCTACAGCATGACCACTTCCAGTTCCATCACGCTGTACTCTCCCTGCCTGACCTCCTCTCCCACCTGAGACCTATTTTGATCTTCCGACTTTCCTTACCCTCTTGAGGCTTTCATCGCGTGGCTTACCTTAGGTTATGTGAGAAGAAGCTCCTCTTTCTAATGGGCAATGTTCTAAAGAGACCAAGTAAAGGAGAACTGCAGCACATTTTAAAACACCAAGCATGGACTACATGCAAATGTTTTATAACTGCATGCTGAGGAAAATAGGCTGATATGCCTGCAAGGCTGCTTGAACTGCGAGCTCCACCTCAAGGCCCACCGCATTTCACACTGAAACTGCCCATCTGAACACGACCCTTCCGAACAAGATCCAGAAGCAGGGACAAGGAGAGAGGTGACCACTCATTGAACCTTTCCGTCCATTTTTAAGGGAAACAATGCATGGGCACGCACGGATGCGAGGATTCTGTGTCACCCTGTGCTGTGTTGGAGGCACAAATCCAATCTCTTCCTGCCTTTCTTCAAAGGAGCCCAAAGTGGTCCAAATGAGTCTCCCCTCCTCCAGCGCCCTCACAACAATTCTGTGAGGTAGGCAAGACCAAGAGGTGACTGGCTCAAGATCAACTGGTGAACTGAGTGGGAAGCCCAGTTCTCCTCCAATACTCAAATCATGACTGGCAGAGGGTCGAGATTCTGAGATGTGAACCAGCCTAGTCTAAACAGACACATTTTATAAAATTTTAAGGCCATGTTTTACTCAGTTAAAAGAAGCTGCTTTTCAGATTCTTGGACAAGTAAAATGAAGTTGCTGAAGTAACAGAAAAATAGGCTTCATTCTACTTTCCTTCCATCCTAAATTTTGTTAAATTTGCCTTAGTGGGATCATTAGATTAAAAGCTATGAATATTTGAAAATCTATCTTTAAAAAGTTAAAACAAAAAGTTTACTTGGAGATCCCATGAAAGAACATAAACTTATCCATACTCTACTGTAAATGGAAAAGAACTGCCATGAACCATACATATTCCCAAGCGGACAGTAACGCATCCAGAACTACTAAGCTATAAATTGCTATTTTCAGTTTTTAAAAGTGAGAATCTCCAATGTTATGTTAAAAATACAGCTTAAAAACCTTACTACTTCTATCTGAAAACGTTAACAAGCACAACTAAAATGGCTGCAAGCGCAAATAATTTTAGTAGGACCATAGACTCAGCATTTAAAAAAAATGAATATGTGAAAGAATGTTACCCAGTTATAGTGATGGATATTGACAGGCTACTGGCATCTTACCCCGCATAGTTACTAAAAATCATGTAAGGACCATATAAATGAGCCCCTGATGTCTATCATTAAACAGTCACTAACTCAAGGTGCCTTTCTTCGGCCACTTAGTGAACTGGTTATCTACTTCTTTTTTTAAAAAATCCCTAGAAGAAAGTGATGTGACTAATTATCACTCAGTCTCTAACCTGCCTTTCCTGGGCAGAATGATTGTCAGAGCAGCAGCAGACCAACTCCAGGCCTTCTTGGGTAGCTCTTATGCTCTGGACCCTTTTCAGTCTGGTTTCAGGCCAGGTTATGGGACTGCTCTAGTTGATGATCTTTGTAGACAAAGACTGTGCTTCTCTGTTGCTTCTCTCGGATCTATCTGCTTTAGAAGCAGAAGAGGGTATCAGTGTTGTGCCTGGGTTTGGTTTAAATCATTCCCCATGGAATGGACTCAAAGCGTTGCTGATAGAGTTGGTATCTTGTGGGGTTCCACAGGGCACAAGCTTACCGCCATGGTGTTCAATCTCTACGTAAAGCACGATTACATCTGAACATCAAGAAGACAAAAGTAATGACTACTGAGGAGTCACACAATTTTAAAGCTGACAATGAGGAAATTGAAATTGTCCATGATTTTCTATTCCTTGGCTCCATCATCAACCAACAGGGAAATGGCAACGAGGAAATCAGAAGGAGACTGAAACTTGAAAGAGCAGCTGCGAGGGAGCTAGATAAGATCCTTAAAGACAACAATGTCTCTCTGGGAACCAAGTTCAAGATAATCCAAACTATGGTATTCCCCATTACGATGTATGGATTTGAAAGTTGGAGTGTGAAGAACGCTGACAAGAAGAAAATTGATTCATTTGAAATGTGGTGCTGAAGGAGAGTTCTGAGGATACCATGGACAGCCAAAAAGACAAGTAAGTGGGTAGTGGATCTTTTTTTTTTTTTTTTTTGTAAAATTTTTATTGGGTTAGAACATTAATATTTTTACATTACATTGCATTCAATTATCCCCTAATTTTTCGTTTCTAACCCCCTCCCTTTCCCCCCCTTTTGTTGACTTCCAACAGCTTTCCCACCCTCTGTCCCTTTTCCCTTACTTCTATTAATTTCCTCTATCTAAAACAAATATATATTCTCCATTATATTAAGCAGTACATCTTTAACTCTTTTACTTACTATACATCCAAACTATACTTCTTTAGATAAACAATTTATCCCATTTTCCAGTTTTGAATATTTCTATATGTCATAAACCATAAAAATTTCCCACGTTTAAATCAAACAATTTGATTTGTTCTCTATATATTAATCATTTCTTCTTTTTATAGTATTTCTATATAACTCATCACATAGTCAATCATTTTAACTCTTCTATACATTCAGTTTGGTGCATATAAGTCTTATCAAGTAAAAAAAAAATATTGTTAATTACTCAATCCTCATGTTTAAACCGTTAATTATTCTCTATCAATATTCTATCAATTAACCTTTACATATCTATATATATCTCAATCAATTAATTAATCTAACTGCTTATAAATCCACCTTTCTCTTCCTCCCCCGGTAAAGTCACCCCTCTCTTTTATATTTTTATTGTACTTCAGTAGTTCTCAAACTGCCACAGTTTTCCTCCCACCTCCCACTTCTTCTCCAGATATTGTTTCAGCTTCTCCCAGTCTGTGTTAAACTGCCCTGAGTCCAGATCTCTCAGTTTTCTTGTCATCTTGTCCATTTCAGCCATATACAGCAATTTGTAGATCCAATCTTCAATAGTTGGCACTTCTTGTACTTTCCATTTCTGCGCATACAAAAGTCTAGCTGCTGCAGTCATATAAAATATCAACGTCCTATGGTGGGCTGGGATTCCCTCCATTCCCAAGTTTAGCAGCAGGAGTTCTGGGTTCTTATTTATTTGAAACTGTAAAATTTCACTCATTTCTCTTATTATTTCCCCCCAGAACTGCCTAGCTACCTCACACGACCACCACATATGATAGAGGGAGCCCTCATGCTTTCTACATTTCCAGCATTTATTAGAAGTGTTCAAGTTTCCTAGCGCAATCTTCTTTGGTGTCATGTACCAACGATAGATCATTTTGAAAATGTTCTCTTTAATATTAATACATGTCGTTGTCTTCATTGTAGTTTTCCACAAGTATTCCCATGCCTCCATTGTTATTTCTTTATTAAAATTTATAGCCCATTTCACCATTTGTGTTTTAACTGTCTCATCCTCGGTATACCATTTCAACAGTACTTGGTATACCTTGGATATTCTTTTCTTGTCCTCTTTAAAAAGGGTCTGCTCTAGTTCCGAATTCTCTGTTCGTATACCTCCCTTTACAGAGTCCGAGTTATACAAATCTCTGATCTGTCTATACTGGAACCAATCGTAGTTCGGTGATAGTTCCTCTTGCGTCTTTATTCTAAGTTTAGAGTGGGTAGTGGATCAAATTAAGCCTGAATTCTTCCTAGAAGCTACAATGACAAAACTGAGGCTATCGTAACTTTGGTCATATTATGAGAAGACAAGTTTCTCTGTAAAAGTCAATAATGCTAGGAAATGTGGAGGGCAGTAGGAAAAGAGGAAGACCTAAAACGAGACGGCTTGACTCAATAAAAGAAGCCACGGCCTCCAGAATGCAAGATCTGAGCAAGTCTGTTAATGATAGGACATTTTGGAGGTCTTTTATTCATAGGATCACCATAGGTTGGAGGCGATTTGATGGCATATAACACACACATGTAAAGCCTTTAAGAAAAATCATTTGTGGCTTTGTCATTAATATGCAGATGACAACCAGCTCTACATCTCACTATACAAATCCCTTGGTGATGCAGTAGAGGTCTTAAGCTGTGGTAAAACAGCTGAAAGTGAACCAATTGAAACTGATCCCAGACCAGATGGAGGTGGTGCTGGCTGGGAAGGTGGAGATATTGAATTGCACCGTGCTCCCCACTTTCAATGGGGTACAACTGACCCTTGAAGACTTGGTTAAGAGCCTAGAGGTTATACTGGCTCCAGCATTGCTGCTAAAGAAGCAAAAAAATGCCTTCTCCAAACTCAGTTTAGCCTGAAAGATGGCTGCCTATTTTAACGTGGCCAGTCTGGCCACCTGACCCTATGCCATGATCACACTGAGACTAGACTATTGCAATGCACTCTACATAGGTCTTCCTTTGAAAGCCACTCTAAGGCTTCAGTTGCTCCAGAACGCCCGATTATTATCAGGAGCTAAGCAAAGCATGCATATTATTCCCATTCTGTAGTCGCTCCATTAGCTTCCCATCACAGTTACTGTCCTCAGTTGAAGGTTTTGGCCGTGTCTCACTTTGGCAGCTTGTTCCACCTGAACAAGGCCTTCAGTAGGTGCCATCCTGCTCACAGGCATAATCAACAGCTGCCCATATAGATACATTCTCTATGGTGGCCCCGACCTCATGGAAAGGCCTGCCTGAAGGGATCTGGAAAGCCCCTACTAACCTGGCTTTCTGCAAACTACACCAAACTGAATTATTCAGGAGGCCTCTATAAGGAAAAAGTTCAGAGAGATGTGTTGGAAAGAGATAGAGATTGCAGACTATATTACTGTGTACTGTCTGTTGCTGTAAACATGCTCCTACTGGATAGTTCCATGTCATATAATATGCCATGTCAATTTGTTTGTTTTTTTCAGCACTGTTCTCAGCTCTCTATCTGTTGAATTTTGCAAGAATTGTGTGTTAAAAGGGTGTAAAAAAGAACACACAGCCAATAGTTTTCCAACAGCCAAATTTGCGAAAGTCGTATCCATGACCAACCTTTGTATGTTCTGAGTTCACATGAATTTTCGTCAGATCACACTCTTCAGAATCAAAGCTTGATTTGATCATGTAAAAGATGCAAATACCAACCACAACTACTGTCACATACCTAAAATTAGAAAAGAGCCATTTCTTAATTCTCCAGAAATACTGTTCACTTATAACAAAACAATATCTTAAAACTCAATAATATTCACAATTCAGCAAGTATATGAATATGTGTATTTTTTTGCTTTCATGTATTTCAGGTAGATTTCTGGTACTCGGTGCTTCATCTCTGCTAACTAATCTGCCTCATTATGACAGATTAAGAAAAATTAGAACTTATTTGGGTATTTCTCCAGCTGAGCAATTCCCCCAACCCCAAAGCAGGCTGATTAGAGGTCTGACTGGGTAAAAGGCACACAGGTTTCCTGGGGCTTCCGTCCAGTCCTTGGAACACGGCTTCTAATAGGGGAGCCGAGCTTGGGAGGTCAGCAAAGGAAGTTGCTCAGGAGAGAACCCCTCTAGTTCAAGTATTCTGAGAAAGGACATGCTAGCTTCATATCAGCAAGGAGGGTGATGTGCCGTATTATCCTTCCTGCTGTGGAAATCATCACAGATTCAGGTAAGCACCCCATTTCAACCCTAAAATATCTTTAATTGGGAATCCTGGAAATAGTCTGCCTTTTCAAATGTCACATTCCGTGGGGCCCCTCATCGATTTAGCTGTTTTCAAAGGTCGCAGCAGTTTGTTTTTACTTTTTTAATGTTTCCCAAGAAAAAAAGGGGAGGGAGGGGGGACGCGACTTTCACAGGCAAATGGCATCTCTCCGTAGTGCTCATCTGTCCATCCAATCACAATGATTCTCTCACATGGTCTATTAGAGAATCATCAAGATTTGACGGACAGACGAGCTGTCCCCCCCCCCCTTCTTTTTTCTGCCTAGAAAACCTGCAAAGAAGGAAAACAATAAGCTGCGGCAACTGATGGCAGCTTCAGGGCAAGATTTTTTGGGGAACGCGTGCCTTCAGCTGCCTGCTGCCAGGTTGGTTCTTACGGGATTCTCTGGCTTGAAACGGGTTCTGGTGAGCTTCATTGGTTGTTTTTGGTCAGTGGTTGCTTCTGTGTGTATGGCTAAGGCTTCTTTGCCCTGGAGACAGCACTGGATTCTGCTCCCCCATCCGAAACAATGGAGAGTAGCTGATGCTCCTTATTCAGGAGCCCACAAAACTGGACCCTCCGACCCAGTTTTCTTGATGCTTTGAGGTTTTTACTGCACAGGCAGTCTTCATTCTGTAGCGATTTTGGTGCCATTTGCTTCAAAAACAGCCCCTCCAGCCCCCACAGAAAGATTTCCCCATAGGGAATAGCAGACTCGGTTAATTTTGGAATCCTGAAACCTTACAGAATGCTTGGAAGCTACTTAAAACCCTGCCAACTGAATTCAAAAAAGTATTAAACATACTGATTTCATCTTAAGAGATTTCAGGCTCCTGTGCCTAAGAAAAGTCTTTTAGGCCTGAATGTGAAATTCTTCCTGAATCTGACTGTAGGTGACCAGTAATAATGATCTGGGCAACAATCCCAGAATGAGATTGTTAAACTTCCCGGGTAGACAGAAAATCCAATAACCGCTGGAACAGCTGAGGCAAAGGGCAAACAAATACAAACTACGGGTGGGGATGATTTCTAATAGAAATTAAACATCTTAAAAGAAACTGCTAAAGTACTATAACTATATAAGATTAACAAGAATAAAGCATTCTGTATGCCAAGAGATGATCACACATATATTGATACTGATTTTTAAGGTCTGATGATTAAAATAATCTGAAGATCTAATCTTAAAGTAATCTAACATTAATCAATCAAGTCAGTTTGGGATTTAGGGGAACGGGTCTGGTCTGCAGCAAGCCAGTCCTCTTAATACCTGCTGAATTGTTGTTTTATGTGAAAGGATTTTAAAAGGATATTTTTAGGAAGTTGTGAGTATGAGGAGATAGCTCTTGCTGGAAAGAGGTTTTTTTACATATGGCACAGTCTGCTTGAACAGAACTTAATGATTTGTGAAAGAGTTACATTGATTCAGGATTCACTTAAGAGTTGAAGTCCTAATATTTTGGGGTAACAGGGGAGGTCAAAAAGGGTAATATAATTGACTGCCTGGTGGCAAAAATAAAAAAAAATTGGGGAAATGACAAGAATGAAGGTTAACCAGCAAAAAACAAAGATTATCACCAAAAATGTGACAAATGCAAATTAAAGAATTAACAGAGAAGTCTGGATTCCAATGGGAAAAAAGAGTGAAATACCTAGGAATCTATATAATCAATAGAACTAGTTCACTGATGGAAGATAATTATAAAAAATTAATCAAAGCAGTTGCAGAGGACTTAAATAAATGGAAAGATATGCATATATCACTGCTGGGACGTATAGCCACGATCAAAATGAATATATTGCCCAGATTCATAGCTCTATTCCACACCATACCAATTATACAGAAACAGGCGTTTTCCCAAGAGTTAAATAGAGTAACTTCAAAATTTATATGGCAAGGCAAAAGACCTAGAAGAAGACTCAACTGGTACAGATTAAAGAATGGATTCTAATCCAGAATACAAGACTTTTAAAGTTAGAAGAGCATGATCTCAAATTGGGATGGCATGCATTCCTCTGGTATCAAAAAGCCAAGGTACATAAATACCTCAAGGACCATGTAATAAGAAAATCTTTAATGTTAGTTTGGGAAAAATTAAAACCACAGATATATAAAAAAATCACAAAGTGAGTGTCACCAGTGAAAGCATTTACTCACCCAAACTTATTAAACTAGGAGAAAGTACATTGGTATGAGCAACTTCTAGGAAAAGATGGAAAGCTAAATTCAGGCATTGCCACCTGCTTCACTCCTAATACCAGCTGGGTTAAGGCGGGGGGGGGGGCATTGCCACCTGGTTTGCTGTTAATGCCAGCTAGGTTAAAGTGGGCAGAGGGCATTGCCACCTGCTCCATTCCTAATACCAACTGGGTGAAGGCGGGAGGTGGGCATTGCCACGTGCTCCCATCCTGCTCACGGCCTGGGCTTCCCTCCATGGTAATTTTTCTGGAGGGACATGGTGCCTTGCCTAGGCTTTCCTCCATGTCAGCGCCCTCTGGTGGTGCACCAGGGTATAAAGTGAGTTGTCTGAAACACACTTACTCAATTATATAGTAAGATAAGTATTCAATTTTTTTAAATATTATTTCTCTTGATACCCCCCCCAGTATCCCATGGTGTTATGTTTATGTAAATATATATTTAAAAAATTAATAAAAAGCATATGGGGAAAAAGGGGGTAAGATAACTCATCATCGTGACCCAGCATTCAAAATAAGACACGGATTGAAGGGATCCACATGGAATTTGTGTGTTTTCCTGCAATGTTAACCATGCAAAAAATTCTTGCCAAGTTCCACATTTTTACTAGGAGACCTTCAACAATTTGGGGTTATGGATTTTGAGGATGGGATCACCAGGTCTAGAGGGAGACCCGCAGATAAAGTTTAAAAGTAGGAGCAGGGCTCCAGAGTGTTAGGAGATAAGGTCTCTTGGCCTCTTCCATGCACGCTCTCTGCTCTTTTACAGGTTATCCTCTACCTCCTCTTTTAACTGTGTCTAAAGGATGCTGGTTTAAAATCTCTCAGCTGATCTGCTTAGATGAGAAGTGGATAACAGTATATTGATATACTGTTCCTAGAAACTGGTAAGACTATTGTAATCTGTTACTGCAAACTGTTAGCACTGAGATAAACCATTGAGGTCAGATGTGTTAGAACTTATTTTGCTTTCTTTTGGGGGGACTAGTTCTCTTGATAAGGAGACAGAAATTGCTTCCACGGCACAAGCATCTTCAATGTGTGACTGAAGGTAAGTTGTAGCAGCTATTTTGTAGCTGGCTCCATCTCCTGCAGCAGCCATTTTGTGGCTGTGCCCACCACACCATGTCAGAATTCCAAATGTGCCAGCAGGCTCGAAAGGTTTGGGGACTCCTGTTCTAGATTGTGCAGAATGCCCCAGCTTGATTGTTATCAGGAGCTAAGCAGAGCATGCATATAACCCCCATTCTGCAGTCACTCCATTGGCTTGGCTACCTATCAGTCAGTGGACTCAATTCAAGATTTTGGCTATCACCTACAAAGCCCTTCATGGTCTTGACCACTCATATCTGCAGGACCACCTCTCTCCCTATGCTCCACCATGGCAGCTGTGCTCATCTTACCATGGCCTTCTGCAGGTATCACCCTGCAAATGGGCAAAATCAACTGCATCTTGTGTATGCACATTCTCTGTGGTGACCCCTCCCTTGTAGAATGGCCTGCCTAAGATCAGGAAAGCTCCACCTCTCATTGCTTTCTGCAAACTACGCAAAACTGAACTATTCAGGATGGCTTTTTACGCAGGTAATAGGGCTATGCTGTAAGAACTGGCTCAGAGAGATGCTTTGATAAAGGGACAGGGACACTAGACTATACTACTAGGTACTGTCTGTTGATGTAGATATTAGGGGTATGCGATTCGGGTTTCTGATTCGGGAAAAATATCCGAATTGGATCCGATCTGTAAAGATTCGGGATTTACTAATAGAATCCAGCATGCTGGCCCCAATTCGGAAATCTTAAATAAAAGCTTTCGGAAGCATTCAGGTTGCTTCCAGCCTTCCCTGCCAGCCAGCTGGCTGCTGCGGGCCCCCGTGGCAGTGGCGCGGCAGCACAGGAACTGGCTCTGGCTGCGGCAGCCATTTGAGGGGCAAGAAGGACCAGAGGAGGTAGCTCCAGCCTTCCCTGCCGGCCAGCTGGCCACTGTGGGCCCCAGAGGAGCTGGCGCGGTGGCAGCAGAGCCGGCTTTGGGCCATCCTGCCCCTCAAATGGCAACTGGACCAGCAGAGGAGGACCTTCCTGGCTCTCAAATGGCTGCCTTGGTGGCCATTTCAGAGGCAGAATGGGCCAGAGGAGGCACCTCCAGCCTTCCCTGCTGGCCAGCTGGCTGCTGCGAGCCCCAGAGGCAGCAGCACAGTGGCGACTTCAGCTTTCCCTGCTGGCCAGCTGGCTGCTGCGGACCCCAGAGGTGGTGCAGTGGCAGTGGATCCGGCCTTCCCTGCTGCCCAGCTGGCCGCTACTGGTCTTCCAGGTAAGTAGGGGGCAGGGGGAATAAGTGAGGGCTCGGGGGCAGGGGTCTAAGTAGGGGTGGATGGGGGGGGCTGAGACAAAGCTTCCCCCCTCACTTCAGTGTGCTCCAAATCTTTACGGAGCACACCAAAGCGATTTAAATACCCGACTTCAGGGTTCGGAGTTTCCTGAATTTTTTCCCCACTTCAGGTAAACCGAAGCAGGAAATCCGAATCTTTTGGCCATGCACACCCCTAGTAGATATGCTCCTTCCTACTAGATAGCCTCTGCACCATTTAATATGTTGTATCAAATTACTTATGTTTTGGTTCAGCAATGTTTCATCTCTGTATTCAGAATGATGCCTGCTTTCAAAATTCTGTAATCCATTTCCTAATGTATTGTTTATTGAATACCCCAGCCATTGATTGGTTTGACTTAAACTGTGTAATTTGCCTTGAGTCTCAGTGAGAAAGCTGGACTATTAAGAAATGCAAAAAAATAAATAATATAACAGACAAGTTAACCATAGAATGCATTTCCCAGGATGGGAAAGGTACTGCAAAGTCTACAAGAAATATCTGTGTGGTTAATGACCCATATCAAGGAAGCCGTAAAAAGCAAGAATATTTCTTTTAAAAAGTGGAGGGCCTGCCCCACAGAAGTGAACAAAAAGGACCACAGGGACTGGCAAAAGAAGTTAGTAATTTGGCACGCAAAAGGAAAATTTTGCATTTATTTAAATATATCCAGAGCAAGAAACAAGCCAGAAAAGGAACTGGGACTTTGGATGACCCAGAAATAAAAGGTTTGCTAAAGGAAGATGCAGAGATGGCAGAGAAAACAGAGTTGCACTTACTGTAACTGCTATTCATTGACATCTTCTGTGCAGGCACACATGGGACTGCGCATGTGCAGGCCTCCCGATCGGTGATTTTTTTCAAGCTTTATGTTTTCTAGGGAGCGCGTGCTTCTCCGGTGCGCATGCATGGCTTTTTCCACTGAACACAGCACTAGGAGGCAGTGCCCCCACACCCTCAGTTTCTCCTGAGCCGCTGATCCTCCCATCCCAACTTTTGAGAGTGAAAGGAGTACAGCGTCATCGGCATACAACAATAAGGGGATGTGTCTCATTCCCAGTTTAGGGAAGTGGCCATTGACAGAGCTCAAAAAGGGTGCCAAATCATTTAGAAAAAGGTTGAACGGTAAAGGGGCCAGAGTACAGCCTTGTTTGACACCCAATGTAATTGCAATCCTGGAAGTTAGACCTCCTTCTTTCGAACATCTGATCTGACAGGTGGTTTCAGAGTAAAGTTTTTGTATCAGGTAAAGCAAACACCCATCGATCCCCATTAGGCTCAGTTTCTTCCACATAATATCCCTAGGCACCGAGTCAAACACTCCCTTGAGATCTAGTCTTGGCGATTAATGGAATAGGAGAGAAGGCATAAAACAGGTGTCCTTCCCAGGTGAGCTGAAAAGTATCTCCCAAAGAATTGGTTCCTATCCTTCCCCTGGAACAAAAACTTGGTGCCTTCTGAGTCCCCCCTTTGGCAAACAGATCTGTCTTGGGAAATCTCCATTCCATGAACACTTGTTCCAAGTAAATGTCTTGGTTCATTCGTGATTTTCTGAACTGAGTCTGCTCAATTTGTCTGTCACCACATTCATGGTACCTGGTATACATACTGCATGAATGATGGTGCCTTTGCTACTGACCAGTCCCAGATGCAAATTGCTTCTTTGCAAAGCACCTTGAAAGTGGTGCCCCCCCCCCTCGCTTAAGAAAAACATGGCAGTAAAATTGTCTGCCAGTATCTGGATGGTCTTCTGCTTCACGATATCTGTGGATGCGATAAGGGTGTACTGAATGGCTCTCAACTCAAGTACATTAATGTGTAACTCCCTCTCATGTTTCAGCCACATGCCATGTGTTTCAAAAGAACCACAATGTGCCCCCCATCCTGACACAGAGGTGTCAGTGGAAATCATTACATCCAGATTTGTGAAACCAAATACTACTCCTCTAAGTAAATTTTCATCTCTTCCACCAGTTTAACGATCTAATCACCGTCTGTAGAACTGAGTATCTTTTATTCTGATCCAGAGCCTCAACGTTATGAATAGAAAGAAACCATAATTAGAGTCTACGCATGTGTAATCAAGCCGAAGGTGTAACCGATGTTGTGACTGCTATCAACCCCAGTAAGGTTTGTATGGTTAAGGTTGACTGAAACCTGCAGCGACTGAATAAAGTCACCAGTCCCTGTATTCTAACTGCTCTTTCTCTAAGTAAGAACCCTCTGTTTCTAGTGCTGTCCAAAATAGCTCTAATAAATTGCGCTCTTTGAGAAGGTATAAGTACTGATTTTTTTTAAATTAACAATTAGTCCTAGAAGGTTGCACATGTTGACAACCATATTTACATGTCTCTGTAATACCCACTTGACTGGGCCAAATCAGCCAATCGTCAAGGTAAGAAGGAAAGATGGAGCAGACTTGCCTTCTCACGAAAGCCACTACCATCACCATACATTTATTGAATACATGAGGGGCTGTAGAAAGACCAAAAGGTAGTACCTGGTATTGAAAAATTTTGTCCTTACATATGAAATGTAAAAGCCTTCTATGGGTTGGGTATATGGTTATATGAAAATACTAGCAACAAAGCCCATTGTGGAGGAAAATACAACGGGCTCTAGAAAGGGGAGGGTGGGCAGGCGTTAAGGAGGGAGCGGGCACTGCCACCAGCTCCACTTCTGATTCCAGCTGGGTGAAGGGGAGCAGGCCTTGGCATCTGATCTGCTCCTGATCCCAGCTGGGTGAAGGGGGTGGATATTGTCACCTGCTCTGCTCCTGATCCCAGCTGGGTTAAGTTGGGGGGTGGGCATGGTCACCTGCTCTGTTCCTAATAACAGCTGGGTGAAGGGGGGAGGCCATTGCCACCTGCTCTGTTCCTAATAACAGCTCTGTTAAGGAGTGAGGGGAAATTCCACCTGCTCCACTCCTAATTCCAGCTGGGTTAAGGCAGGCGGTAGGCATTGCCACCTGCTCCGCTCCTAATACCAGCTGCATTAAGGCAGGGGTGGGCATTGCTACCTACTCCGCTCCTAATACCACCTGGGTTAAGGTGGGGGTGGGCACTGCCACCTGCTCTGCTACGAATACCTGCTGGGTTATGGCAGGGGGGCAGGCATTGCTACCTGCTCCACTCCTGATCCCAGCTTACTGAAGGGGGAGTGGGCATTACCACCTGCTCCACTCCTAATAGCAGCTGGGTGAAGGCGGGAGGTGGGCATTGCCACGTGCTCCCATCCTGCTCACGGCCTGGGCTTCCCACCATGGCACTTTTTCTGGAGGGACACGGTGCCTTGCCTAGGCTTCCCTCCATGTCAGCGCCCTCTGGTGGTGCACCAAGGTATAAAGTGAGTTGTCTGAAACACGCTTACTCAATTATATAGTAAGATGCATCCTTTAGGTACAGGACTGCAAATCAGGGATCGTGAGGCATCAACTGCAAAACGTATTAAGTGTGACCATTCTGAATTTCTTAGTATGGATGAATTTCCTCTATCCTCTATTTCCTCTAAGATCTAGAATTGGCCTAATACCCCCATCCTTTTTATCTACTAGAAACATCTTAAATAAAAGCATCATCGTGACTACAGGGCAGGAATTTCTTGTACAGTCCCTTTTTTCTGCAATTTAGTTATCTCTGCCTATAATTTGTCTGGAAAAGTGTGATCAGAAAAATCAGGAAAACTTAGGCCAGGGTAATAATCAAACACAATTTTATAACCAACGTTGATAATCTGCAACATCCAGTTATCTGTAGTGATCTCTGCCCATGCTGAGTAGAAACTGGTCAACCTATCCACAAATGTGGCTGACTGTTCCCATGCTAGTTAGAATTCCTTTGACAGAGCCTGAGTTTCTTTGTTCAGGGGTTTTTGCTGACCCTGTTGTGGGCAGTTGTTCGAGCACCTCCAGTGTTGATATGTTGATATCTGTATTGCTTGCCCCTTTAAGGCTGCTGGGAACGGTATTGATAGCGCTGGTTCAATGGTTGCTTAGGTGGAAGTACACTGTAAGATCGAGCTGTTTGTCTATCTTTGTGCTTTTGTAAGAGGTAATTCTCAGTCTTGGTTAAGAACAAGGTTTGGCCCTCAAAGGACAAGTCCTCAATCAAGTCCTTTCTGGTCTCAAAAGGGACTGTCATTGTTCGCAGCCAAGCATGTCTTCATAACACAACTGATGAAGCTAAAGCTCTGGCTGAAGTGTCTGCTGAGTTACGCCCTATGTTAATTTGCTGCTTAGACAGCTTTTGGGCCTCTTCAAAAATCATCTTGGCTAACAGCTTCTGGTCCTCTGGAAGCTTCTCCATGAACGTTGCCATCCAGTTCCACAAAAACACCTGGTAAGCTCTCATTATAGCTGTGTAATTAGCTATTTTGACATTCAGGGCAGCCTCCCGAATAAGTCAAGCTTCCTGTTCTCTTTGTCTACCAGGGCCATGTGGGAAACTTGTCTCTGACATGCCTGCATCTCTTCTGTCACCAAAGACCGAGGGTGGATGATTGAAGAGAAAAGTACACGTCTTCTCTCGTTTTATACAGGCCCTCTGATTTCTTGGAAGTGGGGCGAGCTGATGCTGGTTTCTCACACAGAGTGCTGATTAGCTCTACAAATCCCTCTATTATCAGGAAAGCCATATTGGCAGGGTTTGTTGCCCAGAGCCCCCTTCATTATAATTTGGGCACAGACTTTATGTGGGAACAGTGCATAACTGGGTGATGAGGCCAATGCAATGCATGAAGAAGGGAGAGCCAAGGAACTGGCAGAGCAGCTCCTGAGCCAGCACCCACAAGTGGCTCCCCTCTGCAAAAGTGTTGAAATGGCCACCCTGCACCAGATGAAAGTGCTTGTGCACCAAGATGCCAGACACTGCTGATGTGCCTGTAGGAACTAAGGCTAGCAGTGAGAGAGAGAGAAGCCATGATTCCAGAGCAGGTTCAAAAAGGACAACTTTTCCTGTGGACGCCATTGCCAGCCAGGGCTGCAGGAATGAACTGTTCACACATTGCACCTTTGATATGCAGATATCCGAAGCAAAGACCAGGAAACGAGGCACCTCTGACTCTGGGAATCACCCATTGAAAGGATTGCCTCCAACTATCAAAACAATGGAGTGCAGTAAAATGCAGATGACGCCCCAGTTGTATCTTTTCTTCTGCATAGAGGTGACACAAAGCGCCATCAATAATCACTTCCTCCCCTCTCTTTCCCCTCCCTCCTTCCCTCTATCAAGGTGTCACAACAGAAAACATTAGATCCCAAATTATCTTTTTTGGATATCAAGTGTCTTGCTAAATTGACACATTTATTGCTTTTGTTAAAGTTCCTGAGAACCATCAAAGGGGCATAGACCATTTCCACTAGCCTTGCCTCAAGACTAATAATTGGCTATTTAAGGGAGAGGCAAAAGCGCCTCGGCGCACACACCATTCCCCCCCCCCACAACTTAGTTCAGGCACTATGTTAAATTTTTCCCTCCTCGCTGCTAAGATCTCTGCCTCTCAATGGACAAGTGAGTATTGCCCAGCTACGATACTCCTGCTCATGCAACTCCATATGTTTCCTACCCTTTTATTTCCTAGCCTTGCACTGAATGTGTATGTATGATTCTTAGACCCTGTAAGTTTGAAGGTTATTAAGTAAAGTCTTTGGAAGTATTAGTCTCCTCTCTTATTGGGCAATCCAGGAACTGACCCTGGTATACATTGGTCTAGATCCCTTAATAATAGCCGGCTGTTTATTAATTCCCCATCTTTAAGGCAGTTTGGCTAACAGGTTACCCGAATAAAGATGCTGAAGGATTTTGTCCTTTAGTTTAGGGTCTACTGCTGAAACCTCTATTTCTAGAGACTGTGCCATATGGACGGCTCGGTGTACAAGTGATAATCCTTGTTTGGAGAGATCCTTCCAGCTCCCATCACTGCCTCATCAGGGGATGGTTCTGAGGCTGGACTTGGGCTCCGTTCATGTTCCGGATCTGAGAGCTGGTAAGACATAGAGAGTCCAAGGATCACATAAGGAGTATATGAACTCTGGGCTGTTCCCAACTCCCCAAACTTGAGGCAACCAAGGGTGCACAGCGTGATCTTCCCTGGTCCAATCCATACCTAGACGAGACCTGGTGCAGCCAGGATCGGTACAGGAAATTATAACTAGTAAAAAAGTCTGTTGTGGGTAAAAATACAACAGGCTCTAGAAAGGGGAGAGCAGACAGGCAAGCATTTCCTCCTCTTCCATGACTGATCCCGGCTGGGTGGAGGTGGGGGGGTGTACATAACCACCTACTCTGCTACTGAACCTGGGCAGGTGTAGTTGGGTGGGCATTGCTGCCTGCTCCACACCTGATCCCAGTCAGGTGAAAAGGAGCAGGCATTACAACCTTCTTTATGCGTGATTCTAACAGAGTGAATGGGGGCGGGCATAGCTACCTGCTTTGCTCCTGATCCTGGGTGGGTGAAGGGAGGGTGGGAGTTGCCGCCTGCTCCATGCCTGATCCCAGCTGGGTGAAGGGCAGTGCACATTGCCTCCTGCTCCATGCCTCATCCCAGCCAGATGAAAGCAGGGGTGGACATTGTCACCTGCTCCACTCTGGATCCTGGCCAGTAAACAGAGGTTGGACATTGCCTTGTGCTCTACACCTTATCCCAGCTGGTGAAGGCAGAGGGCGGGCATTGCCACCTGTTCCATGCCTGATCCCAGCCACGTGAATGCGGGTCAGCATTGCCACCTGCTCTGCGCCTGAGCCCAGCCAGGTGAATAGGGGCCAGCACTGCCACCTGCTCTGCTTTTGAACCCAGCAGGGTGAAGGGGGCTAGCATTGCCACCTGATCCATTTCTGATCCTAGCCTGGTGAAGGAGGTGCAGTCATTGCCACCTGCTCTGCTCCTGATCCCTGCTGGGTGAGGGCAGGGGCGGGCATTGCCACCTGCTCCCCTCCTGATCTCAGACTTAAGTGGGCGGGCATTGCCACCTGCTCTGCTCCTGATTCCAGCTGCTTGAGGGCAGAGGCAGGCATTGCCATCTGCTCCACTCCTGATCTCAGCTGGGCGAATTTGGGGGGGGGGCAGGCACTGCCATCTGCTCCGCTTCTGATACCAGGTGGGTGAAGGTGAGGGGCAGACATTGCTACGTGCTCTGCTCCTGATCCCAGCTGGGTGAAGGCCAGGGCAGGCATTGCCACCTGCTCCACACCTGATCCCAGCTGAGTGAAGGCAGGAGGACAGGCATTGCCATCTGCTCTGCTCCTGATAGCAGCTTGGCGAAGGCAGGCGGCAGGTATTGCCCCACCTTCTCCGCTCCTGATCCAAGGTGGGTGAAGGTGGGGGGGCAGATACGGTCTCACCTTCTCCGCTCTGGATCCCAGCTGGGTGAAGGTGGGAGCAGGCATTGCCACCTGCTGCACTCCTGATCCCAGCTGAGTGAAGGCGGGGGGCAGGCATTACCACCTGGTCAGCACCTGATCCCGGGCCTGCCCGCCGCAGCAGGAGGGCTGGAGGGATGGGCTGCCTCTTCTGGGCTTTCCTCCATGGCAGCGCCCTCTTGTGGTGCACCAGGGTAGGAAGTGAGTTGTCTGGAACACGGTTACCCTTTTATATAGTAGGATGTGATCTATCTCCTTCACCCCTCCAAGGAGAATCTGGCAGAAAGCCCTCCTGTAGCTCACCCTCCTCAGCCGAGGAATGGTAAGAGGGGGATCTAGAGTGGAGTGATGGTATTCATGGCTTATCAACAACCACCAGTTCATTCTCCTCCACATGCAGTTGCCTGTGTTTGGTCTTCTTTTTGGATTTCTTGCACAGAGGTTCCGCAAATTGTGAAGAAACCAACTTCATGCGATCCAAGCCTGTCAGATCTGCTCTCTTTGGATCGGGCTCCTTCGGATTCGACTTCTTCTGGGCTGGATCTCTCGACTCCGAGCTCCTCAGATCCGAACCTATAGCAGCGGTTGACTCCAAACGCCACTTCTTAGTCTTGGTCGATGAAGTTGGCGTTGGCTCCGATCTCGAAGGTGACTTTGTGCACTGCTTCTGGATCAAGGAAGACCTGTTAGACTCTGGATCTTGAGTGTCTGATGATGCTCACTCCGAGATGGTCCCAATGTCAAAGGATCCAAAGTAGTGGAGTAAATGGGCATCGGATCTGATCTGGGGATCTCGCCTTCAGAGTCGAAGTCGGGCTCTGGGTCTTGGAACGCTCACCGCTTCCCACAACTGTTGGAGAAGACATTGTGGGGGTAGCTTTTATGGCCCTTTCTCAGAATAAAGCCTTCATCCTGGTTGCTCTTTTGGCTCTTGCCTTGGGAGTGAACTCTGGCAATGTTCACGTTTGTGCCCTTCCCCCAGACACTAGACAAACAGAGTGCCCATCTGTTTTTGTCATTTTAGTTGCACACGTTGTGCAACATTTGAATAATGTTCTCTGTCATAATGGTGTTACTAATCGTGTTCTTCTCTTTCCTTCCCAGAATGTGAGTGGATGAGCCAGAAACTGGTCAACAACAAAGAAGGAATTTAGGGTGAGGGGTTGCTGCCTCCCGGTGCTGTGTTTGGTGGGAAAAGCATGTGTACTAAGAGAGGTGCTTGCACCCAGCAGACATGAAAAAAATCACCGATTGGCAAGTCTGCACATGCGCAGTCCCAACAATGACGTTCAAAAAATTCTGTGATTGATTGATTGGATTTTTAGCCTGCCCTCCTGGGTAGATATAAGGGCAGAGCTGGCATCTGGGTCTGTTGCAGGGCCTGGTACCTGTGCTGGTAACTCTGCTAGCCGATTCATGATTGTAAGTGAGAAGTCGTTTCAGGTTGGGGGGCTGCCTGTAGGCAAGGAGAGGTCTTCCACCCAGGGCTTCTGAAAGAGAGGCATCAGGCACCAGGCCCTGCAACAGACCCAGATGCCAGCTCTGCCCTTATATCTACCCAGGAAATACAATTACAGGACCCAGTGGCGTCAACTACACTGTCTCTGGCTCTTACAACTGCTCATCCTCCAATGTGATATATGCCCTCATGTGCCAACAATGGCCATCTGCTCTGTACATTGGACAAACCAGCCAACCTCTGCACAAAAGAATAAATGGACACAAATCTGACATTAAAAATGGCAACATCCAGAAATGTGGGAGAACACTTCAGTCTACCAGGACATTCCATCAAGTACTTGAAGGTCACCATAGTTCAACAGAAACCTTTCAAAAACAAAATCCAGCGGGAAGCTGCTGAATTGGAATTCATATGTAAATTTGACTCAGTCAAGCTGGAGACTATGAATGGTTATCTCATTATCAGAAGTAACTGACTTCCTTAACAGAAGCAAACTGATCTCCATATCAGAAGCTACTGTTTGCATCTACTCCGCCCTCCCCTCTCCACCTATATATCTGACCAGTTTCTTCTTGCCCTCCATGCATCTGATGAAGAGAACTGTGATTCTTGAAAGCTTATGCTACAATAAAGTTGGTTAGTCTTAAAGGTGCTACTGGACTCTTTTTGATTTTGCTACTACAGAGTAACACGGCTAACTCCTCTGCATCTAACACCAAGGCTCCTGACCAATGAAACAGGCACAAGAGCTGCCCCCTCAAAGGCCAGGAGTTGAATCCCCATATCTATCCCCCTACGGCTCAGGTACAGGACCTCCGTCTTCGTGGGGTTCAACTTCAGTCTCCTCTGCTTCACCCATCGAGACACTGCCCCCAATGCTCTACTTAGGTCCTCAGGAGCAGAGCCAGGCCAGCCGTCCATCAACAGATACAACTGGGTGTCATCTGCATATTGATGGCAACCCAGTCCGAAACTCCATGCCGGCTGGGTGAGAGGGTGCATGTAGAGATTAAACAACAATGGGGAGAGTAATGCCCCCTGGGGGACGCCGCACACCAAAGATTGACGTGCTGATAACCTCTCCCCCAGCGCCACTCTCTGTCCCTGACTGTGGAGAAGAGACAAGCCACTGCAAGGCAGTCCCTTGAATCTCCACATCGGCAAGGTGATGGGTTAACAATTAATGGTCAACCATGTCGAATGCTGCTGAGGGGTCTAGCAACACCAGCAGCGCTGACCCGCCCTGATCCAGATGCCTGCAGAGATCATCTGTGAGGGTGACCAACACTGTCTCAGTCCCATGACCCGGGTGGAAACCAGACTGGAATGGGTCCAGGACCAATGCCTCATCCAGGAAATCCTGCAGCTGCTCCACCACTCGCTCAATCACCTTACCCAGAAACAGGAGATTCGAGACTGGGCGGTAACTGGACAGATCGGTGGGGTCCAACGTTGGCTTTTTCAGGAGGGGCCTCACTACGGCTTGCTTTAATGCCCTGGGAAAACCCCCAGAGCTCAGTGATAGATTAATAATGGCCTCCAACGGGGCCCTCAGCCCATCGAGAGTGGCCTTAATGAGCGACGAGGGGCAGTGGTCCAAGGGGCATGTAGTGGGCCTCACCAGCCGCAGGATCCTGCAAACATCCTCCTGGGAGACCAGACCAAAGTGATCTAAAATTGGGGGTAGCGAAGGGAAACTGTACCTATTTTTAAAAAATTGTGTTAAGCCTGACTGAATAAAATACATGGTAAATGTTACTGAATCCCTTTACAATCTGAGGTAATTTATATCTCTACCACATTAATGTATTCCAACTAAACTTAGTCAAGCATTTAAGTGTCTTGCACATTAAAAGATGTCAAGCATGCAAAAACGTAAGTTAAAAATGTATTTTTTTCAGCAAGAGCGCCAGCTGATTTCTTCTTGACGTTAACAGGACAGAAAATTTTACTACTAATAAAATGCCCAAGCAGCTTAAGAAATGACTTCACGTAACTCCATGTAATCTGACTTATCGAGATATAGACGCAAGAGGGTGCAAGAATGTGTGCACGAGAGCCTAAGTGTGTGATGAAGACCAAGGCCAGGAGAAGATCAGAAATAAACAGGGTTACAGACATCCGTAGAAGAAAACCAAAGAAGTCCCAGACCCATTCGGGGATGGTGAAATGTGTAGTTGGCAACTCCTTTCCCCCAGAAGCCCCTTAGGAACTGATGTGAGACCCTACATGGCCATATGTCCCTGACAGGAAGAGGAAGAACAAACTATAAAGTCCAGAATACTCAACAGGCAAGACCGAGAGAGATCCTCTATAAAAGCTCTCTCTTGACTGTTCAGCACCCAGAGGCCTATCTAGCCAGCCATTTGGAAGAGCTGAATGCGAAGGTGCTTGAATGTGAGAGTGCTCGAATGAACGTAGTGCCTGCCTGATGCTAGAGCATATTTAGCAATAAAAGAATGCTACAGCCTTGTTTTCAGAGCACACTGGAGTCCTGCCTCTTCCGGTACCTGAGCTCAAGATGAATCCACAGCACACGGACAGCGTGGCAATGGGGAGAGTCTGATCACCCCTTCCCCATCTCCCAGCCTCTATTAGCATTTATTCCTAACAATCTCAAGTTTAAAAGGTTGGACTGTGAATGTCGAATGTCTTCTTACGAATTGAATTCTTACTTTTTGAGTATTTGTGTACAAGGACTTCACAGACCCCACGCCTAGGCCAGCAATACAGCATGTTACAGATTAAAGTACGTTCTGTCTCCGTTAGAGTACAGCTGGGAGAAAAGCAGGGAGACTACCGTGGAGTATAGTCAAAGCAAAACAACATTTCCAGGGGCTTCCCCAGTGGCATATTTAATTTTTCATTCAGCTTTTCTAATCTACTTCTGAAATTTTCTCCCACAAGATATGACGATGATTCCTGAGTTAGATGGATTTAAAAGATGTCTAATCTTTTCTCAATCTAATCTCAAGTTCATGGAAGAGAAGATGATCCCTACAGTTGTCAGCTTTTGAAATGAAAAAGGAACTCCGGTTTCTCCGGCAGCTATCTCTGCATACTAGCTGGTGGGGGCAAAGGATAGTTGCCCTCCTCCTTAGATTAAAGCATCCTTTGGTCTCCTCCTGAACAGCTTTCCTGATATTCTTTTTGCAACAGATGTGGGAGTTCCAGAACCGTTCCAGATGTGTGGTTCTCAGACCCTCTCACTCTCCAGCCTGATTTTAAATAAATGGGGGAATGACAACAGATAATTTCAATCACTGTCGGTTGCTAAAGCTGAAGAGCAGATTCACCTTCTAGCCTGATTTAGTTCGAGCATTTCTTCAAAAGCTGAGCCTTTCTTTCACCGAGACCATCCTAGCTTCCATAAAACTATACCCGTTCTCCTCCTGATCAGCTGCACTGGTGTAAGAGCACCATTCATGCTGCCATAGACACACAGAAGGAATCCAAAACAAGGACAAATCCCACTAATATTTGATGCCATGGGGTCAGGGGTGGATTGGGGAAGGGGGGAAGGCAAGGAAAAGGGCCCTCTTCTCAGCCCAACCCTGGCAGCCCCCAGCAGGAGATGCCTGGCCAAGCTGTGCAGCTGGGACAGAGTGTCCCTCTCCGAGCCGGCAAGGGTAGTTTGGGCACAGCAAAAAGACTCACAGAAGTAGCAGGCTGTGCCAGCCAGCCCCTTTCTTTGGGCTGGAATGGCTTTGGTGGAGGGGGTGGCCCCAGGACTTAGTGGCCACCCCTGCTCTGAGCCCTTGATCCACTGGATTAAGCGAAGTTCTTAACAAGCTTTCAACTGCCCTTCACTTCTCACTGTCAAGTCCCTGGTGCTCGCTCATTCCCAGTCTCATTCTGTTTGTGATCTGGCCCCCCCTTGCACGTCGGTTTGGCTATGTTTCTGAGCAACGTCCTCTGCTAGCTTTCCTCTCCCAAATTCCGGACCAATATTAATACTCGATCTCTTGCCGCTGGCAATAGACTGACTCAAAAATCATTTAATAACCTAATGTGTAATGTGCCACTTGATAAAATCTAGGAAGTCAGTATATTTTGGTATATTCTAAAGAATCGAGTGGAGAGGATAACACCGCATTCTAGTATCAGAAACTGCTGAAAATATTCTTTTAAAGAACAAAATTAAAATAAAAAAATGAATTAATAAAAAGATGAAATTCAGTTTTCAAAACCACAACAGATCATTTCTACTGCAAAGACACAACAAGATGTAAATCACTTATTGGTATTTTCATTTAACCAAAACTTTATCACTGATAACCTACAAGTGTTGCAACTTTGCAGAATTTGGCAGCAAACAGAGCTTTCAAAACAAATCCAGCAATTTAGGTTTTTTACTCTCTGCCCAAACTATACACTAGTATTTTAATCATAACTTTATATATTTGACAGAGACACTTACTTCAAAATACATTTTAACCCCCCACTTCTCCTTTTCATCTCCACGTAGGGCGTGGCAAAGACCTCCAGCATTCAGTTTTCAGCAGAACACGGTCATTTTCATTCAGCACCTTCTGCAAAGAAAACTTAGGTTTTAAAATAAAAAAGTACTTTTTTGCACTTAAGATCACATCCATCCTCAGTTATAAAACCAGTTTAAGATGGAAAGACTCGAGGAGAACTTGTTTACAGAAAATTACTCGACCTTCAACATGCCAGAAAAGGCCAACAGAGCTCTATTACTTAGCCAACCAAAATATTTCAAAAAATATGCTTGAATATTTTCTAGCTAACTAGGCAAATAATTAAAATCTAGGAACATTCCTTCTATATCTGTAATTTAAAAAGTAAGTACCTGTCTGTCCATGGGACAGCTAAAAGTCTCAAAATTAGTCACTATGTCAGGATCACTTTGGGAGTTGCAGTGCTGACAATGAAGGACATTAGAACATTACACAAAAATACAAAGGTGGTTTAACTACTTTCCTGACCTATCACAAAGTCTCTGAGCAGGAACTTCAAGACTTAGGTTCTCTGCCACAGAAGCCTTCTTGGACAACCCATGTACTCTCAGGCTAATCTACCTCACAGGATTGTTGTGGGAATAAGAATAGTGGAGAGAACAATGTGAACTGCTCTTAGATACTTTTCACACTCATACTTTAAAACATTTCAGTACCTGTTTTGCGTTCCATGTTTGCAGGGGTTTCACACTTGCAAGTTGGTCATGGGACGCAGTGGCATTCTTTGTCCCCATTACCCCGATTTTTCTCCCTGTGGGCATACTGCGATTTAATTTTTAATCAGCTGCCCCCTCGCTGCTGGCCCGATTAATGTCAGTGTGACCACTGCTGCTCTTCTCCTCCCTCTCCTTTTCCGTGGGAGCTGATTGGTTTGTGTGGAATTAAACACACCCACCCAAATCAGCTCTCTGAACTCCTTTTCTGCCATTTTTGGGGCCGCTCTGCAGCCCTCCCGGGCAAGCAGAGTGGGCTCCCCGTAGCTCACCTGGGGCAGCTACTCTCCTGCTCTGCAGCCCTCCCTTATGTCAACCCCTACCCCCACCCCACTGTTCCTAGTGGTAAGGCAGGACTTTCATTTGCACATCAGCATTTTTTTAAAAAACTTCGAGCATGCATAGTAATATTTCAACATTACTACATCTTCTGACTGACAAGGCTCCCCTATGCCCACCCTTATGTCAACCACCCATCCCCACCCCACTGTTCTCAGTGGTAAGGCAGGACTTCCATTCGCATGGGGAGGGGGGGCAACAGAGGAAGAGAGCAGCCACCCCAGCTGAACTGCGGCTCAGCGCATCTCAGCTGAGCTGGGGCTGGGCACAAGTCTGCTCCTCCTCACCCACCATGCAAAGGGAAGTCCTGCCTTACCACTGGGAACAGGGTGGGTGGTTGACATAAGGGTGGGCATGGGGGAGCCTTGTCGGTCAGAAGAAGTAGTAATGTTGAAATGTTACTACGCATGCTCAAAGTTTAAACAAAGATGGTGACGTGCACTGCAATGAACTGAAAGCTTGAAACCAAACAGAGGCTTTGAGGCAGGTCTGAAAGGAATCACAAGAGGCCAAATCGAAACTGCTGGGAACAGTACTAAAGGAGCGAGTGCTAAGCCGAAGCCACTGCAATCACCTCGACTGCTCAGAAATAGCACTTTAAACTGTAAGTGTGAAAGGGGTCTTGGTCTCCACTGGGGAGGAAGGCAGGGTATAAATTAACTAAGTTTATAATAACAAAGGGACATCACTGTTTCCCTTTATTTGCAAAACCTTTGATTTACATACAGGCAACATTATGTAGGATGCTCAAGAGCAGGAGCCAGAAGAAAACTATTTTAGCTCTTCATGGTAATATAATCAATGTAGTATAAAACAAAGCCTTACTAACTATCACAATTCAGTGTGTGCTATAACCCTTTGCAAAGCTGTCACAACAGAGCAGAGAGAGAGGTGGTCTTGTAGGTATGTGGGTCCAAGATCATTCAGGGCCTTGGGGATGATAACCAGAACCTTCAACTGGACTTAGTAATCAACGGAGTGCCTGCATAATGGTTGTAACACGAGCATTCTACACGAAGCCTGATAGCAACTGGGCGGCAGCATTCTGCACTAATGGGTGTCTGAGCTGTCTTTAAAGGCATACCACTCACAATACCCTAGCCTCAAGTAACGATAGCACTGATTTGCGTGACCATGTCAGTCTAGCCAAGGTAGGGTTCCATCTTGATACCACAGCCAATTTCAGCTACAATAATTAAACAGCCAACTGGATGCCATAGCCGTACACAGACAGTATTTTCCTGATGGTGTGTTCGTTCACTCTAATCAATTTACAGCCCATAATTTGCTCTGGGAGGCTGTCTTTAGTTATACTATGAGCTGACAGTAAAGAAATGTATGGCCTTGTTTTAGAGAAAACATAAAAGCAGGCAAAGTTCTTGCATTGTTATCAGAGTTTACTGGACACATGTCAGATTTGCACAGAATGCTTTAAAAATAGCAAGTTCAAAATAACAGCTGGCTTTGTAGAACCACACCTGTGTTTTACAACAAAAGCTGACTCTGAGCTTTAAAGGTGGCACGCTCGTGTTGAATTTCTTACTTCACCATAGCTGTTGACTAATCATGTTGTGATTTATTGCACTAACGCCTTGATGTCATGAAACCTGTAAAAGACCCTGTTCCTCAAAGAAGGGGTAGGAAAAACCAGTTTTTGGCATGAAATTGTCTTGAGTTCCTGTGCCTATTATTATTGCAATAACAGTGTTAGATAAAAGAACTCCCCTTACTCCCTGCCTCCATGACTTAGTGGATGAGCATGGATGAGCCATCTTCAGCGTGACAGTCTTCCAAGCTAAACAGAAGTTCAGGAAAAAACTGAAATTTTTAAAACAAAGGCATTTTGATGCTGCGAATAAAACTGGAAGATGCTTGGTGCGTTGCTTAAGAAAAGAGAAGAATATTTGGAATCAGGAAAGGAAATCAAGTAATCTATGCAGAGCAAGAAATAAAAAAAGTCTTCTCAAACCTTTATAAAGATGAACCTACAAATGAAGCAGAGGTGCTTCTACCTATAAAAAATGTACACCTGAGCACAGAAGAATCTTGAATCAAGCAATTACAAGAGATCGATTCTATAATCAGAAAACTAATGACTGAAATACAAGATAAGAAGAACAGACCACCAGCATAGTCTAATACATAAAGAAGGAAATGATCCATCAATATCGCAATCGTATAGACCAACTTCTTTATTGCATGTGTACTATAAATTTTTTACAGCAATAATGGCAGGGCAACCAAGAAAATGTATTCCAGATTGGCAGTGCAATCCCGAGTGAGGGGTGGAGAGCGCGCAGGGAGCAGACTAAGGGGGTACGTCACCATGACTCAGAATTACGCAGGCATATCTGCCCTTTCCGCTGGCGGATGGCCGGAGATGCAGGAGAGGTGTGAGGTCCTGCATTGGTGCAGGGAGGGATGGGGGTGAGTTATGAGTTAGTCGGCATCCTAAGCTGGTTTGAGCCCAGACATGCCCCCTAATGTGGCGGAAAGGTACACCAGCAAAGTAGGCAGCGTAGCCCATAGGCTCCCACTGACCAGCCAGCAGTGGCCTCCCCACCACATGCCCAGCCCCACCTACGTGCCCCAGCAGCACATAGGAGCACAACTACAGCAGGGACCAATCTGCACGCTCCCACACACGCTCCCACTGCACCCTAACCCCCACAATGGTCGAACCTCCAGCCGCACGCCCGTCCACCCTACAAAACTTCATGCCTGCCCAGCCAAGAAGCCAGGTAAATCGGGAGTGTTTTTTGAAAGTGGGTGTGGCCAGATGGGGCTTTTGCCAAGCATGGCTTCTGATTGACTACTGGAAATTTAATTGGCTGTGCAGGTTTTTAAAAACCACTGCTTTGGCTGAAGCTGCTTCCACAGCACAAGGATGTTCACTGTGTGACTGAAGGTAAGCTGTAGCAGCCATTTTGCAGCTGGCTCTGCCTCCTATGGCAGCCATTTTTGGTAGCCATTTTGTTGGTGCTGTAAATGTGACTGCAGGCTCAAAAAAGTTGGGGACCCCTGGAATAGAGGGAAGGCTCATTTCATTTGCAGATAATATTAAATTGGGAGGGAGAAGAAGCCAACACAGCAGAAGACAAAATCAAGATTCAGGATGATCTTGACAGACTGGAAAACTGAGTAAAGCTAACAAAATGGATTTCAACAGGGATAGATGTAAAGTTCTGCATTTAGATAAGGAGAAAATTAGAGGATGGATCAGACTTGTTTCGGCAGTATCTAGAGGTTTAACTAGACTATACACTGAACGTTTCTCAACAGTGACATGAGGCAGGTAAAAAGGCAAATGCAATTTTGGGTGGCATCAACAGAAGTAGTGTCCAGGTCACATGAAATAGCAGTACCCTTTCGCTCTGGTTAGACTTCATTTGGAGTACTGTGTTCAATTTTGGGCACTGAAGTTTAAGGGTATTGAAATACTAGAATATGTTCAAAGGAGGATTTACAAAGATGGTGAGAGATTTGGAGACCAAGTCCTATGAGAAAAGGTTGAAGGAATTGGATATGTTTAGCTTGAAGAGGAGATAAGTGATAGGTGATATGATAGCCATCTTCAAATATTTGAAGGGATGTCACATAGAAGATGGAGTCATTTTCTATAATCCCAGAGAATGAGGCCAAAACCAACAGGTTAAAATTAAATCAAAAAAGTTTATAGCTAAAGGTTTGGAAGAACTTCCTGATAGAGCCAGTTTGGTGTAGTGGTTAAGAGTACGGGACTCTAATCTGGAAAACCGGGTTTGATTCCTCACTCCTTCACTTGAAGCCAGCTGGGTGACCTTGGGCTAGTCACGGCTCTCTGGAGCTCTCTCAGCCCCATCCACCTCACAGGGTGTTTTGTTGTGGGGATAATAACGACATACTTTGTAAACCACTCTGAGTGGGTGTTAAGTCATCCTGAAGGGTGGTATATAAATCAAATATTATTATTATAGCTGGAGCAGTCCCTCAGTGGAACAGGCT